>NW_027517366.1:341921-683843 GCF_048772815.1 Callospermophilus lateralis
TCTTCTTTTTGGATCCCCAGGGATAAAAAATGAGGAGCAAGGTAAACACACTTGCACACACACACACACACACACACACACACACACACCACACATACACAAACACATACACAGAGACAAAACATTTCACTTTTATTTCTTAATTTATCAATACACTCATGGATATATTATACCCATTCAACATGGGGTATCTAAAGATCTCTCTTAGGCTACTTTTCTCAAAGTCTCTGCAGTGGCTTATACCATGAAGCTGAAAAAATCTGTCTTTACTTCTTCCCAGGCCTTGGAAGGATCCATTTTGCTTTCAATGTAAAACAAAGCATCATAAAGTCCTGAGAATGACTTCCCTGCATACTTGTTGTGGATGCTAGGAACATAGATGGGATCCTTGTTAAGAAAACACTATGGTGTTAGCTGCACAAATGACATAAAAAAGAAAAAGGAGCACCATGCAATCTTGGATCTTATATTTCTAAATTTATACTTTGATTAATCCCTTTGTCAAGCAAACTTACAAGTTCAATAGTCTCCAAAGACTAGTCTATGAAATATGTATTGATGACTTTTACTTTACCCACATAGTTCAATGTGCTTCAGGGCTAATACCAGTAGCAACAATGATAACAACAGCTGATGACCTGGTATAGACTGTGCTTGGTAGCCTGCAAGAATTTACAATTTTTCTAATTATTTTTATTTATTTATTTATTTATTTTTATTTTTATTTTGTGTGTGTGTGTCAGGACCTCATTTAATTGCTTAGAGTTTCACTAAGTTGCTGAGGTTGGCCTAGAACTTGTTATTCTCCTGATCAGCCTTCTAAATTAGAGGGATTATAGTTGTGAACAAACATGCCTGGCCATTTTTTTAAAATTTTTAAAAGTGAATTCTACAAAGTTGACATTAATATTTTACAGAGGAGGAAACTGACTATCATTAAACTATTTGTCTCAATGTGTATGGGAAATAAGTATTAACTTTTACTAAATTACACTGTTCCTGGAATTATAACACTGCTGTAGTCATTAACGTTTCATTTATAACTGGCCAACCAATGATTTACTGTTCTTTTAAAAGTTATATTCTATGTTAAGATGCTTAGGTTAATGCATGAAGATCCAATAAAAATCGTTTTTGTGATATTTACAATGCCTAAGAAGACTGTTTAATTGAAGGGGCTAATCTAGGTCATGTGCTAGCCCTGAAAGTGGATAAGTTGCAAAGTAACAAGGTAAAGAACAAAGAGGCAAAACCATTATCATTACCAAAATAGTTTACTTGTTTTTATAATGTCTTTTCTCGAAACCCCTGACCCTTTTATAGTCCCTACAGGGAAAGGTGGCACCACTTCTGGCTGTTTCATAACAAAACCCATTCTGAAGTACTCACAATATGGGCAACCTGGGGGTTAGTGTGTACCTTCTAAGAAACAACCACATTTGCCAAAATGTAAGAAAAGGGGGAATATTTATATCAAATTTAAAGAGTAAATATATAATCATTACATATTATGGAGGTTTATGAAATTTATTTTTGTCATATGTATATAAAAAATACAATAAGGTTTAAAATCATATGTAACAAAATATATTTCATTTTATATTTGACTGTAAATGGGGAGATTTTTGTTTTCTGGCAATGTCTTCCTGAATCTTTAACATTTCCTAAGATATATATATATATATATATAATAAATATATATATAAAAATATATATATATTTATACTCAGAACAGAATGCTAAAAAATATTTATAAGGATCATATTACACTTATTATATTATTTGAAAATCTAATATAGTATAATTTTCTTATTTATGATATATTTTGAAATATACTATTATCTTCCAAGAAATCAATTTTGATATTTTTTCCCACGATGTACAACATTTAAAAAAAATTATATTAGAATGAAAAGTCATATTTTTTTTCCTTACCAACAGAATGACTTATCTGGTAACCATAAAAGATCAATGAATGCTTTTTCAGAAAAATCTGTTGATCATACATAATCGTCAATAATATTATGATTAAGAGGAAATTAATAGAGGTATGGGTAGATGAAACTGCATTTACTAGCCAGCAAAAAAATCTAAAATTTCTTTAATATGCAAATTAAGAACAACAGCAAGGTAATTATCATAGTTTTGATATCTTGCAAAATTCTGATTTGCTGAGGCTTATGAACCTATTAAAAAAGTGACACGTGCCAATGGAAACGTGATAGTAATTTTTATGTAAGTGGAAACAGTAAGTGATATATCTAAGAGTATAAATGTAAGGAAGACTTTTTTTCACTTTAGGAATTTAATTATCTACTCATGGAAGTTATATCAATATTTAAATGAAATAATCTAAAATGTTTTTAAGGTGACAGAAAATTTTTTCAAGTGACAACTCATGATATTTTCTTGTTATTAAAAATAAAATCTCATGAGCATAAAAGATGGGGTCTTTTTGTTGTTTCTTTTTTAAGAGAGAGAGAGAGAGAGAGAGAGAGAGAGAGAGAGAGAGAGAGAGAGAATTTTTAAAATATTTTTTCTTATTTTTTGGCAGACACAACATCTTTGTTTGTATGTGGTGCTGAGGATCGAACCCCGGCCACATGCATGCCAGGTGAGCATGCTACCACTTGAGCCACCTCCCCAGCCCTCTTTTTGTTCTTTCAATGGTAGTGGAAAGCCTACTGTGCATCCAACACTGTCACAGAGCTTGCATTCCGGAGGCTGGTAGTATGGTTGTTGTTGTTATAAAAAATTATTCAATATAATCTAAATTAATCTAACAGACCTGAATAATTAAACAATAATTTTTTAATTCAATATATTACTTGTGTCATAATTTAACTAACAAAGGAGAAATAATCATTATGAACAGGAATAGTTGTTTTATTTATTGGCTTAAGTTGCTTTACATTTTTTAATGTTGTTTTTAATAGTAACAGTGTCTCATAATCACTTACTGTTCTGAATGCTAACATATTATTTTTAATCTTCAGTCCAATCCTTCAGGTTCAACAGAGTAATAACTTTATTTTTAAAAATTTTATATTTGGGCTGGGGATTTGGCTCAAGAGGTAATGTGCTTGCCTGGCATGCGCGGGGCACTAGGTTAGATCCTCAGCACCACGTAAAAATAAAACATAAAGGTGTTGTGTCCACTGAGAAACTAGAAAAAATAAATATTAAAAAATTCTCTCTCTCTCTATCTCTCTCTAAAAAAATATATAATTTTCAATTGACTTTAATTATTTAATTAATTTTCGGTAAAGGAAATTGATCTCACAGGTGCTTAATCACTCAGCCACATAACCACACATTTTTTGTAACTTTTAATTTACTTTATTTGAAATTTCACACTTTTAAATTTTACTTTGTTTGAAATTTGAGACAGGATCTCGCTCAGTTGTTTAGGGCCTCACTAATTTACCTCATCTTCCAGAGTTTTGGGGAATACAGGTGTGTACTTGTGCACCCAGCAATAGCTCCACTTTATAAATGGCATACAGAAGACACAATTGGTTATCAATTTGCCCTACTTTTCAACTGGAAAGCTGTAGAGTGAAATAGGCTGTCAGTGTTGTTGTATTGGCTTCACTATGTAGACAAAAGGAAAATAGATATAACTAAGACCCCATAATTTGGAGTTGAGGTATTTTTCAACAATTACTTATTCAGAATAATAAATTCAGTTGTTGTGGTAGTCTAAATAAGGCATATACTTAACCTGTTAGCAGCTCACATAAGCAAAGAAGATATGAATGAAAGATAATTTCAATTTGAAGTTACAGGTTTATGAATCAAATTTAGAAAGCATTAGTGTAAATACAAGAGGCTATGTGGATGTACACAAAAAGTGCACAAACACACACACACACACACACACACACACACACACACACTTCTTTTTAATACTTCTTCCCTCTGTCTCTCTTTTCCTTTTATACACCTAGGTTTATTTCCCTTTTCTCCCTCTCTTTTGTCTCCTTCTCAATCTACATCTGCATCTCTATCTCCCTATGTCTACTTTTCTATTGAATTTCTCATTTTGTAGCTTCCAATAAATGCTTTCTGAAGTTCTTCTGTACAGTATCTGAGTTCAACTTGAAACAACACTGGGCTTCAAATACTCGGTTTATGACAGTTAAGAAAACTTTTCACTCTTGGAGCATTCCATTCTCTCCAGGGAGGAAAAGAGGATTATAGATTTTAATGTTGATTATTATGCAACCCTGAAGGTAGTAAAGACTCAAGAACCCATATTCTCTGATGAGCAAAAATACTGATGTAAAAAAAGCAGGATGAGAACTGTCCCTTTATATTTGAAAGTTTTAATTGAGAAACTCAACATGCAGTTTAATTTTCTATGTAATGTTTACTGTTATTTTGTGAAACACACAGGTGTTTCAGGATGCCTAAATATCAAAGAATGACAAAAACTATATCTTTAATATCATTCAGACAGAATAAGACACATACAAAAGTTTAAGCTGAGTGCTCTCAGAAAACCTAATATAAATCACATCAGGCATTCTGTTAGAGGAAGGAGTAAACACAATTTTGTTTTAAAGAAAAAAAAATCTACCTCATAAAAGAAGAAAAAGCAATCAAAAAATTTATCTGGAAAAATAATAGACCCAGAACAGCTAAAGCAATAATTGGCAGGAAGAGTGAAGCAGGTAGCATCACTTCAATAGACATAAAATTATACTACAGAGTGATAGTAACAAAAACAGCATGTTATTGGCATCTGAACACACTAGTAGACCAACAGTACAGAAAAAGGACACAGAGACTAACCCACAAAATTACAATTATCTTATATTAGACAATGGTGCCAAAAACATGCATTGGAGAAAAGATAGCCTTTTCCACAAATGATGCTGGGAAAACTAGAAATCCATGTGCAGGAAAATGAAATTCAATCCCTATCTCTTACCAGGCACAAAACTCAACTCAAAATGAATTAAGAACCTAGGAATTAAACAGGAGAATCTGCATCTAATAGATGAAAAAAATAGGCCCTAATCTTCATCGTGTGGGATTAGGCCCCAACTTCCTTAATAAGAGTCCTGTTGGGCAATAATTGAAACCAAGAATCAATAAATAAGATGGACTAAAACTAAAAAGTTTCTTTCCAGAAAAAGAAACAATCTGTGAGGTGAATAGAAAGCCTACATCCTGGGAGCAAATCTTTAACCCTCACACATCAGATAGAGCACTTATCTCTAGGGTATATAAAGAACTCAACAAGCTAAGCACCAAAAAACACAAAAACCAAATTAATAAATGGGCCAATGACCTGAACAGACACTTCTCAGAAGAGGATATACAATCAATCAACAAATATTTGAAAAAATGTTAATCATCTCTAGCAATTAGAGAAATGCAAATCAAAGCTACTCTAAGATATCATCTCCCTGAAGTCAGAATGGCAGCTATTATGCATAAAAAACAACAATAAGTGTTGGCAAGAATATGTTGAAATAGTACACTCATATATTACTGGTGGAACTGTAATTTGGTGCAGCCAATGTGGAAAGCAGTATGAAGATTTCTTGGGAAATGGGAATGGAACCAACATTTTACACAGCTATCCCACTTCTAAGTAGTCTATACCTAATGGAAAACAGCATACTATAGAGACACAGCCAAATCAATTTTTAAAGCAGCACAATTCACAATATCTAAACTGTGGAACCAGCCTAGATGTTCTTCAGTGTTGCTTTGGGCCACTCATCTACCTCAGTCACAGTGGGTGTGGGGGGATCTGGAGGCAACACATAGACACTGAGAGCTGTTGACATCTGGCAGGTGGCAGCCTTAGTTGACCTCCAGCAGGCTAATTTAATGCAGAAGTGATTACAATTGATATAGGGCATATCCTCCAATCATACCTAAGCAAGCAGGTTATATAACATTTAGAAAACAATCATCTTATAATCAAAGTAACGACACTTTGAGGAAGCTCTAAATATTGCTGTGCAGTGGAAGGAAGACTGGTACGATCATGGTCCCTATTAAAATGGGGCCATATGAGTTCGGGGAATTATGCCCTGAGGTCCCTGTCTCTTGGTTCCCTGGCAATGCTGAACTTAATCACGGAGGATGTGGTTTCTCAGACTGCTTGTTAGAACATAGAGCCCCATCCTGCATGTGTTCCTGTCAGACCTGTATGAGTGTAGGTTTCACAAGCACTCTGAGCTGCTTGTAGGTGATAGCTGCAAACCAAAAGTGAATCCTACATTTCAGTAGATGAATGGATAAAAAAAAAACCTGGCATATATACACAATGGAATATTACTCGGCAATTAAAGAGAATAAAATCATGGCATTTGTAGGTAAATGAATGCAATTGGAGAAGATAATGCTAAGAAAAGTTAGCTAATTCCAAAAAGACAAATGGTGAGTGTTTTCTCTGACATAAGGTGACTGACTCATAGTGGGGTAGGAAGGGAGAGCATGGGAGGAATAGAGGAACTCTAGATAGGGCAGAGGGGTGAGAGGGGAAGAGAGGAAGCAGGGGGTTATTAATGATAGTGGAATGTGATGGACATCATTATCCAAAGTACATGTATAAAGACATGAATTGGTGTGAACATACTTTATATACAAAGAGAGATATGAAAAAGTGTGCTCTATATGTGTAATAATAATTGTAATGCATTTCATTGCCATGTATTAAAAAATAATATCAATTTGAAAAAGGTAGAAAATCTAAAGGTGGAATTAATGATGTTTGGGATCTCTATAAGAAGGCATTTCTTTTTTTTCATGCATAAAATACTTAGAGAAAAATATAAAGGATAAAGAAACTTCCTCCAGAGTAATGTCAATATAATATAATTATTACACTAATTGCTTTATTCCCCTTACATTAATTTTTGGTAAAACATAAAGTTATTTAATTTCTTATATTTTTTGGTTTAACTAATGTGCTATTATATTTGTATATATGATACTTATAATAATCCATTTTAGTGTTTATAAAATGTCAAGTTGATAGTTATCTTTCCATAATTTTTCCCCTATTGGGCATTTATGTTGTTTTAATTATTTGATATTATACTTTGTAATTCATATCTTTCTCTATGTAGTTTCATTTTATCCAAACTTGAGATTACATTCTTAAGAAAAAACATAAAATGAAAAGGCCAAGTCAAACATAAAAACTCAGTTCTGGCTGTTGAAACTTGCATAGTATATTCTATGAACTTAGAAGCAATTTCTGTATAATTCTTTACTACAGAAAACAGAACATCTGAAATAGAAGTTGGAATCATCAGAATCTTTACAAATAGAATTTCTAATGATGTTCTTCCACAGGTAAAGAAACGAGAATATAGATGTTCATCTTCTTTTGTGTCTTACAAGGTATGTGAGCAGCCATGACATGGGAAGTACATGTGCACAACTAAACAGAGTGTTTGATCATGCAGAACAAAAATAAAGAATAAATGACCTAAGGGAGGTCATTGCATTTCAGAAATTACTGGAACAGTATAAATAATGACATTGGATAGGGGACATTTTATGCTGTATATTTTCATTTTAATGTTGATACATTCTAGGCTTCATTTTATATTGTAGATTTCATTAGCATACTTAAAAAAAAAACAACTACAGCATAATCTTCACAGTCAAAAGGAAGAAAAATGTAATTGGCCAATTAAAATATCATCCCTTCTTGAAACTGGGACATGATGAGATGATATTTAAATGTTGGATGAAAAAAAATTTCTACAAACTCATATGTTTTATAGATGCTCTGATACAGCGGACAGTGCTCAATTTGTGTGTTTTCTTCAAAAGAACCACAAATCTCCCATAGCTTATAATAAAATACATAGCACTGTGTTTACTGTTAATAATAGTCAGGATGTTTGATTAATAATATATAAAAGGAAGTAGTTAAATACCTCAATATACTAATTTATTGGGTCTAACATCACAGTATTATACTCACTATAGGTTTCTAACAAGTAAAATAAATGTATGTGTGGTATAAACAGTATTATAAATCATTCTTTGGAGTCATCATATCCATTTGCCTTTAACCATAGGGGAGATGTGAAAATTTTTTAAGAAACCAAAGAAAAGTCAAGTGTTGCTTTTGATAAAAATAATTTAAGATTACAGATATATTAGAGGCAATAAATAAAGCTGACAGTATTATATAGAGAAGTATGCACAATTTTTTAAACACTGACATTCTATGGAAAAATAATTCTCTGATGGACAGTGTAAGAACAAGTGGAGATTCCAAGCAATGAAGGGTTCAGAAGTAAACACAGAATCTCACTAAGGACTGGGAAGGATGGTCAGACCAGTATAAAGAAAATTAAGAGCAAAAGAAAAACCCATAAAGGAATTACATTTCATCTAGGCATAGTGGTGGACTTCTGTAATCTCAGCAACTTGGAAATCTGAGACAGTGGGATTGCAAGTTCAAGACCAGTCTGGACAACTTAGGGAGATCCTGTCTCAATTTTAAAAATTATATAAAAGTAGACTGGGGATGCAGTTCAGTGGTAAAGTCCCCTAGGTTTTATCCCTCAGCAAAAAATAAATAAACAAACAACAAATAAATAAACAAATAAATAAAAATTAAAAAATATTGATTAATGACTTTTGATAATTTCTCAAGGTGCTTGAATTTTTGTTATTGATCATTTGTTTTTGATCATTTATGAAAATGGAGAGATAATAGAAATACAGAAAAGTTGAAATACTTTTCACCTGACAAATAGATACCAGATGGGACAATTACAGAACTGCGATAAGAAGTTACTGGTTTTAGTTATGCAGTTTTATAAAGTACTTGAGATTTTATAAACAATATATATATATATATATATATATATATATATATATATATATATATATTTGCTAAAAATGAAAATATAAGTTTATCATAGTAGCAGAAACAACAATAGGAATGGAAAATGACTTTCATATATTCACTGTGTATTATATCACTTTTTAAAGAGCTATCATTTATTTAAGAATTGGATGTATAAGAGATAAAATTCGATTATTTATGTAGCTATTTATATGGATAAATTTTAAATGACAATGAGTGTCAAAAACATTATGCTATGTGCAGATAGGTGAATTCCACTTTTAGGTATGTATACAAAACACCAATTCAAATATATGAAAATATATGGAAGATGTGTAGAATAGATGAAGGGGAACAGGGGGAGGGAGGAAGGCATATATTCTATGCTCTATGACTATATCAAAATGTTAAAGAGACAATTACTACATGATTTAAATGACTTAATGGATGCATTACCACCAAATAAATGAGAAAATGTATTTTATAGAACACAAGTAAGTTTTCAGTCAGGTGTACTGAGGCCAGGTGGCAGTGAACAAGGATTCAGGACATAAGATACAGAAGTCACCCGATTTAGGACCAGCACTGCCAAGCAGTGTGACATCTTTTTTGTGCCTTTATATTCTTCACCTCCTCTAGTGCTTGAGCCCCTTTTTGAAATAAAAATTATTTGTTTTGTTAAAGAAGATGTATAAATAATCTTGAAGAAATTGATGAAAAAGAATTACCCAATCTTTAATATTTTGTGCTCTGTCTGAAGCAATTTTGAGTCTTTGGAAGAACACCTCAAAGTCATTACCAGATCCCAATATATAACTCCGTTTAGGGAAAAAAAAATACAAAATTATTTTAGAGTAAAATTTTATCAATTTCTGATTAAAGATCAGTTGAACTAATCTCCATTCCTATTATGATAGTCTTAGATATGTTGAAAATAATGAGAAGAACATTAATTGGATCACAATACATACAGTTTAGTGGCTATTCTATGGTTTACTATTTTATAACTCCCTTTTTAAAAAGATTCCTGAAATTGGAAAGTATTTTCTTTCAGATTAGTTCATTTAACATCTATATTTTTGTATGTGATATAGTGAAACTAAGTAACTATTTTTTAGGTAACTCAGAAGTAAATTATGCTCTTATTACTTTAAAGTATCCATATTGTTGACTTCAAAAAATTTTTATACAATATAAGCATACCAGTGAATAAGCATAATTGTCAATGAAAAATATTAAACATTATTTACTTACAACTTAGTAACCCATTTTGTAGGAAAAAAATAATCTGTTGATACACAGTATGCATACTTACAGATAAGTATTTAAGAAAAAGATGTTGAGGAATTGAGGTTCGTTTTTACCGGACTTTCCATGACAGATGTTAGTAAAGATTTATCAGAAATGATGTCAGATTGCTCTGAACTTCTACTGAAGCAGTGCTTCCTTCACTCCATAGAAGAGTATTCCCTGGTCTGGGGAGGTGAGTCATACTTGTAATCCCATCAACTCCATAGACTGGGACAAGAGGATCACAAGTGTGAGGCCAACTTCAGCAATTTAGGGTAAGATTTTTACAAAATACAAATAAAAAAGGACTGGGGATATAGCTCAGGGTTTTCTATACTGAGTTCAATCCCCAGTACTACAAAAGAAGAAAAAACTTCATGGAACTTCTGAACTACTCTAGCTCTCTATAAACAAAGTGGATCTTAAAAGAAGAGGCCTACAAAAATCACAGATTTTTTTTCTTTATACTCCTATTCTAACCCCTTCTAAATTGCCTTCTTTCCTTTTTTCCTTTCTTTCTTTACTTTTTTTTATTTTTTTGGGGGGGTGGGTACTCGGGATTATGCCCAGGAGCAGTTAACCAATTAGCTACATCCCCACACCTTTCTTTAATAGGGTCTTACAAATTTATGAGTGCTCCTACAAATTGCCAATACTATACTTGAAATCATCCTCTCTGAGCCTTGAGTCACTGGGATTACAGGTGTGAGCCACTTGTTCCAGATAATTTTTATTTTATTTCTTAATAGAATTACAATAATGCAAATTTACTTATGGGGTTTTCCAAATACCTTTGGAAATGGAAGATTCCCAAATTTCTTTGGAAATGGACTAGTGATGTGGGAAGAAGATGATATCTAAGTACATGCGTGTAAGGGAAAAAATGAGTGAAGAAATAATCTTTCTCTAAGATTGACTTGAAGAAGCTGGAAGCAGTGATTGATGCCTGCAATTGCAGTTGCTAAGGAGGCAGAAGCAGGAGAATTGCAATCTCAAAGTAAACAGTAAACAACTTTGCAAGACTTAAAGGGCATGTGAGGTCTAGGGATGTAGCTCAGTGGTAGAATCTGGCCCACCATTGTAGAGGCCCTGGGTTTTGTTCCCAGAATTATAACAATAAACAAATAAAGTAAAAAAAAAAAAGAAAAGAAAAGAAATAGCATTGCCATTGAACATTTAACTTAGTTATTTTGTTTAAATATTGGATATTACTATTATTATTATTATTATCATTATCATTAACATTATTAAAAGAAAATCAAAGAAGATTTAGAGACAAGATGCAGAGGCAGGAAAGGGAAAGAAAGAGTGGCTGTCTCTACAAGCAGCTGTGTTTATTTGTATCAAAAGTTATATAGTTCATTAATACAATAATTACAATATGGTATAATATTCCTTTAATCCCAAGTGCTAAACAACTGAGATCAAATCCATTCTAATTAAAACACAGAGCCCTTTTCTACAAGGAAAACAGCATAGAAACTAGAAACTGTGCCTGTGTAGTTATCTTTCCAGCTTCAAAGATAAACTGTTTTGCTTCAGATTGGCTTTAATTCTTTCCTGTCCTTTATAGAGTGATGCAGTTATTTATTTTATTTTATTTTAATCTAAGAATATCTTTGATCCAACTCTACACTGGAAATTTGTCCAGGCTTCACATTTTAGATCACATTTCCCAAGGCCACTAGCATAGGCAGTAATTTAGTTTGGCTCTGCCTTACCCATCTGAAGAATACAAGGGGAAAAGGTCAAGAATTCATAGCTCAGGGAACTTTGTGGGCAACTTAATTTATAATTTATATTATAGTTATATATTATAAAAATATCTTTATTTTATTTGGTGTTAATGAATGAACCCAGTTCCTCACACATGCAAGGCATGTGCTCAACTACTAAGCTATAACCCCAGCCCCTATTTTTTTGACACACTTTAAATTGCTCAGGCTGGCCTTCAACTTGACATCCTCCTGCCTGTATCTTCTGAATTGCTGAATTACTGGTGTACACCACTGTGATAGCTCCAATTTACTTACTATTACAAAAAGTAAAGAAAAATGGAAAAAATGTGAAATAGTTTCTTTATTTACTGAATTTGAGAAATAGTGTTTTAAAAATAATAAATCATATTCCCAAACTTGATAGTTTAATTTGGGCACCTCCCTTTTCTGGCATACTTCACACCAATATTCTGTTTTGGTAATGTAAGGGTTTTAAAAGGAACAAGAATTCTTACCTGATCTTTTAGTCTTTCGATGTACATATATGTATGTATACAATTCATGGTCTGGTAAATTTTTACAACATTGCTTTTTAGAAATTGTCTTGGATTCTAAAATTACAGCTGCACTCAATGGACCCATAATTTGTAAAACTAAGGGCTTCGTAGCACTAAATCAAATTTTCTAACACCATCCTCTTTTCAGTAAAGTAAAAAAAATGATATTTATTGAGAAGATCTGAGCAGGCATTGAGGCACATGATGCTGAGACAGGAGAACCATAAGTTTGCAGCCAGACTCTGCAATTTAGTGAGGACCTAAGAAATTTAGCTATATCCCATCTTAAAATTTAGAAATAAGAAGATACATAAATAAAAAATCCTGGGGATGTACCTCAGTGCTAAATTGTCCCTGTGTCCAATTCCCAGTACCAAAAATTAAAAAAAAAGATTAAATTGAATTTTAACATAATAAAATAATTAAGGGCTGGGTATGTAGTTCAGTGGTAAGGCACCCCTGGATTCAAAGAAAAAAAGAGAGAGAGGGAGAAAGAGAGAGAGAGAAATTACTATATATTTTCCCAAAGTATTTATAAATGTGCTGTAGGGTTGTTGAGGGTGTTGAGAATGAAATGATTTAATTTTGTTAGTTTCTGGGCTTTTGTGTTTCCTTGTTTGTTTGTTGTTGTTTTGGTATTTTACAAAATCCTGATAACTCATGTCTGGTTCTTGTGTAAATGCAGGTTAAAAAATGCAGGTAGAATCTAAATATGTTTCTTCATTGTTTGGGAGAAAACAATGCAGAAACATATAAACATATAAACAACAACTTTAAGTTTTTCATGCTTTTAAAGTTAACTTTTCATTTTTCTGGAGAAATAAGGACCAACTTTCCCTGAGAAAATCTTCCCAAGATCCTTCCAAGATGGGTCTGAAAGCTGATTACAGATTGAGAGAAAAGTTTCATGTTTGTTTCACTTTCCTTTGAACACTTCACTGGTACCTACTGCCAGCACAAGATTGGGAGAATAATATTGGATTGCTATGTGGCAATGCTCTTGTCAAACCTTTACCTGTATTATTATTATTACTATTTTTCCCCAGATAAACCTTACAACCAGAAAACTAAAATAAAATTGTTTTGAAGCCATGGATGGGTGGATGGCAAAAGCCAACAATGGACAACAATTTGGTTTGGCAACTTCATTTTTTCAAGTCCTGTGCATATTTCCAAACAGAACAGGGACCTAATTTGGCACTGCTTCTTAAAGAATTTTCTTCCAAAGTTCTAACTAAGAAGAGCAGTCCAGAAGCACTACTCTCCTGCAGGGAGCTCTTCCGGGACTCCCACCAGAAGTGTACTGCCCATGGGCTCCACTGGGCCCTCAGATCAATGACTGGGGAGCCATCTCAGCTTTTTGGATAAAGTTCAACAAATAAAGTGTTCCATCAGAAGGACACAATTTTTGCCCATGATCTGCGCAAACCATCCTCCTTTCGCTACTCTGTTCCTTGTGTCTGCAAATTCTGATTCCTTTCCCAAATTAGATGGAACATCTTTTTATGTATTTGTAAATTTTTTCATATCTTTTGTCCATTTCAATTAACTTTTTGCTTTGTATGAACTCTTTAAATGTTAAAGAATCTCAACCTCTAATATGCTTTTTTGTTTTCTAGTCTGTGATTATATAAATAAATTATATATAAATGTAAATTTACTGAAAACAAAAAGATTTTCTGAACTATCATGGTGGAACACACCTGTAATCTCCGTGGCTGGTTTGGCTGAAGCATGAGGATTTCGAGGTCAAAGCCAACCCCAGGAACATCAATTCACTAAGCAACTCAGGGACTGTCTCTAAATAAAATATAAAGTAGGGCTGGGAATTTGACTCAGTGTTCAAGTGCCACTGAGTGCAGTCTTTGGACCACCCCTTCCCCAAAACAAACAAATAAACAAACAAACAAAAAAAGAAATAAAGAAAAGAAACAAAAAAGGCTTTCTGGACCCTCCATTATCCTGAATATTCTGGCTGGTGCCTAATTTTATATCCTTCTTTATTTCACTCTTGTGTCAGGCTCACTGCAGACTCAATGGTTTTCATTAGTCATTAAAACTTATACTTTCTCACACTTAATAATCCCTGCAAAAAACACTCGAATCATGTTTTATCTCTAAGGTCAGATTTTTCTTTCTTACAGTCATCTGAGTACACTTTTTCAGCACTAATGGCCACAGTGACTAGTAGTTTCCTTCATAACATTCAATATTATTCGAAAGTAAGTGATTACTCATACACCTATCTCTTCAAAACCTTGCTCTAGAAGTACAAGTTTGCTTTCACGAGAACAGTAAGCTTTTCATAGTGTAGTAATTTGCTTTCTTCCTGGTCTTTTCTTGAGGCTAGCACATATTGTTCATAAATAAGGAATGAAAGAATGCATCTGTATTCATGAGTCACTGAATAAAATACATACTAACCAATAAAAACTCTTCAATTTCAGTGAAAGCAGCCCACATTGAATTATATCAACCTCCAATACATATGGATTTAGTCATGTAATTTCAGGGGGTGATGCATATTTTTTGAATAAACACAGTATATATATTTCATTTATTTTACACCCTGTGAATCGAACTCAAGTGCACTTAACCAAAGAGTTACATTCCCAGAATTTTATTTTTTTCTTTAGAGACAGGGTCTTCTAAATTACACAGGGCATGGTTAAGTTGCTGAAGCTGGCATGGAATGTGAGATCCTCCTGCTCAACTCCCATAGTAGCTGAATTATAGTCACCAGTGGCTGTCATGCCTAAACATTAACATTTTTTAAATTTTTTCAAATTAATATTTCAAAAATAATTGACAGTGGAATGCATCACAATTCTTGTTACACATATCCAGCACAAATTTTCATATCTCTGGTTGTATATAAATGTACATGTACTTTGGATAATGATATCCATCTCATTTCAACATTCTTGCTGAAGCCTTGCCTTTTCCCTTACTCTTCCCTTCCTCAGTTCTACCCTATCTAGAGTTTATCTATTCTTCCCTTGTCCTTCCTCCCTAACCCACTAAGAATTAGCCTCCTTATATCAGAGAAAACATCAGCATTTGATTTTTGTGGATTGGCTATCTTCACTTAGCATTATTTTCATTATGTTCCATTTACCTGAAAATGCTATGAGTTTATTCTCTTTTATAGTGAGTAATAATCCATTGTGTATATACACCACATTTTTTATCCATTCATCTACTGAAGGGCATCAAGATTGGTTTCACAGTTTAGCTATTGTGACTTGGGCTGCTATAAACATTCATGTGGCTGTGGCTCTGTAGTATGCTGTTTTTAACTCCTTTGAGTATACACCAAGGAGAGGAATGGCTGGGTCAAATGGTGATTCCATTACCAGTTTTCCAAGGAATCTCCCTACTGCTTTTTACATTGGCTGCACCAATTTGCCCTCCCAACAGCAATGTATGAGTGGACCTTTTCCCCCCACATCTTCGCCATCACTTATTGTTTGTCTTTGTAATATCTGCCATTTTGACTGGAGTGAGATGAAATCTTAGAGTAGTTTTGATTTGTATTTCTATAATTGCTAAAGATGATTAAGCTTTTTTTTTTCATATATTTTTTTGATTAATTGTATATCCTCTTCTGAGAATTGTCTGTTCAGGTCCTTGGCCCATTTGATGATTGGGTTATTTGGGGGTTTTTTTGGTACTTAGTTTTTTGAGTTCTTTACATACCCTAGAGATTAGTAATCTATCATTTTTTTTGTGTAAAAATTATTTTATTTTCTTATTATTTTAAACATCCAATTAATCATTTTTTTCCTATTTGGCAAAATACAACAAAATGAATGCAATGATATGTAAATAATTCATTAATTATGTAAATATTTTGATGCTACTTTTTATTTTTAATTGATTTTATTATTTTTTAAATACACAACAACAGTGGAATTCATTATTACACATATAGAGCCCAATTTTTGTATCTCTGTATATAAAGTACATTCACATCAATTTATTCCATTATACATGTACTTTTTTTGCATTACAATTCTTAATGTACATATATATCACAATTTTTAATGTCTTCTTTGTATGAGTTATGTTGACACCCAAATCAAGTCCTCATACACGTATTTTGTATAATTATGACCATCACATTCTACCATTCTTTCTCATCTCCTTACCCATCGTTTTCCCACCCACGCTTCTTTCCTATCTAGAATTAATCTAATACTACCATGTTCTCTTTCTTCACCCCACTATGAATCACCCCCTTATATCAGAGAAAACATTTGATATTTGTTTTTTTTTGGGGGGGGATTGGCTCACTTCTATTAGCATTATGTTTTCCAATGCCATCAATTTACCTGCAAATGCCATGATTTTTAATGCTGAATAATATTTCCTCATGTATAAATGCCACATTTTTCATCCATTCATCCACTGAATGACATCTAGATTGGCTTCACAGTTTAAATATTGTGAATTGTGCTGCAATAAACATTGATGTGGTCTGTGCATTGTATCATATCATAATGGAATGAAATTAGAAATCAACAACAAAACAAAGAATAAAAATGTCTGCATCACATGGAGACTGAACAATATGTTACTGAATGAACAATGGGTTACAGAACACATAAAGGAGGAGACTAAAAAATTCTTAGAGGTAAATGAGAACACAGACATAACATATCAAAATCTCTGTGACACTATGAAAGAGGTAATAAGAGGAAAATTCATTGCATGGAGTTCATTCCTTAAAAGAAGAAAAAGTCAACTAATAAATGACCTCACACTACATCTCAAAGCCCAAGAAAAAGAAAAACAAATCAGCAGCAAAAGCAGTAGAAGCCAATAAATAATTAAAATCAGAGCTTAAATCAATGAAATTTAAACAAAAGAAACAATTGAAAAAATTGACAAAAGAAAAAAAGTTGGTCATTTGAAAAAATAAATAAAAATGTCAGACCCTTAGCCATGCTAATGAAGAGAAAGAGAGAGAGAACTCAAATTACTATCATACATGATGAGAAAGACAATATAACAACAGATACTACAGAAATACAGAAGATAATTAGAAATTATTTTGAGGCCTTATACTCCAATAAAATAGAAGATAGTGAAGGAAGTGATATATTCCTTAAGTTATATGATCTGCCCAGATTGAGTCAGAAAGATATACACAATTTTAACAGACTAATATCAAATGAAAAAATAGAAGAAGCATTAAAAGACTACCAACTTAGAAAAATCCAGGATCAGACAGGTATATAGCCGAGTTTTACAAGACCTTTAAAGAAGAACTAATACCAATACTCTTCAATCTATTTTAGAAAATAGAATAAGAGGAAGTGCTTCCAAATTTATTCTATGAGGCCAATATCTCCCTGTTTTCAAAACCAAAGACATTTCAAAGAAAGAAAACTTTAGTACAATATCTCTAATGTACATAGATGCAAAAATCCTCAATGTAATTCTGGCAAATTGAATAAAAAAACATCAAAAAGATTGTGCACTTTGATCAAGTTGGATTCATCCCAGGGATGCAAGGTTGGTAAAACATATAGAAATCAATAAATGTAATGCATCATATCAATACAATTAAAGATAACACTCTTATGATTATCTCAATAGATGCAGAAAAAGCATTTGATAAAATGTTTTTATGTTCAAAACATTTAAAAAAAAAGGGATAACAGAAACATATCTCAACATTGTAAAGGTTATCTATGCTAAGCCTCAGACCAACATCATTATAAATGGAGAAAACTGAAGGCATTCCCTCTAAAATCTGGAACAAATAGGGATGCACTCTCTCACCCCTTCTATTTAACACCGTTCTTGAAACACTGGCCATAGCAATAAGACAGATGAAAAAAATTAAAGGAATAACTATATGCAAAGAAGAATGTAAAGTAGCACTATTTGCTGATGATATGATTCTATACCTAGAACACACACACACACACACTCACACACAAATAAAACTCCGCCAGGAAACTTATAGAACTAGTAAATGAATTCAGCAATGTGACAGGATATAAAATCAACACCCATAAATCAAATGCATTTCTGTATATCACTGACAAATCCTCTGAGAAGGAAATGAGAGAAAGTACCGCATTCACAATATCCTCAAGAAAAATAAGATACTTGGGAATCAACTTATCAAAAGAGGTGAAGGATCTATACATTAAAAACTAAAGAACCCTAAAGAGAGAAATCAAAGACGACCTTAGAAGATTGAATGAACTACCTTTCTCATGGATAGGAATAATTAGTATTATCAAAATGACCATATTACCAAAAGCAATATACAGGTTTAATGCAATTCTGATGAAAATCCCAATGGAATTCCTTTTGGAAATAGAAAAAGCAATCATGAAATTCTTCTGGAAAAAAAGGAGACCCAGAATGGCTAAAACAATTCTAAACAGAAAGAGTGAAGCAGGTAGTATTGCTATATCAGACCTGAAACTATACTAAAGAGCAATACTAACAAAATCAGCATTGTACTGGTATCAAAACAGGTTGATAGGCTGGTGGTACAAAATACAGGACACAGAGAGTAACCCATACAATCACACCTATCATATTTTAGACAAAGGTACCAAAAACAAGCACTGGAGAAAATATATCATCTTTAATAAATGATGCTGGGAAAACTAGAAATCCATATGCAACAAAATGAAATTGAATCCCTGTGTCTCACCATGCAAAAGAGTTAACTTAAAATGGATCAAGGATCTAGGAACTAACAAGAGACTCTCTATCTAATAGAAGAAAAAGTATCCCTGAATCTTCATCATGTGGGATTAGGCCCCAACTTCTTTAAGAACTCCTATAGCACAAGAATTAAAACCAAGAATCAATAAATGAGATGGATTGAAACTATGTTTTTTCTCAGCAAAAGAAATAATCTGTGAGGTGAACACGGAGCCTACATCCTGGGAGAAGAATTTTACCTCTCACACATCAGATAAAGCACTAAACTCTAGGGGATATAAAGAACTTAAAAAGCAAAGCACCTAAATAAAATGATACATGGGCCAAGGACTTGAACAGACACTTCTCAGAAGAGGATATACAATCATTCAACAAATATATGAAAAAATTTCATCATCTCTAGCAATCAGAAAAATACATATCAAAACTACTCTATAATATCATGTCAATCCAGTCAGAATGGCAGCTATAATGAAGACAAACAAAAATAAGTGTTGTTGAGAATGCGAGAGAAAAGATACACTCACACATTGCTGGTGGGACTGAAAATTGGTGCAGCCAATGTGGGAAGCAGTATGCAGATTCCTTGGAAATTTGAATATTGAACCACCATTTGACGCAGCCATTCCTCTCCTTGGTGCATACTCAAAGGGCTTAAAAACAGCATGCTACAGGGTCACAGCCACATCAATATTAATAGCAGCCCAATTCACAATAGCTAAACTGTGAAGCCAACCTAGATGTCCTTCAGTGGATGAATGGA
This sequence comes from Callospermophilus lateralis, assembly GCF_048772815.1. Taxonomy (NCBI): domain Eukaryota; kingdom Metazoa; phylum Chordata; class Mammalia; order Rodentia; family Sciuridae; genus Callospermophilus; species Callospermophilus lateralis. The sequence continues at coordinate 361,785 of NW_027517366.1, forward strand.
TTTAAAAATGTGGCATATATACACAATGGAATATTACTCAGCACTTAAAAAAAGATCATGGCATTTGCAGGTAAATGGATGGCATTAGAAAAGATTATGGTAAGTGAATTTAGCAAATCCCGCCCAAAACAAATTCTGAATGTTTTCTCTAATATAAGTGGGGTGACTCAAAGTGGGGTATAGAGGGAGAGCATGGGAGGAAGATTATTCTTATATAGGAAAGAGGGGTGGGAGGAAAAGGGAGGGGGAAGGGGAATAGCAACGATAGTGGAAAGTGATGGTCATCACTATACTATATGAAGTACATGTATGAAGATTAGAATTTGGTGTAAACATACCTTATATACAAAAAGAGATATGATAAATCAAGGTATATATGTGTATTAAGAATTGTAATGCCAAAGAAAAGAGAATATCTGTATAGTGGCATAATTTGGCATGAACCTACTTCATATACAGTGTTATGAAAAATTATGATGTAAATTGTAATAATGAGTGTAATGCATTACACTATTGTCATGTATGTAAAAAATAAATAGATTTTTTTAAATAAAATATATCCAATTCATGTTGAAAGTATTCAAAAACTCCTGATACTTTTTTCTTAAATCTCTTTATCTGACATATGTAGTTCCTTTTCAAGCTCAGTAAATAGAGAGCTTTGAAGGAAAAGGTATTGCAGCCTTCAACCTGTGACCTGTAGTTGCAAAATATATTCTAAAATTCATTTGTGGGGCAGTTTTTTTTTATTTTCTCTTTTAATTTTTTTACTGGTCTCTGAATTCAGGGTCTTAAATTCGTCTATGAAAGAATTCTTTACCACTGAGATACATTTCCAGCCTTTTTCATTATATAGTGAGTCAGAGTCCCCCTAAAATGCCCATGCTGATCTGAAACTTGCAACCCTCCTCCATCAGACTCCTAAGTAGCATGAATCACCACTGGAGTTCATTCACTGGTCTTTATTTTCTCGTAGAACTGGGAGTGTTTATTTTCATTCACTATAATTATATTCCCAGTCCTTAGAATATTGTCTGTAGTCAACACACATATACCCCCCCACACACACACACACACACCACAAATATTTTTCAGTAAACATTTTGGAGGTAAGAATTCAAAATCTAAACCAGAAAAATAGGCAGGTGTAGGGGCACATGCTTGTACTCCTAATTATTTAGGATTCTGAGGCAGAAGAATTACAAATTCAAGCTCAATTTGACAAATTTAGCATGGCCCTAAACAACTTAACAACCCAATGTTTCAAGATAATAAATAAATAAATAAGGGTGGGGAATGTAGCTCATTGTTAAAGAACTCCTGCATTCAACTCTCAGTACCATAAATTAAAATATAATAAGAAAGAAAAAATGGAAGAAAGAAAGAAAAGAAAGATGTAGAAATAAAGTAGGTATTTTAAAATTTAAACAATAGTAGAAGAAAGAAAAACAAATTATTATAATTGTGAGGTTGTTGTTGTAGAGCAAAGTCTTATTTAATGAAATAATTATTTCAGTTAAAATGTCTCTTTGCAAAACTTAAGTCATGTGAACTTTCTTGCATCTGCCTCCACACCTCATCAAATTTTTTTACTCTACTTCATAACCCTAATCAGTATGATTTTATAAGTCCCTCCTACCATTTTCAGAAGAGGTAACCAACAGAGGCTATAGTCTTAGGTGAATCCCAATTATTTAAGGAGTGCACTTGTCTGCAAAATGCCTTTACCTTTGAGGTATATCTAAAGAGCAAACTAAATTCTCAGCTGCTGAGCTTTGGATAACTGAGAGTTACTACTCATGGTAATGCTGACAAATTTTCCAAAACTTCGACACCAGGGGTTTCCCATAGCTAACTCTGGTGACTTGGGAATTCAGAGTAAATACTTTCAAGCTGTATTCGCTCCTAAAAATTCTTTAAATTTACTTTTCAACCTACTTGAGTTTTTGTCTAAGTAAAAACCTACTTATTTTTTCTTGGAGTAAATACATATATAATTACAGCAATTTTAATAAGTTATATGAGTAATTTTCATTCTCTTCCCTTGTGCTTTATTAGATTTTGCAGGTTTTAAATGAAATGTTTCTGCAGTTTTATCAATTTGGTAACCCATAAATTACTTATAATATTCAATATATTGAATGTATGCAATAATCTTTATGCATATAAATTTAAATTTTGGGGGGGGGTAGTGTGGGTACCAGGGAGTGAACTCAAAGGCACTCAACCACTAAGCCACATTTCCAGTCTTATTTTGTATTTTATTGCAGGTCTGACTAAGTTCCTTATTACCTCACTTCTACAGAGGCAGACTTTGATCTGAAGACCTTCTGCCTTAGCCCCCAGAGCATCTGGAATTATAGATGTGTTCCACCACCCTTGGTTTCAAATTATAATGTATAGTTTTGATAGTAAAACCTTTGATGTAAAAGTCCTACATGTTGTCTTTTTACAACCTTCATTTCCCAAAATAGTTGAAATGATTTCCATTACGTACTACCAAACTGCAGAAATTTCCAAGTGGAAAAATTAATCACTACAGAAAAATACTAGAAATTAACATAAATTTATCATACTTCATCAACTGCATCTCTAATCTAAAGTGAAGTTTCTCAACTCTAGTATAGAGAGGAATGCACTATTGTTACCATTGTTAATTTATGCTCTCCATCTCGCACTAATTTTTCTTTCTTTCTTTTTATTGTACTCAGGGCTAATCTACCATTGTATTACAACCCATTTTGAAACGATCTCACTAATGTTCCAAGGCTTGCCATAAACTTAGTTTCCTTGTGACTCAGTTTGTGACTCAGTCTCCCCAGGAGCTAGGATAGTAGGCATGCACCATTACACTGGGCTCTCCAGTTGATTTGGTTTAAAACAACAATAGATTAATTATTGCTGATTATTACTTCAGCATTCATACATAGTAAGGCACTCTGATGGTCAGAACTGATTATGGGGAAAATTATTTTCTGTAATGAAAAGTAATAGAAAAAAATCTTTTTTATTTTCTCCTCGGTCCTGGGGCTAAATCTCAAGACCTTACATGTGTTGGGCAAGTAAGTGCTCTACCACTGATTACATCCCCAGTAATTCATTTTTTTTATTGGTACTGGGTATTGGACAGAGTGTTTTTCTAAACTGAGTTGCATAATCAACCGTTTCTTAGTTTTTATTCTGAGCCATTATCTCAATAAATTGTTACAGTTGGCCTCATATCTTTAATCAATTTGCCTCAGCTTCTCAAGTAGTTGAATGAGAGGTGTACATCAATGCACCCAGCTTACATTTTATTTTTTGAAAGAAATTGTTTAATTAATGTTGCAGGTATAAATTCAACTATATGAAGTTTCATGAGTTCGAAGCTGAACCCAACAGTGATTAAATCAAGCCATCTTCAAATGAATTAAACTCAGTGTTAATTGTCTTTACAGAAGCACAACCATGATTTGAGAGGCATAGAGCATAGACATTTGGCATAAAGACTGTCTCTATGTTTATTACAGTTATGGAGTCACAGAGACAAAATGAGAGATAGAAATATTTTAGATGAGCACTCAGAGTGATCAGCTAATGTAGGTAAGTCTGGAATCATCCTAAACATTCTTCTTTGTCCAAATATTGAACTTTTCCAAGTGATTGAGAAAAATTCTTTTTAAAAAATAAAGATCATGCTCATCTCATTTTGTTCATTTGTGTCAGAACAAACTCAGACTCTCCATCTTTTCTATATTTGAAGTTAATAAAAAATTTTGGCACAACTCAACTGAATAAGCATGGCTGTCCAAAACTCTTTTATATTTTTTATTCCCTCATCAAGACAGAAGGATAAGTCTCTTTTATTTTTCCTTTTCCTCTTACCCACTTCCCCTATATTTTCAATTTCAGAAATATGGTTTCAAAGGCCTTGCAAGACTTCCAGTGTGCATTTACATGTTCCATTTGCATGAATTACTTCTTATAACATGTAACCATAGACTGTGGGAATACTTTTTGCCAACCCTGCCTTTGCCTTTGCTGGGAGGAAGCCCAAACACCAATGTGCTGCCCTGAGGGTAGAGAAATAGCAGAGAAAGTAGACTTCAGGACCAACATTGTCCTCAAGAAGCTGGCTTTCCTTGCCAGATAGGCCAGACCTCACTCTGAGAGCAATCTGGGAATCAGCCCTGCAGGACACATGTGGACAAAAATGGGCTCTTCTGTGAGGTTGACAAGAGCTTGCTCTGTGCATCCTGCTCTGAATCACCCGAACATGCATTTCACAGCTATAGCCCAGTGTCATGCATGGCTGAGGAGTACAGGGTGAGTGATGGTCATGAAAAAACTTGGAAGCTGAAGCATCCAAATATGAGAGAAAGATGAGGACATATGATAGTGGGGCAGATGATCATGCAGATGGAGGAATTGTTTTTTCAGTATAAATTTCCCATTTTAACACTATGATCATAACTAAGTTGAATGCTCATTAAATAAAGTTCCCTAGAACATTGTCCATATAACATAACATGGTGGCCATGCCAATAATCCTAGTTATTCAGCATAGAATGAGAGGAGAATGCCACACCACTCTGGGCAACATAAAAAGACATTAACCTTTTTCTGTTTGTGTGTTTAAGGGGCTTGGTATACTCCTACTGGTAAATATTTGTCTACCATATATTCAACCTTGGGTTCAATTTCCAGTACTGAATATAAAAATAAACATAGTGTCAAAATATGCAGAATTGGGTCAGCAGTAGTTCAGATGGGGAGCATTAGGAACATGGGCTACTTATATTGCAAGTTGAACCCTTTCATAGTGAGGTTATGTAACAACTACATTCTCAGGAAATTAACTGAATTATCTAGGATTCCTTCAAGATGATGATAATGATGATGATGATGATGATGATGATGATGATGATGATGATGATGATGATTTGCGTCTGATGATATCCCAAATAACAAAATTAATTTATACTAATTTGTAAAAATCTGACTTTCTTTTAACTCAAATTGCTCTTCTCAAAAACACTGTTTTTTTTTTTTTTAATACACAAAGGATGAAATCTACAAGCCTGTCTTCCCTAACACTAAAGACCATGATTTTATTGCGGAAAAACATTTTAAAGGAAATGGATCAATTATGGAAAATGAGTCAAGAGATGCAAGATAATCTAAATGAGAAGAAATGCAAAACTCATTTCTTCCTGGTAAATATAAAAATATTTTCTATTTCTAAATGCAGACTAAAATGATGCTGTCAGCTCATTTGAGTTATCATTGAAGGATAGCATTTTCTTCTCAGAAGAAACACGCATTCTGGTAATATTACAAATTGACAGGTGAACACAAGGTAATGTGAAAAATACTACTAATATATGGGGTGAGTGATTTATGACTGCTATTCCTTGTCCAACTATGCAGGTTTGGATAAATCTGCTCAGACACCGAGTCTAAGAGAGTACTGAACTTCTTAGTTTGAAAGAGAGGAGAAATATAGATTTTTAACTATGGCAAAGATGAGTTTTTTTTAATGTAAAATACAGTGTTATATAATTACGTAAAAATCGTCAGAAGAATCAAACAAAGGAATAAAAGAAAAGAAAGAAGAGTCATATAAAAGAGGTAAAATAATTCAGATAAAATAATGCATTAAGAACCCCAAAGAGACATCATAATGAGATAGCCTGAGATTACTCAGAGTCTTGATTTAAACAGAAAAGAGGCAAGAAACTGAGAAGGAAATTATTAGAAAATTCCATTGAGGTAAAACGTAAAATGCTGACCTGAATTGGCAACCACAACTGCTATCTCAACTCTCAAATAGAGTAATCAGCAAACTGAGAAGAAAAGTGGTTCAGGCTCAGCAGATTTAGAGGCTCAGTACTGCATGGAGCATCATACTTCAGACACTGTCCACCTGTGATGGATGATTAATTGGTGTATGTGTATATTTTCAAGAACTTAATACTCTATATAAATTCTTCTAAAATGTGCCTTTTTGACCATTTAAGTGTGTCATGGAGCATAGAAACATTGATATTTGTGTTAAAACTTTTCAAATTTTACTTTAAAATGTTTTAGATTTAAAGAAAAGTTAAAAATGTGAAATACTTACTTAATATATATTTGTATTTCTATGGCCACTTTTCTTTTCCTATAAAATATTCATACATTTTCATGAGACAGTTTCCAAGCATTGGAAGCTTACATTGGTACGTTATCATGAACTAAAGTCAGACATATTTAATTTTTGTTTAAATTACACCAGCTTGTACATGAATATCCAATTTTCTATTCTAGGATCCAACCTACAATGGAATATTGAACTTAGTCAGATGTCTCTTTTGGTTTCACTTGTAAGAGCTTCTTTTCTTACTTTTTATGACTTTCACAATTTTGAGAAATACTTGTCAGGCTTTTTGTGAAAGGACCCTCAATTTTGGTTTTTAGATGTTTTTCTCATAAATTGACTAGAGTCATAGGTTCACAGAGGAAGAACACAGAGGAAAAATTCACTCCTCATTATATTACAAGTATATGGTATCCACATATTCTGTGTATCAAATTAAGTTCATTGGTTATAACAAATGCATTATTCTGAAAGAGGATATGGATAATGATTGAAGCTATACACTTGTGTATTTAGAGAAGGAGCAGAGAATATGTGTAATTTTTAAAATTTCCTCTCGGTTTTCCTGTTTACAGAAAATTTTTTAAAAATTAGTAACGAAGTCAGGACCTAATCAAACATGTTAAATATTTTGGCCTATTTTTTTCTGTTAGGTGCAGGATATTTGGTCCAATTCCTAGGTCCTTAATCCACTTCCATTTAAGCTGTGTGCATGGTGAGAGATATTGGTTTAATTTCATTTTGTTGCATATGGATTTCTTTTTTTCCCAGCACCATTTGTTGAAAGCGCTATATTTTCTCTAATGTATGTATTCAGTGATTTAGTCTACTATGAGATAACTGTATTTATGTGGTGTTCTCTCTTTGTTTTCTGTTCTGTACCATTGGTCTTCAAGTCTAATTCGGTACCAATACCATGCCACTTTTGTCACTATGGCTCTGTAGTATAGTTTAAGGTCTGGTCTTATGATGCATGCTGATTTACTTCTCTTGGTAAGAATTTCTCTGGCTATTCGGAGTCTCTTAGTATTTCAAATGATTTTTATGATTGATTTTTCTATTTCTATGAGGAATATTGTTGGAATTTTAATTGAGATTGCCTCAAATCTACATAACGATGTTGGTAGTATGGCCACTTTGAAAATATTAATTCTTCCTACCCAAGAAAATGGGAGATATTTTCATCTTCTAAGATCTTCTTCAAAGTCTTTGTTTAGTTTTCTTTAGTGTTCATTGTATAGGTCTTCCTGAGAAGTGAATGCTGACACATAATGGGCGTGAAGTGCAAAAATGGACGAACTTTGACTGGGCAAAGGGGAGGGAAGGTAAGGAATGGAGAATGGGGCTAGAAAAGATGGTGGAATGAGATTAACATCATTACCCTGGGTACATGTATGACAGCACATGTGAAAAACTGTACATTGTATACCGCCAGAGAAATGAAAAGCTGTGCTCTATATATGTACAATGAATAGAAATGCATTCTGCTATCATTTATAAGTAATTAAAATAAGAGATAAAAATAGTGAAGAAAATGAAGAAAATAAAAATAGTTAAGGAAATAGCAGGGAAAGTGAAAGGGCCAACTCTACTGGCTTCACTAAAAAATGGCTTCTTTTCCTGAGTGTTGAAAAGAGTTTTCTGTTTTATTATTCTCTAAGAATGAATAAATTAGAATTTCTAAGATCAATAGAAAGGTGAAAACATCAAAATGATATGTCTAGTGTGGACAAACATTTCTGTCTATGATGTGAAAATTCTATATAAAAATCCTACTGAGCATGTATCATACAATTATGTAATTTTATAAATTCTAACAAACTCACAAAACATGCAATGATACACAGCCTATAGTGCAGATGAAAAAAAAAGGGAATGCAATGTATTTTCTGTGCCACAAAACATGATCTTCATTTAAGGAAAATTAATGAACACAATTTTACATTCACACTGTTTCAACACACAGTATTTGCTTTTAAAAGCAGAATGAAGTTACATTCAAGAAAATGTTTTTATCCTCCTCCTCCTCCTCCTCCTCCTCCTCCTCCTCCTAGTCCTCCTCTTCCTCCTCCTCCTCCTTCTTCTTCTTCTTCTTCTTCTTCTTCTTCTTCTTCTTCTTCTTCTTCTTCTTCTTCTTCTTCTTCTTCTTCTTCTTTTTCTTGTGGTGTGCAAGTGAGGGAACCACTCTACCAACTGAAGTGTATCTGAGCCCCTTCTAATCCTTTCTCTTTTTTTGTTTTGTTTTTTTGTTTTTTGAGACCAGGTCTTGCTAAGTTTCTCAGGCTGGTCTCAAATTTGAGGTTCTCCAACCTCAGCTTCCTGAATTACTACAATTACTGGAATTAATAAGCATATACCATGATGCCTGGCTCAAGATAAAAATACCAAAGAAATACTAATGTATAATATTGTTGACTTTTACAGGGAAGGGCTACCTGAATTACAGAATTCCTAGGCATAGAGTTTCCTGACTTATCCCTGATCATTTGTAGCCAGTATGAACAAAAGTTCTGACTGGAAAATTCAAAGTGACAGCAGGGTACTGCCATATAAGAGAATTCTTGGTAACATTCACAAAACTCACTTCCACTCTCAAAAATTAATAAACACACCAACCTGGCTCTGAAGTTTCTCTGTGTAGTGAGGAAACATTGGGGAGTTGTTCAAGAGACTGTGGTGTTTATTCTCCTTCAGAAAGAGAAGAAGAAACCTGTCTTTGGAGTCAATCAGTGTGCAATTCTTTTTTACCCAGGAATCCTTGCAGATCCCTAGATCGCTGTCTAAAGAGACCTTCATATCCAATTTCCAATAATATTTCCCAGGGAACTCTTTGTTCCTCGCACAGCAAAGTATTTAGAACTATCAGAATTCAAATATGAGTCCGGATGGACATGATCAAATTTCAAACTTCTCACATCATCAAATAGATTCATGTTATCATCACTAACTGCATTTTTTTAAAAAAAATTCACTGTGGAAAGAAGAGAATATTCTGAAAAAAATCATCTTTAAATTTCTGTTAGATGAGAAGTTATACCTTTGACTCTTCTGGGAGGAGAGGTGGGATAGAAGGAAGAAGTAAAGGCATAATTGTTTTTGTAGTATATTGCAAGTGTTCCAGAACACCTGCAGCCAAAAAAAGAGCCCAATCACAGTGAAAACACTGCTAAAAATATGGACACTGTAACAAAAAGGGTGGTCATGACTACTTCTCGCTCACTGCTTTTCATTTTATCTGAGAACTAGAGGTCTGCATTTCCACTAAGTCCAAATAATTAACTATTTCTTTCGGTTCTGATTTAGGTCTAATACGGAAATCTATATACTGCATCAACATTCACAACTCATTTTATTTTTGATGCTCGTGAAGTATTGCTCTGTGAATTCAGTTATTTTATGTTTGTTCATGAATTGTAATACATTAAATTTAATACATTTTTATATGTTACATTAAATATAATAGATGTGAAATATTAAATTACTAAGATATTTTAAGTGAAAACATTTAAATAATGTCCATCACTAACTGCACTTCATTTAAAGTGACAACATTCACTTTAATATATATATTATATATATTATATATATATATATAATATATATATATTATATATAACATATATAAATTATTACATACTTTATAATTGTCTGACTTATTCAAATGATTTTGCATCTATATCATGAACTACATTTATTATTATACCACCCTGCACTATTTTTTTTTCTTATTTAATCATGGTAACCAGATTACTAAATGTGATTATAGATACCAAGTGACAGGCCATTTTGTTTTGAGATATTAATGGTTAATAAAGATTTCCCACAGAAAATCATTACTGAAGGGCACTATACTGTCTTCCCATCAGTGGGTTGATGCTCACCTTGGCAGCAGTTGAGCCTGTCTATCAGTCCACTGATGGTCTGGGCAGAAAGTGCTGGCTTTATAGGCTGCGGCATGTGAAGCTGCACTGAATCACTTCTGTAAAGAGGAAGAGGACATGAATCTTCTCGTGTAAAAGATGTCATCACAGTTTTTAAGGAACTAAACAACCATTCCATTGAAAATATTTCTTGAAAACCTTTTCTCATCAGAGTGTACCTCTATGATCATGAGAAGGGATTCTTCCTAGGAGTCTTTATTACTTTAGTTGCCTTTTAACTACTCATTCTCAGAGGTGCCAGTCTCATTTACTAACTAGGAAAAACTATCCCATGCACCTTAGAAACACTGTAAAATTATACAGAGTTGTATTTATAAATGCCAGCATTCAGCCCTGCAAAATATACATCCCTCAACCACAGAAGAGAAGCTAACTTCTGATACGGGAACAGGAAATCATATTCGCACAAACATATACACTCACAGTTGATTATTATCTACAAAAAGTATTTCTTCACTTTGTTAGAAACAGCTTGATTATTTTCATAGTTCACATGGTGCCCTAGTTGCACTAAAGACTAAATTACTTTGTCAATACATCTCCCAAGTCCTGCCAAAAAAAAAGGCTTAGATTTCTTAATAAATAGGATGGTATTTTGTTTTTTGGAAAGTTCAGGTAAGTATCAAATATGATCACAGCAACCCTTGTTATAAATTCATTTTCATTTTCAAATCTCAGGATAATAGTGGTATAGCATATTTGAACAAACTGAATTCTTGAAGAATTCAGTGCCCAGAGGGTGTGAAAAGAGTGAGTAGGAGGGACCTGTGTAGCACAGAGTAGATCATGTCTCTAATAAGGGCATTTAAAACCCACAACTTCTAAACAAAATTAAGGAGCCATTAGCCTTTACAAAATTACTTCATATTATCCAGTGGTAGGAAAAATGGAATGTTCATGAATAAATTGTTATTTCCTGGTTCTTAGGAAAGCAAGCTTCAAAACTACAATTTATGAAGTAAACATTTGCTAGGACAGTTACTCACAAAATTCTATAAATTTTGCTAATTTGTAGTCAGAATAGAAGTTAAATTTTACCTAGATTATATCTAAAGAGGAAAGAACCCTGATCATTGATGCAGGAGATGTAAAATCTAGATGTGGCAACAAATAATGTGGTCAAAATTGAGAATGTCAGATTATATAAAACACTGTCACCTCCATCTCAGTGCTTACCTGAAGTAGCTCAACATAGGGTTTATGGGACTTTTTCACCAGCTTCTTATGTATTTCTCTAAGTTGTTTTTTCTTTTGAAAAAACTGGCTTTGCTTTTTTTGAGATGCTCGAAAATTTATTTGCTTTCCTTTTTAAGAATCTACATGTAGTTTTTTCTTCCTCAAGAAGAATGGGACACAGTTACTCGTATTCAGCCCTCATCATCTCTTCCTGTGGTTACATGTAGCACTGTATGGATAGGTTGTCTAGATCACCTTTCCATCATGATTTTATCCTCCCCCACTTAAACCTCTTTCTTTGGCCAGTACATTTATCTGTATGTTGCATATAACATGAATTCATATCTACCCATATTTCAGAAATTGCAATTTCACTCTTCTTTAACCTTGATTGTTTTTCTATTCTTTATAATGATGGAAGTTATGAAGCCATCCTTTTATCTGCTTCATGAGAGTGTAAAATATCCAAAAAAAGTTTAGATTGATAATTTACCCAAAATCATCTATGCAAGAAATTAGAATTTATAGATGAGACACACATCATTATTTGCAATACTGTAATAGTCTCATCTATGATAGTAAATAAATTTTAATCTCAAACATCCCTACAACATTGCTTGGTGATTTGTTTGCCCAGCATATTTAAATTTTACTTTTAGGATTAGAACCCATTAGAAAAGCTATGCCTAATAGTGATTATATCTATAATCACTGTGAAGCTAAAGTGATTATAGATATATATCTAGTATGTTTTTTTTCAAGCTGAATGTTAGGAAAATAAAGTTATACTTACCATCTGTGGACTGATAATTTTGTTCTCTTTATTTACATTTTTCTGATTTATATGGATTTTTCCCATAATGATGTTTTTTGCTTTAGCAGCTTCTCCTTTATATATATATATATATAAAGGAGAATATACTATTCAATATACAATAATATATATATATATATATATATATATATATATATATATATATATATATTAAAACAGTTGAGAAGAAAATACATTTGTTTCCATCTCAAAGGATAGAATCAACAAATAAGATATAAGTACTTTAGTAGGAAAAAAATTATACTACTTTCTTTTTACCATTGATGATAATGAATTTTAGAACATTTCAGACTAAAAAAGTATAAAATGTAATGTAGTTAGGAATATTGATATATAGCTTTCAGTTAGTGTGGCAATTGGCATCAACATTGGGATTTTTCTGATACTCTCCCCCAATAATTGCAAAGCACTTCAAGCTATTTATTCTCTTGTGTTAGTATATATGCATACTATATAAACATTTTTGTATTTATTATTTTAGTAACCCGTACCTCATTTGAAATGAAAACTTTCTAATGCCTTAGTGTTAAACTCAAAATTATAATAGCCATGTACCTTATCACTAGCCCTGTAGAAGCAATCTCCACTAAGGCAGGTATTTATTGCTTAAACATTTGGTACTTAGCTTCTTCCTTGATACTTAGAAAATTAGGTAGCATGCAGTAAAGAATAGGGCAATCATCATCAGGATCCTCATCTTTGTTTTAATATCTGACCTCACTCACTCACTTACCTGGTAATCCTCAGCAACATCTTCTACTGAAGGAAGTTCCTGAGCCCTGTGCTCATGAGAGCTAGAGCAGAGCAAATACAGCAGGGGGTTTTCCTCTTCACAGAAGATCTTCTTTGTCTCTTTGTGGATCATGCACATCTTCTTCAGAGCTCAGGAATTTCCTGTGACTTGCCTTTCTGGAATTGGATATCAAATTCTTCAGAAGAATATTGTTTGGACATATTTCTATTTTGATGGCTGTCTGCACACATAATGGGTGAGAGGTGCAAAAATGGAGAAACTTTGATTGGGCAAATGGGAGGGAAGGTAAGGAATGGAGAATGGGGGTAGAAAAGATGGTGGAATGAGATATAAGTTTGCCTTTATTATTTGTTGTAATAACAACAAAAATATTCCTACAGGAGTATTTTGGTAAGAAGTTCCATTATTGTGGATACATTTATCTTGTTCTCCTAACACTATTCTTACTAGGGATCCTGAGGCTGTAGGACAATTAATACTCAAAGGAATAAAAGCAGCAAACAGAGTGTTTGGAATTTCTCCCAATAAAATTATTACTCCATATACTATGGATCAAATAGATGAGTTAGATAATGAGTTAAATACTTGTGCAGTAATCATGTGTAAATCTAATGTTTCATTTGATAATCACTTACCATCTAATTTTTTATTGTCTTTTTGGTCTTCACGTACTGTAGTTTTTCCAAAAATGACAAGAAAAACACCAATCATGACTGCTTCAAATACATTCACTGATGGGTCAAATAATGGTACAGCAGAAGTAGTTATCCTTGATCAAAACCTTACATTTTTAGTACTCAAACTATCAGGTCAAAAGGTAGAGCTTAATGCAGTATTACACACTATTGTGATGTTTAAAGATTCTGTATTTATTTTATTTTCTGATAGTCTGTATATAGTTAATGATATATTATCCCTTGAAGATGCTGGTAGGATTTCTTCTTCCTCTACTGTTTTCTCTTTGTGCTCCACTATAAAAAGTCTAATCTGGGACAGAAAAGATCCATTCTTTATAGGACATATCAGGGCACGTACAGGATTGCCTGGAGCCTTTGGTTTGGGCAATGATTTAGCAGATAAAACTACACATGACATACATATTTTCTCTACACTTGAAGAAGCTACAAATTTTCATAAAAGGTTCCATGTCAATGCTAAAACATTAAAAAAGCATTTTAAAATAACAAAGGAACAAGCCAGACATATAAAAAAACAATGTCAAAATTGTGTGACCTTTTTACCACAAGTTAATCTTGAGGTCAATCCTAGAGGATTGATACCTAACCATATTTGGCAGATGGACGTCACACACTTGCCAGAATTTGGAAAATTAAAATATTTGCAGGTTTCAGTTGATACTTCTTCCAGATCTTTGATGGTCTGTCTTCATGCCAGAGAATAAAACTACAGATATTATAGCTCATTGCTTACAAAATTTTGCCACTTTGGGCGTTCCTAAACAGTTAAAAACAGATAATTCCCCTGGTTCCACTTCCATCTCTTTTAAACAATTTTGCTCATCATTTGGCATTACTCGTATAACAGGAATCCCATATAATCCACAGGAACAAGGCATAGTTGAAAGAGCTCATCAAACTATTAAAATGTACTTATTAAAACAAAAAGAGGGAATTGGAAAGGGGTATATATCCCCCAAAGATAAACTTAAAATAACACTTTTTACTCTAAACTTTTAAAATTTGGATTCATCAGGGCTTAGTGCTGTGGAAAGGCATATGTATCCAAAAAATGTACATAAGCCTAAGGTACTTTGGAAGGATATTCTAACACGACAATGGAAAGGGCTTGTTCCAGTGATTGTCTGGAGTAGGAGTTCTGTTTGTGTGTTTCCACAGGGAGAACAGCAGCCGATTTGGATTCCAGAGAGACTAACCAAAGCAATTCTACAGACCAAAAAGAAGATGATTTGACCCGAATCCATAACAGCCGATATCCAGAGCTCCAGCTTAGCTACTTTTACATCTGCGACAGTGATTAACCAGAATGCTTTTTGTCAATATCTATTTTATTATTTCCTTTTCCCACATCATAAAGATCTATTTTATTTTTTTGAGCTCATACCCACCTAGGTTAATGTGTTTCTGGTCAGTTTTATTTTTTGACTGTGGAGTTTTTAAACATTACAATGGATATTTCACCTGTGTAAAGCTACAAGGCCTTTACCATTGTCTTATGTGTTGTATGTTTGTGTACACACTTGTGTTTTGTGTTGTATGTCTGTATGTGCATATGTCCATAGATCATATATGAGGAGCACTCATGAAAAAATGGATCCAAATATTTTTTCTTATTCACGTGATTTTAATGGTTTAATTTAAATTGGGTAAACTGCTTTTGAGGATTGTTTTAATATGTTAAATAATAAGGAGGTTAACACATCTGTTCGTTTACTTTCACCTTTCCTTTTCATTATATTTAATAATTCTCTTCAGGATAATGTAAATTGTTAAGAAAATTGTTTTCTTAGTACCTGTTGGAATGTTACATAATTTTTTTAGCTTCATGGCCAGAATTCCTATCTTCATCCCAGTGCCAGTGAAGTCAAAGATAAAACCAAACTACAGCTTCTATGATAGCTATCACAGTAAACAGTATAAACTGATGCATCAATGAATATTAACTCAACATGTAATGCTCAATCAAGGAGTCGATTTACTTTAGGAGGAAATGGACATATTGATAGATTCCTCCGCTTTGAACTGCTTGCAGAACTTGCCTGAACTATGTATCATTTGTATACATTGTGAACTATCTGTTGGTAAAGCAAATTGTGGTAGTGCTGGTGTATCTTTGCTGATGGTGTCACAGGTGATATATTTTTTCCAAAGGAGCCATCGATTGGCTTGGTGTCCTGGCATTTCTGTATCCTCCTCCCTTCTACTAGTGATGGCTAAATTTGGGGCCAACAGAGGTGAGCCAAAGAACCTCACCACCCCATTGGTGCATAGGCCTATCCACAAGTATGGCTGTATGCTGGACTGGTAGTCAGTGACGGGTATGATCCAATTGCAGTGGTACCAACCTAAGACAGGAGGCTGACACATAGAGGTCAGCTCATCCGATGCCGGGTAAGGACCACATGTTTTATTGGACAACCTAACAGACTCGGTCCCCTAGCCACATTGCTTGTTGTTTAATTAAACAGAAGTGGGGAGATGCTGAGAGCCATAGCCAAGTAGGAATGATGAATGGCACTTTTGGTTGAAAGGTGACCCCAGCAAGCCATTGAAATGATAATGATTATGTTAAGATCTGCAAATCAATTGGAGATTAGACCCCTGTTGTCTCCCTAGATCTGCTTATTTGGAGCTCTCTCGGGACTCCAAGAGAGTTCCCATTGGTTGGGGAAGTGCAGTAGGAGGGATTTCCAGAGGAGGGATTTCCTGTTGGTGTAGTGTGTCCTGGAAGCAGGCCACATGCATGCCATTGGCGGGAAGTTTTGAAATAAAACTTGGCTCCTGCTTGAGTGGCTCATGATTTAGTGCCTAGTCAGACTGTGGCACATGATCTTCATTTAAAAAAAATTAAAAACACATTCACACTGTCTTCAACACACAGTCTTTGTTTTTAAACGCACAATGAAGTTACATTCAAGAAAATGTTTTTCTCCTCCTTCAACTCCTCCTCCTCCTCTACCTCCTCCTCTTTTTCTCCTTCTTTTCTTCTTCTTCTTCTTATTTTTTTGTGGTGCTGTGAATTGAACCCAGAGCATGTGCAAGTGAGGGAACCACTCTATCAACTGAGGTGTATCTGAGCCCCTTCTAATCCTTTCTTTTTTTTTTTTTTTTTGAGGCCAGGTCTTGCTAAGTTTCTAAGGCTGGCCTCAAACTTGAGGTCCTCCGACCTCAGCTTCCTGAATTACTACAATTGCTGGAATTAATAAGCATGTACCATCATGCCTGGCTCAAGTCAAAAATATTGAAGAAATACTAAAGTATAATGTTGTTGACTTTTACTGGGAAGGGCTACCTGAATTACAGAATTCCTAGGCATAGAGTTTCCTGACTTATTCCTGATTATTTGTAGCCAGTATGAACAAAAGTTCTGACTGGAAAATTTAAAGTGACAGCAGGGTACTGCCATATAAGAGAACAATTGGTAACATTTACAAAAATCACACTTCCATGCTCAAAAATTTATAAACACACAAACTTAGTCCTGAAGTTTCTCTGTGTAGTGAGGAAACATTGGGGAGGTGTTCAAGAGACTGTGGTGATCATCCTCTTTCACAAAAAGAAGAAACCTGCCTTTGGATTCAATCAGTGTGCGATTCTTTCTTACCCAGGAATCCTTACAGATTCCTAGATCCCTATGCAAAGAGTCCTTCATATCCAATTTCCAAGGAAACTCTTTGTTGTTTAATTAAACAGAAGTGGGGAGATGCTGAGAGCCATAGCCAAGTAGGAATGATGCATGGCACTTTTGGTTCAAAGGTGAACTCTTTGTTCCCCACACAGCAAAATAGTTAGAATTATCAGAATTCAAATATGAGTCTGGATGGATATGTTCAAATCTCAAACTTCTCACATCATCAAATAGCTTGATGTTATCATCAGTTACTGCATTTTTAAAGAAAAATTTCACTGTGGAAAGAAGAGAATCTTCTCTCAAAATCATCTTTTAAATTCCTGTTATATGAGAAGTTATACCTTTGAAACTTTTGGGAGGAGAGGTGGCTTAGAAGGCAGAAGTAAAGGCATAATTTTGTCTGGAGTATATTACAAGTGTTCCAGAACACCTGCAGCAGAAACAAGAGCCCAATCACAGTGAAAACACTGCTAAAAATATGGACACTGTAACAAAAAGGGTGGTCATGCCTACTTCTTCCTCATTGCTTTTCATTTTATCTGAGAACTGGAGGTCTGCATTTCCACTAAGTCAAAATAATTAAATATTTGCTTTTGTTCCAATTTAGGTTTAGTATGGAAATCAATATACAGCATCAACATTCACCAACTCATTTTATTTTTGATGCTCGTGAAGTATTGCTCTGTGAATTCAGGTATTTTATGTTTGTTCATGCATTTTAATATATTAAATTTAATACATTTTTATATGTTACATTTAATATAATACTTGTGAAATATTCAAATACTAAGATATTTTAAGTGAAAATATTTAAATAATATCCATCATTAACTGCACTTAATTTAAAGTGAGAACATTCACTTTAATATATATATATATATATTAAATATGTATATATATATATATATATAAAGTAATTTATAATTGTAACTTTAATATATATATAAATTATAAAGTAATTTATAATTGTCTGACTTATTTAAATGATTTTGCATCTATACCCTGAATTACAATTACTATTATACCACCCTGCACTTATTTTTTTTTATTTAATCATGGTAACCAGATTACTAAATGTGATTATAGATACCAAGTGACAGGCCATTTTGGAGGGGGGATATTAAAGGTTAATAAAGTTAAATATTTCCCACAGAAAATCGTTACTGAAGAGCACTATACTGTGTTTCCATCAGTGGGTTGATGCTCACCTTGGCAGTAGTTGAACCTGTCTATCAGTCCAGTGATGGTATGGGCAGGAAGTGCTGGCTTTATAGGCTGAGGCATGTGCAGCTGCACTGATTCACTACTGTAAGAAGGAAGAGGACATGAATCTTCTCATGTAAAAGATGTCATCACAGTTTTAAAATATCTATATTACCATTCCATTGAAAATATTTCTTGAAAACCTTTTCCTCAACAGAGTGTACCTCTATGGTCATGAGAAGGGACTTTTCCTAGGAGTCTATATTACTTTATTTGCCTTTTAACTACCCATACTCAGGGGTGCCAGTCTCATTTCCTAATTAGAAAAAACTATCCCATGCACCTCAGTGTTTCTAATATACAATAGAAAATCATACAGAGTTGTATTTGTGAATGCCAGCATTCAGCCCAGCAAAATATACATCCCTCAACCACAAAAGAAAAGCTAACTTCTGATAAAGGGAACAGGAAATCATATTTGCACAAACATATGCACACAGTGTTGATTATTATCTACAAAAAGTATTTCTTCACTTTGTTAGAAACGGCTTGATTCTTTTCATAGTTCACATGGTGCCCTAGTTGCACTAAAGACTAAATTACTTTGTCAATAGATCTCCCAAGTCCTGCCAAGAAAAAAGGCTTAGATTTCTTAATAAATAGGATGGTATTTTGTTTTTTGGAAAGTTCAGGTAAGTATCAAATATCATCACAGCAACCCTTGTTATAAATTCATTTTCATTTTCATCTCTCAGGACAATACTGGTATAGCATATTTGAACAAACTGAATTCTTGAAGAATTCAGTGCCCAGAGTGTGAGAAAATATGAGTAGGAAGGACCTCGGTAGCACAGAGTAGATAATGTCTGTAATGAGGGCATTTCAAACCCACAACTTCTAAACAGAATTAAGGAACCATTAACTTTTACAAAATTTCTCCATATTATCCAGTGGTAGGCAATAATGAAATGTTCATGAATAAATGGTTATTTTCTGGTTCTTAGAAAAGCAAGCTTCAAAACAACAATTTATGAAGTAAACATTTGCTAGGACAGCTACTCACAAAATTCTATAAATTTTGCTTATTTGTAGTCAGAATAGAAGTTAAATTTTACCTAGATTATATCTAAAGAGGAAAGAACCCTGATCATTGATGCAGGAGATGTAAAAATCTAGATGTGGCAACAAATAATGTGGTCAAAATTGAGAATTTCAGATTATATAAAACACTGTCCCCTCCATCTCAGTGCTTACCTGAAGTAGCTCAACATAGAGTTTTTGGGAATTTTTCACTAGCTTCTTATTTACTTCTCTAAGTTGTTTTTTCTTTTGAACCATATAGGCTTTGCTTTTTTTTGAGATGCTCTAAAATTCATTTGCTTTCATTTTTAAGAATCTACATATAATTTTTCTTCCTCAAGAAGAATGTGACACAGTTACTTGTATTCAGCCCTCATCATCTCTTCCTGTAGTTACATGTAGCACTGTATGGATAGGTTGTCTAGATCACCTTTCCAGCATGATTTTATCTTCCTCCACTTAAACCTCTCTTTTTGGCCAGTACATTTTATCAGTATGTTACATATACCATGAATTCATATCTACCCATTTCTCAAAAATTGCAATTTCACGCCTCTTTAACCTTGATTGTTTTTCTATTTTTTATAATGATAGAAGTTATCAAGCCATCCTTTTATCTGTTTTTATCCACTTTTATTTGCTTCATCAGTGTATAAAATATCCAAAGAAAAAGTTTGATTGATAATTTATCCTCCCACATATAAAATCATCAATGCAAGCAATTAGAATTTATAGATGAGTCACCATCATTATTTGCAATAGTGTAATAGTCTCATCTATGGTTAGTAAATAAATTTTAATCTCAAACCTCCCTACAACACTGCTTGTTGATTTGTTTGACCAGCAGAGTTAAATTTTACTTTCAGTATTAGAACCCATCAGAAAAGCTATGCCAAATATCCTTACACTATGATGCTAAAGTGATTCTATTATGTTTATTTTTTCAAGCTGAATGTCAGGAAAATAGACTTACACTTACCATCCATGGATTAATAATTTTGTTCACTTCATTTAGATTTTTCTGATTTACATGGATCTTTTCCCATAATGATCTTTTTTTGCTTTAGCAGCTTCTCCTTTATATATATATATATATATATATTTGAGAAGAAAATACATTTGTTTCCATCTTACAAGGATAGAATAAACAAATAATATATAAGTAGTTTAGTAAGAAAAAATTATACTACTTTCTTTTTTTAACCATTGATGAATATGAACTTTAGAAGATTTCAGGCTAAAAAAGTATAAAATGTAATATAGCCAGGAATATTGATATATAGCTTTCAGATAGTGGGGCAATTGGCATGAAAATTGGGATTTTTCTGGTGCTCTCCCCAATAATTGCAAAGCACTTTATGCTATTTATTCCCTTGTGTTAGTGTATATGCATGCTATGTAGAAATATTTTATATTTATTATTTTAGTAACATGTAACTCGTTTGAAATGAGAACTTTCAAATGCCTTAGTGTTAAACTCAAAATTAAAATAGCCATGTACCTTATATATTATATACACACACACACACACACACACACACACACACACACACAACCAGATATTAAAAACTAGCAAAATATATGCCGATCAAAATGAATCATGAAATATATATCATAAAAATCCAAAAATATTCTTTTGACTGAACATGGGTTTATGTATAGTGTTGTTCTACTGGGAAGCTCACCTATAGGTTGAATTTTCAGTTCCAACACCGTTTTGGAAGAGTGATGTCTTCTCACACTTTGTATATGCCAAGTCATGTAACTCACAAGAATGTACGTGTGATACTTAAATACTAAGGATGGAAAACTAAAGAACTCTACTTCCAAGTTGGCAAGTAACTTCCCAATCACTCAGTCTTTTTTTTTTTTTTTCACCAATTTTGAATTGGGGGGCCTGGGAAAATATCACTTTGTGTCCCAGAGCATTAATCTGGACAAGGATTGTAAATCATAGTATGATATCTGTTGACAAAACAAGATGTAAAGATATAAAATTTTGTGAATTGTATCTTAAACTTGTATCATAATTTTCAACATCCGAACCTGACAATTATGGTTAATATGCCTTAGGCCTGAGGTGTCTGCTCAGAATATCAGTTTTTTCTTCCTCCTTCCAGACCTCAGCTATGATTTATTTTGAAAAGCAAATGAAAGAAGCCTGCAAGATTAGTAGGAGACTGATCTGAGGCCTAAGGAAAAAATAAGGTAAATTGTATGGTATTTATTAATTACTGGCCAGTCATTTTTTCTAGGACTCTTATTTTTTTCCTTAGATACTTGATTTTTTTTTGAGCTCATGATTTTGATCATACAGACCTAGGTTAATGTTTTTCTGATCAGTACTATCTTTGACCAACTTTGGAATTTTTGAAACATTGCAATGGAGATTTCACCTGCGAAAAGCTAAAAGGCCTTTACTATTATTATGTGTGCTCAATTTTGTTATGTGTTGTATGTCTATATATACATATGTCTGTATATTATATATATGATACACAAATTAACATATATAACGAGCACTCATAAAAAAGTGCTCATATAAACAAATTTTAAAAAGTGGATCCAAAGATCTTTAATTCACGTGATTTAAATGGTTCAATTAAATTGGATAAACAGATAAAAATAAATGTCTTTAAATTTAAGCTTTCAAGTTTTTCTAGGTATTCAAAAATCTAATAAAATATTAATATCTACAAAATGTCTAATATGCCTTGATTCTAGGACTTTTCCTTCAACATAAAAATGGTTTACACTCTTCAATACATTTGTCTAATATTTTGATAAATAAGTAAAGTAAATTTGATATGGGATTACTCATTCATGAGTACTTTTTTTAGATATCTGATTGACTTCCTAACGTCTGTATAAGTTTGACTAAAGTCTGTAAAGGATAGTAAAAATCAATCATGTGTTAAAGAGACAAAAATTTCTTAAAACATAAGTTTACCCATAGCATTGTGTTTATTAAGTTTTATTTTTTCTAGAGCAAGCAATCATAGAAATTAAACAACTGATTAAATTAGAACTGTTATTTTAGAGCACTGTATTGCCATTTCTTTAAAAGCTAAACTTGGTTAATGTAGAAACATCAATGTAACTGTGATACTACTAATGTGCTCATATCTTACAGGTATTCAAGTCTGTAAGGTAAAAATTTTAAAAGAGGATTATATCAAGCTAGTGTTCTGAAGTCGTACGGTAAAAAATATATTGGGGATTTATTCACCTGTTATCAATAAGATATGCAAAGTTTTATGTTACTTTTTACATTGGGGAACAATTTAAATGTATTTTATGTTAATGCGAGCCTAATCTATGAAAAGGTTAAAAACTTTCAGCATTTTTTTAATTCATGTTTTAAAAGTGATATTATATGGTGTTAGCTAATGTTCATGTGACCTCAAACAATTTATGTAAACTTAGTAAAATAATATTTAAAAAATAAAGATCAGCTTTAGAACTAAAACCCTTAAGATTTATAAAGAGCCCTGCCTTACCTGAGATAAGGCTGTGTGTCCCATCTTACTACATGTGAGAATGACTTCAAAAGCAGTAGGTCAGATTTCATTTCTTTAAAGTTATGTTAAAAGTTCTTTTTTTAAATGTCAAGATAACTAGGATCTCAAACAGGGGATATAATATATTACTCAGCCAAAAAATTCAGTGTAGCTATTACACGAACTAAGTACTTTTACTCTTGTTAAAAAATTTTATTTTGTAATTTCCTTATATGTGATCTAGATTCTCTGTTAGTGTTTTACAGAAGTTTTGCTTTAAGAACAAAACATGGGTTAATTTCAGAGAGTAAGTTATCACCTACAAGACAGAATGAATAATACAGATCCCAATTAATAAAAAGATAAATAATTATAAAGTTATAGACATTAAAGCCCAGTGCTCTTAATATAAGGCTGTTAAAATTTATTTGATGGATGTTTAAGATTAGGATTTAAAATTAAATTTAAATGAAAAGAGCCAAAAAAACAATATTTGTCTCTTGCCCTCTGAGTCAGTCAGAATCCAGGGAACAGGGGACTTCACTAAAGAGTTTTGCAACTCTGGGCCACATAAACTCCCCATCAGGGAGATTAATGAGACCACTGGAGAATAGAAAGCCAATCAGTGCATTTGCTATGAAGAGGAGAGTCATCAGAGAACGGAGAAATCCCTGATGCTTCCCAGGGAAGCCACATGGACAAGCAAGACCTGGACCCACCTAGCGCAAATGGCTCTTGAAGAACTGAGAAAGTGCTCTCAAATTTCCCCAGGAATGACTCCCATGAAAGCTCAGCAGACTGTTAACAATAGATAGAAACAAAAGTCAGTTTGAGTGCTTCATCTTAAACACTTAGCAAAGACAATGAAAACGAAAATACAGCCATTCCTGGGCATTTTAAATAATAATAATGATAATAGTAATAATAATAATAATAATAATAATAATAATAATAATAATAATAATAATAATATTTTAAGGTATACACTTTATGTTAGCCTCCCAAAATAAGTAAGACTGGAGGCTACAAAGAAGGATTCTCAGAGAGGAATGCCTGATACTTATAAAAAGAGACTATCAAGAAGAGCTGCCAGAGGCAGAAATTTTCAGTTTAAGGCCTAAAGATATTCCTAACCTACACAGGTAAGTTTGGTGTTTGCTAGTACGATTATTCAGCAATGAGTATCAGAATTAAAGTTTTCTCTATTAGACACAGAGGTCATACTGGTAAAAGGATTTTGCAAGATCAGATGACATTAAATTATTAAACTGTATCTTATGGGGAGGGACAACTGTAATACTAAAAGTTAAATATTAAGTTGACAGTCTTGATAACTGGGAATATTAAAGACTGGTGAGGGAAATTCTATACAGTGACATGTTCCAGCTGCTGCAACATTTATTCAGTACTCAGGGTTTTTGTTTCTCTCATAGAATAACCCATCCCCAGATGACTTCACAACCTGTTCTTCCTTAACCAGACTTCAAAACGAACTGATTTCTAAAAGGCAACTCATGTCCCTCAACTACTTCTAAAAGGCAACTCATGTCCCTCACACCATGCCTACTCACGTCACCCTCTCTCAGCTCAGAAGAATCCAAAATGGGTGACGCCTCTCTTATTACAACAATGGAGCCAAATATAAATAGACTATCAATACAAGTAATTAATTAAGTCAGGTAAAATCAGGGAGACTGGTTTTGGGTGAGTTCTAAAAATTTGGAGACTTTTACCTGAGGGATTAAAATTTCCTCAGTGCTCTTCCCCCAATCTATCAAAGATTTGAAAGGGACACAGAGAAAAGGGGAAAATGATAGACCCAACCTGATCTTTTATTAAAATTGGGAGCCATCTTGCCACAAAGCATGAAAAGATAATTTTGGCTTTACCATAAATTACTGAAAATTCTGAACCTTTTTGGAATGCCTGCCAGTTACTTGAACTGACCCATGTCTTGCTCTCTGGCCTGATAGCAACCCTTTCTGAAACTTTAGTGACATATCATAAATATTTGCCTTCCTGGGCCAGAGAGCAACCCTCTCTGAGGCTCCATTTTAAAGCAAAAAAAAAATGTAAACTACCATTAGTGTGATGCTTGTCAGAGTTCTGTTATCTCTAACCCCCATTTTGTGTAACTTTCAGGGCTATAAAGCTGTGCTGTAGGAAAGCTGGGGTTGCTGTCTTGTTCCCGCCATTTTGGGAGGGAGAGGCAGCATGGTCAGTGGAAATAATAAGTTTAATTTAATTTGATTTCTATTGGAGTCAGTGGTCTTTTCTTGTGTCCTGATGTAACAGGTAAACACTCCAAAAACTTGCAGCTCTGCTTGCCTAAAGACTTCTTGAGACACTTCCCTTGAGATTGGGCACTTGAAATATATGTTGTTTTAAGGAGCTTTAGCATCCTTTCTAGTGGGACCATCAAAGCTGGGTCTGCATCTATGTGACCTGGAGGACATGGTTTCTTATATTCCAATGAACATGAGGCAGCAGTGCTGAATTCTCTCATTGTAGGTAAACTGTGGCCACTGGGTACTAAGTGTCTCCTCGTGTGGACTGTGAAGACATTTGGTCATCCTCCACTTTTAGTGGTGTTTCTTGCTGCTGCACTGGAATTTTGGTATTTGCTTCACGAAATACAAGGAGTTCAACTGGGACCCAGTGCTGGAGGGAGTTCTGTCACGTGTCATGGGTCAGAGTCTGCAGGAGAATGCACCAACCAGGCTTCTATCCCACAGAGCCTGCCCCCTTGACCATAGCAACCTGATTCTGAACGTTGCCCTGAAATTTCTCCATATAACAAGATGCCTTTACATACAAGGTTCTGCTGGCTGCACCATGTCAGTCACAACCCATTTGGAAGTAAATGGCAGATCCACATGGCCCCACCACAGATGTTTTATCACACACCTGCACAACACTGCTCTATGACCACTAATCAGGAGGCTCCAACTTACTGACATCTCTGTTCTACACCATTATCATAAAACCCAGTCAATCAAGGCACTGTCTGGTACACTCAAAATAACAACAGGACATCCAAGATTTTCCAGTGCCACCTGGTCATGGGAATTTCAAAAATTTCATGGCATTTATCTAGGCACTTTTCAAGGATGAAGTCGGAGGCACTGTGGGTTTCAATTCATTCAGGAACCATTAAATGTTGAGGAAGATCATTTCAATGAAAACTCTGGAGAAATCTCACAGGCAAGGCTTCCCAAAGAGTGGGCAAAAGGTTACATGAAGCCAGGCCCATAGAGGTCTACAATGAGAGGTCCTTGTGTGTTTTGACTCTCAACCATGAATGCCAAGGCTTTCAGAATAAAATCATATGATATCATGGCTGAGATTCCCTGTGTTCTGTGGAAAGCCACCCTTGGTCTACATCTCAGTTTCCAAGGGCGACTCTCATGCGTGGCCTCCAAAAATGGCAACACAAATCATGGCAATAATTTTTTGAGGTCAGTTCCACAACGCAGTCTCAAAGGGGAATCACACCAGAGTTTAAACCCCGGTGGAGCAGGTCATCTTTTCCAATCGCCACACAAATGACCACAATTAAAACCAAAACTCTTCCACATAGCCCTCATATTCTTCCATATAGACACTCATCATAACCTCTGGCTGGAGGTTTCCATGAGGGGCACATCTAAAAACAGGGTCCAAAATAATCTCCTTTTCCCCTCATTTGCCTAAAGTCATTGTGGCCGGGACACCTTTCCTGTGAACCAGGAGTGATCAAATAGGCCTGCTCTTAATACTGCTCTGCTTCTCCAATTTGAGGCCTACTGATAGTCAGGTATAGATTCTTCATGTGATTTGGAGTCATGAGGAAACCCAAGCACCACTGCAGGGCTTTGAAGTACTAATTTGACCCAAGGGATCCCTATTTTCACTTGATGGATGTCCGGAAACTAAGAGAGATAGGCAAGAAGCTTCATCCACAATAACTGATTTTTTTGCCATTTTGGTTTTGGATGTACACATGGCATCTTTCTTTAGATCCATCTGGTGTTGAGAATCTAAGCCACAACCTCACACAGGGCCAAGATGCTGATTCAGACACATCCATTTCCAAAGCAATTAAGCAAAGAGCCACAGGTGATGCCCATTCATTTCCATTTGAAAACTATTTTCTTCAGGCTTCACAAAGTGTGACCTGAGGCAAAGACCTTCCTGATATTCAGGGCAACAGAAAAATAGGTAAGCAAAAGGCCCAAAGCAGGGTTTCTCCACTGAGACTTTCCTATTCACATGGATATCTGAGTTTTCTGAGATGCTCTCATTCCCTTCAGCTATTCAGTACATGACCATTTCACAGAGCTTGGAGGTGGTACATATCTTGGACACAAAACCATGAGCCTATTCTGGAGAGATGACAGAATTCAGGAAGAAAACTGGAACTTTGGAAGATAATAGCTGTTGCACATCAATAAGGCTAGCCACTCTCTATTCTTAAATTGGGCAGGATGAATGCTGGGAGCTTTCTACTAGACACAACACATCCATTGATGCATTCTCTTTACTATTGTCTACAACCACTGACACAGTAAAATACACAGACATAGAAACACTCACCTTGTCAAACGACAAAGAAGAAACAGTCCACCCCAAACCAAACAAACCGACTTTTCTACCTATTCTCAGAAAATGTGACAAAACCACATACTCACACCCACACTCAAAAAGGTACCTCCTTCCCCCAATTAGGTCTGTGACTATATGGAGTGTCTTCTGACTGGTGAGCCATACTATGTTCCCCCGAAATGGCCTGTACAGTCTCAGATCTTGTCTCCTTTTCCAACTCTGTGAAGTTGCCAGGAGCCAGTGGTGAGCAACTACCTGCTTTCCCAGGAAAGGACCCTCTTCATAGCTCTCCTGTCATTTTGCCATCCTCACATCAGTAGGTACCAAGAAAGGCTTACCCTGTCCTTGGTAAATCCAAACAATTGAGTCCACTGGGACTGGGACTGGGACTGGGACTGGCTCTGGGTGCTTGGCTTCCTGGATACCATGTTCAGAGAGTTCCATCATCAAGGAAGTTAAGTAGGTCAATTCCTTCAGCAACTGAATGAGGTCACTGCCGTGACAACCACTTTGTCCTAACAGTTGCTTCCAAGAGTCCCATGAGATGGAGACTGCCCCTACTTCCTGTGACACTGTCACAAGTTAGAATGGTATATCAACCATAGGCACCCAGGAACAGCTCTCCACACAGGCCTGGTTTGGTCCATCTTTACATTAAGAATAGAGAGGCTGATTCAGACACATCCCTTCAATCTGACCAGGGTTTTTGCCATGGAAGATGACTTTTGCTCTCTTAGTTCCTCAATAGCTGCCTACATCTTATCCAGGGATCATTTCTGCATGGACCTTTGAGGTTCTCAGCAGGTGAAAGATCCCCTACATTCCTGTATTGTAAGATGAACTCTGTACCTGCTCTTCTGTAAAGTGAGATTGAAGGAACAGTGTATGGTTAGGGTTAATAACAGGTTCTATTTGGGTTAGGATTCATTCTGCGAGTTGATTAATGGTATTGGAAACCTGCAATATTTACAAGAATATACAGGTGAAATATAAGTTTGAAAACAGAAATCTAGGTAAGATTTGAAGCCCAGAAAGGCATTAGGCCCTTGAGTGGGTTACTTCACTTTGGATTATATTCTGCACAGTTGTCTCAGATGAATCAATATACAATGGCATAGGACCTTGTACCATGGATAATTGAATGTCGAAGAGAACATCCAGTCAAAAATGGATAGTCAGTAGGATTAGGACATAAGTCCGTAGGTTTAGTAAGAAGAGTGAGTATAGGAGTGGGAACAAAAGTTCTTTAGCTATAGGCTTTCGGGTAGAGAGTGAAAGTAAATGTCAGCACATGTGAAGAGTCAGTCACAATAATGATCAGCGATACTATGTAGGGAAGCAGATATCAATAGAGATAGTAGGAAATCAGGCAAAGTATAAAGTGAGTGATAGGATTAGACATTTTCAACATGGTTGAGTTTGAATATATAATCTTAGGAAGAAACAAATATGTAGTCACCAATAGGATTGACATTTGAGAGCATTAGGCAACCTGGACATGGATTTTTTAGTAATGCATGCTCACTTCAATTTAGGCTTTGGTACAATCATAAGTGTGACATTTTCTTTTTGTGTCCAGAATATTACTGTGATAAAATGTATATGTAGAACAGGTGACATGAGTATTTCTTCCAACATTTCTGGGAGCTACATTTTGAAGATGAATAAATTAGTATTGGGGATGCAAATAGATGTACCCTGTGTCTATAAATATAGAGATAATGCATGAATACGCCATACTGTGAATAAATAATATAAGTGGTTCAAACTTTAAATAATGGATTGAATTGATATCAGAAAATATACAGGGAATCTTATATTGATATACAATCATTCATTCCAACCAGTTACACATGTAATGGTAATATTAGAGTTATGGTATATCATGAACAATGTGTGAGTTTTGCTTCAAAATGATTATGGAAATCGAAATGAATGTGTTTGGAAAGACCTGTCATGAAAAGACCATTCAGGAAACCAAGAGGAATACATGTGTTCTGAAGCCGGAAATGATTGAAAGTGAATCAAATGGCCATAAATTTGTGAACTTGTGGATGAAATATATATCCCATGATGTGAATAAACTGAAGAAAATTTAATATACCAGTGTTGAATAAAATGAACTTCAAAATACACATCATGTCCAATAGAAATCTACTTGCATTGATATTAAACTGTGTCAGTCACTGTAGAAACATTAGGATTGTATGCACCATTCACTTAAGTTACTTTTCAGTACTAGGAAACAAATAAGTATTTCAGGTGGATGTATATTTCTGAGAATAATCTTGTGAAAAGTTGATTATAAATTCACATACATGAACATGAATGAATTTAGGGAGTGTATATAAGACACATATATTTCATATTTTGAAAAATCTGGAGAATGTATATATATATATATATATATATATATATATATATATATATATATATACACACAAAACACACACACAGACAAAAATGTAGCAATATATATGCCAAACGAAATTCATCATGAAATATATATCATCCATATATGCAAAAATATTTATTTTACTGAACATGGATTTATGTATAATGTTGATCTACTAGGCAGCTCACCCAAGGTTGAATTTTCAGTTCCAACAGCGTTTATGAAGAGTGATCTCTTCTCACAATTTGTATCTGCCAAGTCAGCCTGCTCACAAGAATGTACGTGTGATTCCAAGTAGGATTCGATATGTGCAGATAAAAATACATGTGCTGAATAGGCTACAGAGAAATGGAGACAGAAATTCACAAGTTTGTTAACTTTAAAAACACATGGAGAACTATTTCAATTAAAAATTAACTAGATTTATTACACCTACCCTAAATCATGCAAAAGGCAAGTCCAACTATACACCATGCCTCCTCCGAACTGCTTGTATTTCTATTCTGTTTGGGTCCATCATATTAGGATTAGTAGTCAGAGTCTAGTAGGGTATGGGTTAGTGTCAGTTGTCCCGGTTGGCCAGACACATCAACGTGGGTAACAAACCTAGTTGGGGAGGAATCAAGGGACAAGAGACACGAGAGATGACAGCAAGATAGGAGTTCTGATCATACTGCAAACTTTTATTGTTCTCACATTCGAATTCATATGCTGCAGATGGGAAAGCTCTCTTATCGGCAGTTGCTGGATGTCTTCAGAAAGTGAGATAACCTCAGGATGTTTCAGGAAGACAGATGGCCGCAGGATGTCTCAGGGAGATAGATGGCTGCGGGATGTCTCCCAGGCAGGATATCTCCCAGGGGGCTGCTTCTTGTCAGTGTCAGGCTATTCTTTGAAGGAGAACTTCCTTCTAGCCCCTGACCTCTCCCCCTTTTTTATATAAAATATATGACCATACCTTACTGGCCAATGTTTTAGGGGCTGATAGAGGCTCTGTTTCTCAAGGAGGCCTTAGAATATCTCCTGATCTGAGAGAGCATGTTTACTAGGAGATTTCTTGGTGGCCTTGGCATGTTTTTGGAGGAGACGGCTTTGAGGGGGAAGCATGCCGACCGCCATGCACCAGAGCATGTCACTAAGAGATCTTGTGTTTTGGGATCCGTGGATCCATCCTCCTGCAGTCCATCCTGCACCCTCCGTTATTAGGGCCTAACATCCTCACTCCATGGGTGCA
Organism: Callospermophilus lateralis; assembly: GCF_048772815.1. Classification (NCBI taxonomy): domain Eukaryota; kingdom Metazoa; phylum Chordata; class Mammalia; order Rodentia; family Sciuridae; genus Callospermophilus; species Callospermophilus lateralis. The sequence continues at coordinate 392,934 of NW_027517366.1, forward strand.
TCCTCCCCCAAGCGGAGGGGCCCATGGAGGATGAATCCTTATGGCAATGGCAGAAGAGGGTTGGTCAGAGCTGTTACTTATAGTTTTATGTAAGAAAAAGAGATCTGTGGGGATGTAAACTTAAGAAATAAGCCTGTGAGAAGGGTAGAACATCCTTTTAAATGTTGGCAGCATGGTCTTCCAACTCCAGACGATGATAGTGGACCTGTATGGGCTTAGAGGTCAAAATATTAATCTGTTCTTTAATAAAGTGTACCAGCCTGTTTATAATGCAGGGGTCTATGGACACCAATAAAAGTAAACCCAACAAAGGGCCTAATAGGGGTAGAAGGTAGAGTAGAAATCCATTAAACCCTGTCCAGAGGGGATTTTCAAAAAGTTCCCTTCATCTCTTTTCTAGATCTTCTTGAAGCTGCTTAATTTTAGAGCGTACTATGCCTGATTTATTGGCATAAAAGCAGTATCGTTCCCCTAAGGCCAAGCAAATACCTCCCTGGTTAGCTGTCAGCAAATCTAAGCCTCGTCTATTTTGAAGAAACACTTCTGCCAGGCAGTCTATTAGGTCCTGCAAATCTTTAATGGTTCCTGATAGAGTTTGTACATCATTTATAAGTTGTTGAGACAGGTGAGGTAAGAGTGTATAGCCTGACTAAGCCACCTGTACCTGTGCCCACAGCAGCTGTTATTCCAAGGCTGTCAAGGAGTTGTAAGGCCTGTATTGCCCGCCTGTGTCTTTTCACTAAGGTGTCTAGACTAGGAATGCATAGAGTTTCGTCTCCTAGGACAATAGTTTTATGAGGGAGTAATAAGGCAAGAACGCAGCCAATGGTCCAATTTGCTGGAAGCCTGGGGAAGGCCGAGTTTCCTCCACATATAAAAACTGTGCCATTGGGGGGACAAAGATGGGGTGGGTGAGGAATAGTTTTGTACTGTTGAGCAATTTCCAAAGGAAGTAACTCCAACATCAGTATCATACGTATTATTCTGCATCACGCCTAAAAGACATATTGTAAAAGTGCCTATAGGCTGTACTTTAAAAGGAAATCTGGGTTGGCATGTATTATCATTGTCTATGATAGAATTAATAGGAACTGCCATAGGCATGATTGCCCCTGTTGTCATGGAGAGCCAGCAATCACCAGCAAGGGTGGGCTTGGAATTATTAAGGAAGGAGAAGGTAGTTTCCAAAATATCTAATGTATTGGTATCTAAACCTGGGAGCTGGGATTTAGGCTATATTAAGGGATGATATGTGAGCTCAGGGATTTGGGGTTTTAAAAGTTTGATTATCTGAGGATGCTTGACAGCATCAGTGAATCCTCCACAATCAGAGACCCCTGTAGGTGCCTTAATGGGGCAGCAGGAGGGTTTACCGACAGGGCCTTGGCACCCAGGTGACTGTAGCTTGGTGTATTTTCCATCTCCTCCCCGGTCAAAAAGAACGGGGGTATAATGAATAGTGGTCCCCCCTGCTGCATGAGTTTTAGTTATGGAGGCTTCAAAAAATTGTTCTCCCTGCTTGTTAACACAAATTGAGGCCGACACATAAGAAGAGACATGCATCGCTTGGGTATGCGTTCAAGTTTCAGAACAATTTTGGGGAGCTTTACTTGTACTAGGGGGAATAATCTTTGGCTTGTTAACACATACCCATTTAGGCTGATGAACTCCTCCGAGCTTATGGTCAAACTCAGCACGGAGGTAAGCCACCTTAGTCATGCAGTTAGCAGTCTGGGTCTAACTAGTGGGAGCCTGAGTCCAAGATCCTCCCTTGCATTCACAGGGAGGGCCAAAAAGGTACTCCATGATGTTGGAAGGTGGAGGGCCAAGGCCTCCATGTACAAACCTGTTCAGCAGAAGTGCCTTAAGCAGGATGCTCACACAGATTGTTGGCTTCATCTTAAAAATAGGAAAATTTGTCCTCAAGGGGAGGACCTCCGTCCCTATGTTGAGGTAAGTCATTATACTGTTTAACCAGGTGTTCTGGTAACCATCTAGGGGCTGCTTGCTCTTGGTCCAAAACACAAGCTGAGCCTCGTCTCCAGAGGAGGACAGGATCTGGGCCTTTCCATTTATTTGTAAGGGGTTTGCGCCACATAACAGGTGGGCGAACAGAATTGGACGAGAGATGCCAGTTTCAGTCTGCGGCCAAATGGCCTTCATTGACTAGGGAAAGAAAAATAAGGGCAAATAATGCATAATTAAGGCGATGCCTGGGAGTGGTAAATACAAGTGCAGAAGCCTTCAAGCGGGTTAGCCAAGTCTTTAAGGTAAGGTGCAAGCTACCAGAAAACTGTTTAAACTCGGCACTGGAATATGCAGGACAATTATTTTTTTTAATATGTGTTTTTTTACCCATTACGGAAAAGGCTGAAACAAGATGAGAAAGGACATCTTTGATAGCCTCTCCAGAATGTGGTGATGCAGAAATAAAGCCGCTGAAGGTATCTATAGAAACGTGTATATATTTGGTTTTTCCAAATTCAGAAAAATTTGTAACATCCTTTTGCCAAAACTGATTGGACAGTAATCCTCTGGGGTTAACTCCCAAGTGTTGAATGGGGAGGAAGACAGGGCAACCAGGGCATGCTTTTACTATTTCTCGTGCCTGTTGCCTGGTAATTTTACATAGTTATTGAAGGCTCTGAGAATTTAGATGGTGAAGATTGTGTAACTCCGTGGCCTTTGGAATGGAGCCATCAAAAATTGGAAAGATGAAACGAGTTGCTGCATCAGCTTTCGCATTACCTTGTGTTAGAGGGCCGGGAAGATCAGAGTGTTCCCTGATGTGTCCTAAGAAAAATGGGTGTTGTCTGGCCTGAATTAGTTGCTGAAGCTGGTGAAACAGAAAGCCCACATTGGAAGAAGGCTTAATGGTGGGTGAAATCTCCAGCAGGGGCACAGAATGAGCAATGCAGGCACTGTATGTATAAATATTAACAGGATTATCAAAAAAATATTTTAAAAACTTGTGTTATGGCAAACAATTCCAGAAACTGTGCTGAATGATAGGCAGTATCAAAGGTGGTAGGCTGGTTATTGACAACAAAGACTGCTCGGCCATTACTGGACCCGTCTGTAAAGACAGTAAGGGATTGAGGAATGGGAGCCTTTTGAGTAATTTTGGGAAAAATAAATGGATGTAACTGGACAAAATGTAAAAGGGGGTCTTTGGGGAGGTGGTTATCAATTGTTCCCAAAAAGCCTGATAAGACAATACCTCATTCATCCTCTCTCTGTAGTAAAAATTGGTTTTGGTCCTTAGTAAATGGAATTAAAATATTATCAGGGTCTTTGCCAAAATGTTGTCAAGTTAGCAAACGACCTTTAAAAACAATAGAAGCTACCTGAGCAAGATAAACAGTAATAACCTTGGAGGATGTGGTGGGTAAATGGACCCAAAGCAAGGGGTAGCCTTTATTTTTAAAATGTGTATTTCACTGCCAAAATATTCCTGTGGGTGTATGAGGAGTGTGTAAAATAACCAGAACCAGAGGAATGTTATGAGAATTTTGTGTAACAAACTTTTGGGCAATGGCTTTTGTGACTTGATTTAATGCCTGCCATGCCTCAGGAGTAAGCTTTTGAAGGGAGGAGGGGTGGGAATCACCTCTCAAAATATCATTAAGGGGCAAATGTACACAAGTGGGTAATTTTAAATATATTCTTAGCCATTGAATATCCCCCAGTAATTTTTGAAAATCATTAAGGATGTGAAGATGGTCCAACCGTAGTTGTATCTTAGGAATTTGGATCTGATTATCTTGAAGTTTAAGGCCCAAATAGCTATAATGGTCCTGTGTTTGAACCTTATCAGGAGCTATCTGTAGTCCCAAGCTAGTGAGGATTTTGTAAAGGTCCAAGTAACAATTATTATGGTCATGTGTATTAGGTGCAGTAATTAACAAATCATCCATATAATGTAAAATATAAATTTGTGGCCATCACTCTCTCACAAGGTGTACTGCTTGAGCAACGTATTTTTGGCAAAGACTAGGGCTGTTGGCCATACCTTGGGGAAGAACCTTCCACTGAAATCTCTGCATAGGGCCCTGAAAATTAATGCAAGGGAGACTAAAGGCAAAATAGGGTCTATCCTCAGTATGTAAAGGAATGGTAAAAAAACAATCTTTTAAGTCAATAAACATTTTACAATAGTTTTTGGAAATAGCCACTGGTGTGTGAATGCCTGGCTGTAGTGCTCCCATCGGGTGCATAACTTTATTAATGGCACACAAATATTGTAAAAGGCACCACTTGCCTAATTTTTACTTGATAACAAAAATAGGAGTATTCGATGGTGAGGTTGAGGGCTCTACATGGCCGGCTGCCAGCTCTTCCTGCATTAACATGGAGGCAGCCTACAAATTTTCTTGGGTAAGGGGCCACTGATCCACCCACACAAGAGTCTGAGTCTCCCAAATAATTTTATCTCCATGGGGTACAGGAGAGTCAGGGACCGACACTAAAAATCCGAATACCCAAGTCCCTATGTATTTGTTTTTTGTATGGGTTGTATAGGCTCAACCAGTCCTTGTCTCAGTCTCCCAAGGCCTGTACCAGGGACAGAATTCATATGAAGCATTTGATGAGTCACTATGGAATTGGGACTGGCAAGAATAACTTCCATTTGACTCAAAATATCTCGGCCCCATAGGTTAACAGGGAGGTCAGGAACAACGAAAGTAGTCACCATTTCTTTATTACCCTCTTTATCAGTCCAGTGAAGAGCCCTTGAGCTGACCTGTCTCTTTAAGGTAAGTCAAGGATGGGGTGAGGGGCCAAGCTGATGGCCAGTATTTTGGAGAAATAATTGTGGCAACAGCTCCAGTACCTAGAATTCCTTGGAATTCCTTTCCTTCAATAAGTAAGGATATGGTGGGTCTATTGTGAGAAATGGGTTGAACCCAATATACTTCAGAGGAGCCCAAGGATTCAGTCCCCCTCAGTAGGTTTGGGCGGTGGAAGTGCCTCCTGGATAAAAGGGAAGGAGTATTAATTGTGCAAGTCTTGTTCCTGCTGGGATGGCCACAACTCCATTAATAGCTGTGGCCAGAATTTTTATTTCTCCAGTGAAATCATAATCATTAATGTCAGGGAAGACCTGAACACCTTGTAAGTTAGTAGAGGCTCTTCCAAGAATAAAGGCACACATATGAGATGGAGGGGGACCCATAATTCCAGTGGGTATTATCTGGGGCCCTTGCATTGAGTCTAATATAGTATCGGTGGTGTCACAGAAGTCCAATCCTGCACTGCCAGGAGTGGCTAGTTTGAGGGAGGCAATTTTGGAGAAGGATTTTGAGGTAGGTTGGGAGTTTGGGAGGGAACAAATTTTATTGCCCCTGGGTTTTTTCTGGGAGATGTCATGGCCAGGGGCTGGCCCCGCAGGGAGTTTCCCAAGAAGAGGAAAGAAATAGGCTGTATGAGGGCATTTGTCTTAGATCTACACTCACTGGCCCAGTGATGACCTTTACCACATCTAGGGCAAAGGGTAGCTTGGGGCAGTTTAGCCCCATTTTGAGGAGACACTATTCCTAGGCTTTGTTTGCCTGTCAGACACTTGCGTGCAAAATGGCCAGGTTGTTTACAAGTAAAGCAAGTATTTGAGCCAGGATTGTGAAAGGTCTTGGTAAAGGCAGCACCTAGGGCAAGATCCATGGCATGGGCTGCACCCACCCCTGCACAGAGTCTAATAAAGTTAGAAAGTTTCCCTTTATCCTTATGTGGTCAAAAAACATCCTGACATGCCGGGTTGGAGTTTTCAAAGGCAAGATGTTTTACAAAGGTGCTTTCGCTTTCGCTTGGTCCAAGCAAGCATTCCGCAGCTAGGTTAAGCCAGGGAACAAAGTAGCTATAAGGCTCTCTGGGCCCTTGTCAAATTTTTGCCAGGGAAGTGGTAGCCAAGGGCTTTTGAGGGAGGTGACTCCAAGCATATAAGGCAGCCATCTGAATCTGCGTCAAAAGTCCAGCAGGAAAATGTGCCTGTTTAGTTTTAGTGTCAAAAGGCTCATTGCCCACTAGCTTAACATAAGTCCCGGATTTAGAGGAGGCCTTAGTTAAAATTTTTTGAGCAGTTTCCTGACAGTGCTCTTTGAAATCTGCATTCCATAACTGGAAATCTCCGGCACTGAGGGTAGCTTGGTCTAAAAATTTCCAATAATTGGGAGTAAGCCATTGTGTGCTGTGGATTTCTAATAAAGGCACCATGTAGCGTGCAGTGGGGCCATAGTGAGCACAAGCCTTTTTAAGTTTTTCAAGAAAATGCAGGCTTAATTTTTTGTAGACTCTGGGTTCCTTTCTGCCTAGGGGTGAACTCCTCATCCTCTGAATCTTGATCTTTTTGATTCACTTCCTCGCTTCCTCCGCTTGATCCTCGTCTAAGTATTTGACCTCAGCCTGGGCAGGCTTATCTATCTGACTGGTGGTGACTGGGAATGCGAGCACAGGCCAATGGAGTGGCTTAGCCTTTGTATTAGACCGCTGTGGGACAGTTGCGCTGACTCCGTACCTAAGGCTAATGAACATAGCTCAGATTTAAGGGATCTTAATTCTTTTAAAGGTTGGATCTGTTCCCTTCTTTATTGGAAGGATGCTCCAAAGGGAGTCAGGTTAGGCAAGGGAAGTGGGAAAAAAAATATCTGGGGGGGGGCATTTGTACCCTGAAGGGTCAGAGCACAAAAGGCAGTAGGGATATAGGAGGGAGGTGGATGTGTTAGTCCTATAGGCTGTGGCAGGGTCCTCAGAGGTGGAGGGTCTTCTGAATGGTAGCGAGCTGCTTCCTTCTCCCAGGTGGCCTCCTCCACATGGGTCAATGTGTCTCTGGGATTTAAAACTGGATAAAGGCAGTTGGTAACTATTGGAGCCTTATTCATTAGGGTGATATTTTTAGGGGGATCAGGAAGGGTCCCACTGTCCTGGGGAGCCTGAGAAGGGTCTATGTCTATACTAACTGAGGGGCATGCCGAGGGGGTATGAGAGGTAGTTGCATAGTCTCTTCCCCAATCCTGACATGTTTTAAGGTACCATTGTCAAAGGGTGAACTTTTAAGAATTTCATTAATTAAGTTCCAGTAAGAAAAGGTGGGAACAGGCACATTTTCTGGGCAAAGAATTCATAATAATCTTTTATACAGTCTCCTACTCTAAGCCATCTTTTATCATCAATGATCCTTTCAAGGGGAAACCATGGACACAGTTCTTCTTTGTGTGAAAAGAAAAAAATTAAGTCTTTTTTCTTAACACGTGCCCCCATGTCTTGAAGGACTCCTTGAGGGCTGACAAAAACAAATCAAGTGACGAAACTGCTTGTCCCATGGTGGGTCACTCACCGTGCGTCATCCCCACCCTCCTCCTGGATCTGTTTCTCGGTGGTGTCTTCTGCTGCGATCGCGAGCTCCGCTTGACAAAGTCTTCCAGGAGGTCAGGGTCCGCCTCAGTCAAAGGCTCGAGACCCAGTCGGTGGGCGCCAGATGTCCCGGCCGGCAGGACACATCAACGTGGGCAGTGAACCTAGATAGGGAGGAATGAAGGGACAAGAGACACGAGAGTTGACAGCAAGACAGGAGTTCTGATCAAGCTGCAAATTTTTATTATTCACACAGGGGTATTTATATGCTGGATGTGGGAAATCTCTCTTATTTCTAGATGTCTTCACAAGGTGAGATAACCTGAGGAAGTTTCAGGAAGACAGATGCCCGCAGGATGTCTCAGGGAGACAGATGGCTACAGGATGTCTCCCAGACAGGATGTCTCCTGGTGGCTGTTTCTTGTAAGTGTCTGGCTATTCTTTGAAGGAGAATTCCTTCTACCTCTGACAGTCAGGGATTCAGTATTTCGAATGGAAAATTGGAAAATGAATCCAATGTGTATGCAAATATGTGCTACCCAAAAGTCTTCCCACTCTCATTCAGAACAATGCCTTGACATTACCTTCACCCCAAGTAAGACACAATAACAGGAGAAGAGTTAGAAAATCTCTGAATACACATCTGGAATGGAAAATGCTCAGGAGTTAACAACCTTGGAGGTGGTAGAGGTGTTTCCAAAAGTAAGGTATATGGTGAAAACTCCACAAATATGGAGCTTTGTTGGCCTAAAGACTTCATGAGAAACTGCCTCTGAGGTTGGGCACTTGAAATATATGTTGTTGTTAGGAGCTTTTGCTTCCTTTGTAGTGAGACCATCAAAGCTGTGTTTGCATCTATGTGACCTAGAGCACATGATTTCTTTTTTTTCCAATGAACATGATGCAGCAGGGCTGAATTCTCTCTTTGTAGGTAAACTGTTGCCATTTGGGGGCTAAGTGTCTCCCAGTGTGTACTGTGAAGCCATTTGGTCTTTCTCTACTTTTTGTGGTGTTTCTTGCAGCTGCACTGAGAGTTTGGTATTTGCTTCATGAAATACGAGGAGGTCAACTGGAACAGAGTGCTGGAGGGAGTTCTGTCACGTGTGGTGGTTAAGGATCTGCAGGAGAGTGCACCAACCAGGCTTCTATCCCACATAGCTTGCCCCCTTGACTATAGCAGTCTGATGCTAAACATTGCCTTGAAACCTCTCCATATAACAAGATGCCTTTACATCCAAGGGTATGGGGGCTGCACCATGTCAGTCACAAACCATTTGGAAGCCAATGGCAGATCCACATCACCATACCACAGATGTTTTAACAAACACCTGCACACCACTGTTCTAGGCCGACTACTCAGCAGGCTCCAAATTACTGGCATCTCTTTTCTACACCATTTTCATGAAACCTAGTCAATCAAGGCACTGTCTGGTACACTCATGATTATCTATAGGACATCCAAAGGTTCTCCAGTGACACCTGGTCATGGTAATTTCAAAAATTTAATGGTATTTATCTATCCATTTTTCAAGGATAAAGTTTGAGGCACTGTGGGTTTCAATTCATTCAGGAACCATTAAATGGAGAGGAAGCTCATTTCAATGAAAGCTCAGGAGAATTCTAACAGGCAAGGCTTCCCAAAGACAGGCTAAAAGGTCACATTAAGCCAGGCATTTGAGGTCTACAATGTGTGGACCATGTGTGTTTTGACTTGCAACTGTGGCTGCCAATTCTTTAAGAATAAAATCGTGTGCTATCCTTCCTGAGATTCCCAGTGCTCTGTGAAAAGCTACCCTGGGCCTAGATCTCAGTTTCCAAGGGCAACTCTCATGCATGGCCTCCTAAAATCCCAACACAATACATGGCAATACTTCTTTGAGGTTAGTTCCAGAACTCAGTCTCTAAGGGGAATCACAGCAGTGTTCAAGCCCAGGTGGACCCAGTCATCTTTTCCAACGGCCACAAAAATGACCACAATAAAAACCAAAACACTTCCACATGGCCCTCATCTTCTTCCATATAGACACTCATCATAACCTCAGGCTGTAGGTTTCCATGAGGGCCACAGACAAAGACAGTATCCAAAATAAGGTCCCTTGCCCCCATTTGCCTAAAGTCAGTGTGGCAGGTACACTCTACATGTGAACCAGGTGTGATCAAAGAGGCCTGCCGTTAATACTGCTCTGATTCTCCATTTTGTGGCCTAATGACTGTGGGGTTTAGATTCTTTTTGTTAATTGGAGTCATGAGAAAACCCAAGAACCTATGGCCTAGCTTCTGCAGTGATTTGAAGAACTCATTTGTCCCAAAGGATCCCTATTCTCAAAGATGGAGGTCAGGAACCTTACAGAGCAAGGCGAGAGACTTCATCCACAATGACTGCTCTTTTGGCTATTTTGGTTTTAGATGCACACATGGGATTTTTTTAGATCCATCAGGTGCTGAGAATCTAAGCCACAACCTCACACAGGGCCAAGAAGCTGATTCAGACACATCCCTTTCTAAAGCAATTAAGCAAAGAGCCACAGCTGATGCCCATACATTTCCATTTGAAAACTTTTCAGTCTTTACAAAGGGGTGGCCTGAAGCAAAGACCTTCCTGACATTCAGGGCAACAGTAAAATAGGTAAGCAAAAGGCCCAAAGCAGAGTTTCGCTACTGAGACTTTCCTGGTCACACTGATATATGAGTTTTCTGAGATGCTCACCATTCCCTTCAGCTATCCAGTACATAGCCGTGTCACAGAGCTAGGAGGTGGTACATATCTTGGACACAAAACCATGAGCCTATTCTGGAGATTGGCCAGAATTCAGAAAGAAAACAGCAACTTATGTAGATATTAGGAGTTGCCCATCCATAAGGCAAGCCGCAGACGATTCATAAATAGGGCAGGATAAATCCTGGAAAGATTTCTACTAGACACGACATATGTATTGATGTGCTCTCTTTTCTAATGTCTACAACCACGGACACAGTGGGATACACAGACATAGAAACACTCACCTTGTCAAAAGACTTACTAGAAACAATTCACATCAAACCAAACCAAACAACTTTCCTACCTATACTCAGAACATGAGACAAAACCAAAAACCCACACCCCCACCCACACAGACCCCCAAGTAGGTCTGTGAAAATACGGAGTGTCCTATGACTTGTGGGCCTTAATATATTCCCCCATAATGGGCTGTCCTGTCTCAGATCTGGTCTCCGTGTCCAACTCTATGAAGCTGTCAGGAGCCAGTGGTGAGCCATTACCTTCTTTCTCAGGAAAGGCCCCTCTTCAGACCTTCCTGGCATTTGGCCATCCTCACATCAGTAGGTACCAAGAAAGACTGTCTCTGTCCTTGGAAAATTCAAACAAGTTTGACCACTGGGAGTTGGACTGGGACTGGTTCTGGGTGCCTGGCTTCCTGTATCCCAAGTTCAGAGAGTTCCATCACCAAGGAAGTGAGTTGAGGTCACTTTCTTCAGGAACTGAATGAGGTCACTGCCTTGGAAACCACTTTGTCCTAACAGTTGCTTCCAAGGGTCCCATGAGATGGATGCTGCCCCTATTTCCCGTGACACTTTCACAAGTTAGAAAGGTATATCACCCATAGGCACCCGGGAACAGCTCTCCACACAGGCCTGGTTTGGTCCATCTTCTCTACATTAAGAAGAGAGAGGCTGATTCTGACACAACCCTTCATCCTGACCAGGTTGTTTGCCATGGAAGATTACTTTTAATCTTTCAGGTCCTTCATTGCTGCCTACATCTTCTCCAGGGATCATTTCTGCAGGGACCTTTGAGATTCTCAGCAAGTGGAAGATCCCCTACATTCCTGTACTGTAAGACCAACTCTGTCCCTGCTCTTCTGTAAAGTTAAATTGAGGGAAGAGTGTATGTTTAGGGTTAATAACATGTTCGATTTGTGTTATGACTCATTCTGCTGGATGAATAATGGTATTGGAAACCTGCGATATTTATAAGATTATATAGGTGAAATATATGTATGAAAACAGAAATCTAGGATTTGAAGCCCAGAAGCGCAATGGGCCCTTGATTGGGATACATAGTGTTGAATTACATTCTGCACAGGTGTCTCAGATTAATCCATATACAATGGCATAGGACCTTGTACATTGGATGATTGAATGAGGAAGAGAACATGCAGTCAAAAAGGGATAGTTGGTAGGATTACAAAGATAGTCGGTAGGTTAGGAAGTAGAGTGAGTTTAGAATTTGGACCGAAACTTCTTTAAAAACAGGGTTTCAGTTAGAGAGTGAATGTAAATGTCAGCACATATGAAGATTCAGTCACAATGATGAATTTTGAAAAATATGTGGGAAAGCAGATAATAATAGAGACATTACAAAATCAGGCAAAGTATAAAGTGAGTGATAGAATTAGACATTTTGAACAGGGTTGAGTTTGAATATATAATCTTAAGAAGAAACAAATATGCAGTCACAGGTAGGATTGACATTTGAGAGCATTAGACAACCTGGCCTTGGATGCTTTTAGTAATCCATGTTCACTTTCCCTTTAGGCTTTGGTAAAATCATAAGTGTGGCCTTTGCATTTTTTGTCCAGAATATTACAGTCATAGAATGAATATGCAGATCAGGTGACATGAATATTTCTTCCAGCAATTCTGGGAGCAATGTTTTGAAGTCCTATAAATTAGTATTGGGGGTAAAAAGAGGTGTACCCTGTGTGTATGAATATTGAGATAATGCATGAATAGACCACATTTTGAATAAATAATATAATTGGTCCCAATTTAAATAACAGATTGAATTGATATCTGAAATCTTATAAGAAATCTTATATTGATATAACATCATTCATTCCAACCAGCAATACATCTAAAGGTAATATTAGAATTATGGTTTATCATGAAAAATGTGTGAGTTTTGCTTCAAAAGTGATCATGGAAATTGAAAAAAATGTGTTTGGAAAGAAGTCTCATCAAAAGACCAGTCAAGAAACATGGAGGAATACATGTGTTCTGACGAAGAAAGTGATTGAAAGTGAAACAAATGCCTATAAATTTGCGAACTTGTGGATGAAAATATATCCTATCATGTGCATAAACTGAAGAAACAGTAATGTAGCAGTCTTGAATAAAAATGAACATCAAAATACACATCATGTCCCATAGGAATCTACTTGCATTGATCTTAAACTGGGTCAGTTACTGTAGAAATATTAGGATTTTTATGCACCATTCACTAAAGTTAATTTTAAGTACTAGGAAACAAATATGTATTTAAGGAGAATGAATATTTTGAGAAAAGTCTTGAGAAAATTTGATTATAAATCCACATACTTGAATATGAATGAGTTAAGGGAGTGTATAATAAGACACATATTTCAGATTTTAAAAAATCTGGAGAGTATATATATATATATATATATATATATATATATATATATATATATACACATGCACACACATAAACATACACAGACATTAAAAATAACATAATATATACCAAATGAAATTCACCATGAAATGTATATCATCCAGAGATCCAAAAATATTTATTTTCTTGAACCTGGATTTATGTATAATGTTATTCAACCAGGAAGCTCACTCATAGGTTAAATTTTCAGTTCCAATAGCATTTAGGAAGAGTGATCTCTTAAAATTTGTATCTGCCAAGTCAGCCACCTCACAAGAATGTACGTGTGGTATAAGGTAAGATTCTATAATTGCATGTAAAAATACATGTGCTGAATATGCTACAGAGAAAGGGAGACAGGAATTCACATATTTGTTAACTTTAAAACACATGGAGAACTATTTCAAAGAATAATTGACTATATTTATAACTCCTACCCTATATAATGCAAAAGGCAATTCCAACTATACACCATGCCTCCATTTCTGAACTGCTTGTATTTCTTTTCCTTTTGGGTTATTTTTCTCCATCTTGTTAGGATTAGTTGTCAGAGTCTACCAAGGTAGGTGTTAGTGTCAGGTATTCAGTATTTCGAATGGAAAATTGGAAAATGAATACAATGTGTATGTAAATATGTGGTACACAAAAATCTTTCCACTCTCATCCAGAACAATGCCTTGACATTACAATCACCCAGAGAAAGACACAATTAGAGGAGAAGAGTTAGAAAATCTGTGAATAAATAACTGGGATGGAATATGCTCAGGAGTTCACAAACTTGGAGGTGGTAGAGGAGATTCCAAAAGTAAGGGACAGAGTAAACACTCCACAAACATGGAGCTCTGCTGGCCTAAAGACTTCTTGAGAAACTGCCTCGTAGGTTGGGCACTTGAAATATATATTATTGTCGGGAGCTTTAGCCTCCGTTGTAATGAGACCATCAAAGCTGGGTCTGAATCTATCTGACCTGGAGGACATGGTTTCTTATTTTCCACTGAATATGAGGCAGCAGTGCTGAATTCTCTCTTTGTAGGTAAACTGTGGAAACGGGGGGCTAAGTGTATCCACATGTGGACTGTGAAGCCATTTGGTCATTCTCCACTTTTCGTGGTGTTTCTTGCTGCTGCACTGGGATTTTGGTATTGCTTCATGAAATACAAAGAATTCAACTGTTACCCGGTGCTTGAGGGAGTTCTGCCACGTGTGGTAGGTCACGGTCTGCAGGAGAATGCACCAACGAGGCTTCTATCCCACATAGCTTGCCCCCTTGACCATAGCACCTTGATTCTAAACATTGCCCTGAAACCTCTCCATATAACAAGATGCCTTTACATATAAGGGTCTGCTGGCTGCACCACGTCAGTCAGAAGCAATTTGGACGCCAATGGGAGATCCATATGGCCCAACCACAGATGTTTTATCACACACCTGCACACCACAGCTCTGGGCCCACTCCTCAGCAGGCTTCAACTTCCTGACATCTCTGTTCTGCACCATTTTCATGAAAACCAGTCAATCAAGGCACTGTATTATATACTCATGATCAGAAACAGGACATCCAAAGTTTCTCCAGTGCCACCTGGTGATGGGAATTTTAAAAATTTCATGGTATTTATCTAGCCATTTTTCAAGGATGAAGTTGGAGGCACTGTGTGTTTCAATTCATTCTGGAACCATTAAATGGTGAGGAAGCTCATTTCAATGAAATCTCTGGAGAACTCTCACAGGCAAGTCTTCCCAAATAGTGGCCAAAAGATCACATGAATTCAGGCCCATTGAGGTCTACAATTTGCCGTCCATGTGTGATTTGACTCTCATCTATGGCTGCCAAGTCTTTCACAATAAAATCATGTGATATCCTGCCTCAGATTCCCAGTGCTGTGTGAAAAGCCACCCTGTGGCTAGATCTCAGTGTCCAAGGGTGACTCTCTTGCGAAGCCTCCTAAAATCCCAACACAATTCTTGGCAATACTTCTCTGAGGTCAGTTCAAGAACTCAGTCTCTAAGGGAAATGACCCCAGAGTTCAAGCCCAGGTGGACCAAGTCATCTCTTCCAACCGCCACACAAATGACCACAATTAAAACCAAAACACTCCCACATGGTCCTCATCTTCTTCCATATAGACACTCATCATTACCTCTGGCTGGAGGTTTCCATGAGTGGCGCAGCCCAAGACAGTTTCCAAAATACACTCCCTTGCCCCTCATTTTCCTAAAGTCTGGGTGGCCTGGTAACTCGTCCGTGGAAGCAGGAGTGATAAAATAGGCCTGCTTTAAATACTGCTCTGCTTCTCCAGTTTGAGTCCTACTGAAAGTCAGTTATAGATTCTTTATGTGATTTGGATTTTGCAGAAAACCCAAGCACCTATGGGCTAGCCTCTGCAGAGCTTTGAAGAACTCATTTGAACCAAAGGTTCCTATTCTCCCTTGATGGAGATCAGGAACCTTACAGAGGTAGGTGAGAGACTTCTTCCACAATGACTGCTCTTTTGGCTAATTTAGTTTTGGATTCACACATGGGATCTTTTTTTACATCCATCATGTGCTGAGAATCTAAGCCACAGCCTCACATAGGACCTAGAGCCTGATTCAGACACATCCCATTCCAAAGCAATTAAGCACAGAGCCACAGGTGATGCCCATTAATTTCCATTTGAAAACTGTTTTCTTCAGGCTTCCAAAATTGGGGCCTGAGGCAAAGGCCTTCCTGACATTCAGGGCAACAGAACAATAGGTAAGAAAACAGCCCAAAGCAGTGTTTCTCCACTGAGACTTTCCTGATCACACTGATATCTCAGTTTTCTGAGATGCTCGCAATTCCCTTCAGCTATCCAGTACATGGCCATGTCACAGAGCTTGGAGGTGGTACATAAACATGAGCCTATTCGAGAGAGTGGCCAGAATTCAGAAAGAAAACAGGAACTTAGGAAGATATCAGGATTGCCCATGGATAAGGAAAGGCACAGTTCATTCATAAATTGGGAAGTATGAATGCTGGGAAGCTTTCTACTAGACAGGACACATCCATTGAAGCATTCTCTTTTCTAATGTCTCCAACCACGGACACAGTGGAATACACAGACCCAGAAGCACTCGCCTTGTCAGACGACTTACTAGAATCAGTTCACTCCAAAACAAACAAATCACCTTTCTTACATATTCTCAGAGCATGAGACAAAAAAACACAAACCCCCACACACACACACACCCACAAAGGCAAATCCTTCCCCCAAGTAGGTCTGTGACTATCCGGAGGTCCTCTGACTGATGGGCTATACTATGTACCTCCGAAATGGCCTGTCCTGTCTCAGATCTGTTCTCTTTGTGCAACTCTGTGAAGTTGACAGGAACCAGTGGTGAACCACTCCCTGTTTTCTCAGGAATGGCCGCTCTTCAGAGCTTTCCTGGCATTTGGCCATCCTCACATCAATAGGTACCAAGAAAGACTAACTCTGTTCTTGATGAATCCAAACAAGTGAGACCACTGGGACTGAAACTGGGACTGGCTCTGGGTGCCTGGCTTCCTGGATCCCATGTTCAGAGAGTTCCATCACCAAGGAAGTGATGTGAGGTCACTTCCATCAGAAACTGAATGAGGTCACTGCCTTGGCAACCACATTGTCCTAACACTTGCTTCCAAGGGTCCCATGAGATTGAGGCTGCCCCAACTTCCTGTGACACTTTCACAAGTTAGAATGCTATATCAACCATAGGCACTCGGGAACAGCTCTCCACACAGGCCTTCTTTGGTCCATCTTCTCTACATTAAGAAGAGAGAGACTGATTCAGACACAACCCTTCATCCTGACCAGACTCTTACTCTCTCAGGTCCTTCATAGCTGCCAACATCTTGTACACAGATCATTTCTGCATGGACGTTATAGGTTCTCAGCAGGTGGAAGATCCCCTACATTCCTGTATTGTAAGACCAACTCTTTCCCTGCTCTTATGTAAAGTTAGATTGAGGGAACAGTGTATGGTTAGGGTTAATAACATGTTCGATTTGGGTTTGGAATCATTCTGCAGCATGAATAATGGTATTCGGAACCTGTGATATTTATAAGACTATAGAGGTGAATCATAAATATGAAAACAGAAATCTAGGAACGATCGGAAGCCCATAAGGTCATTGGGCACTCAATTGGTATACTTAGCTTTGAATTTCGTTCTGCACAGATGTTTCAGATAAATAGATAATCAATGGCCTAGGACCTTGTACCTTGGATCATTGAATGTAGAAGAGAACATCCACTCAAACAGGGATAGTCGGTAGGATTAGGAAGATAGTTCGTAGGTTTCAAAAGAATAGGGAGTAAACCATTTGGACCAAAAGTTTTTTCGCTATGGGGATTCAGTTAGAGAGGGAATGTCAATGTCAGCACATGTGAAGAGTCATTCGCAATTATTAACTGGAGAAAAGGTGTAGGAAAGCAGATATCAATACAGACATTAGGAAATCAGGTACATTACAACGTGTGTGATAAGAAAATACATTTTTAACAGGGTTGAGGTTGAATATATAATCTTAAGAAGAAACAAATACATAGTCTTATTATATAAATAAGAATGATATTTGAGAGCATTAGGGAACCAGGTCATGGATGTTGTTAGTAATACATGGTCACATTCAATTTGGGGTTTGGTACAATCATAAGTGTGACCCTTGCATTTTGTGTCAGGAATATTACTGAGATGAAATGTATATGTATATGAGGTGAGTAGAAAATTCATCATGAAATACATATCATCCACAGAACCAAAAATATTCATTTTACTTAACGTGGATATATAGGTGAAATATAAGTATGCAAACAGAAGCCTAGGTAAGATTTGAAGCCCAGAAGAACATTGGGCCTTTGATTGTGATACTTAGATTTGAATTATGTTCTGCAGAGTTGTCTCAGATAAATCGATATACAATGGCACAGGACCTTGTACCTTGGATGATTGAATGTCAAAGAGAACATCCAGTCAAAAAGGTATAGTCAGTAGGATTAGGAATATGGACTGTAGGATTAGAAAGAAGAATGAGTAAAGGATTTGGACAGAAAGCTATGCTTCTCCAATTTGAGGCCTACTGTCATGCGTGGGCGACGCTCATGTGTGGCCTCCTAATATCCCAACACAATTCATGGAAATACTTCTCTGAGGTCATTTCCAAAACTCAGTATCTTAGGAGAATCACGCCAGAGTTCAAACCCAGGTGGACCCAGTCATCTCTTCCAACCACCACACAAATGACCACAATTAAAACCAAAACACTCCCACATGGCCCTCATCTGCTTCCATATAGACACTCATTATAACCTCTAGCTGGAGCTTTCCATGATGGTCACAGCCCAAACAGTGTCCAAAACAAGCTCCCTTGCCCCTCATTTGCCCAAAGTCAAGGTGGCCTGGACACCCTTCCTGTTAACCAGGAGTGATCAATAGGCCTGCCATTAATACTGCTCCGCTTCTCCAATTTGAGGCCTACTGACTGTGGGGTTTATATTCTTTATGTGAATTGGAATCATGAGAAAACACAAGCACCTATGGGCTACCTTTTGCAGGGCTTTGAGCAACCCATTTTATTGAGTCTAGTAGTTGGACAAAAAGTTCTTTAGCAAAGGGGTTTTATTAGAGATTGAATGTAAATGTCAGCAAATCTGAAGAGTCATTCACAATGATGAACTGGAGAAAAGGTGTAGGAAAGCAGATATCAATAGAGACATTAGGAAATCAGGCAAAGTACAAAGTGTGTGACAGGAAAAGACATTTTTAACAGGGTTGAGGTTGAATATATAATCTTAGGAAGAAACAAATATGTAGTCACCAATAGGAATGATATTTGAGAGCATTAGAGAACCAGGACATGGTTGTTTTTAGTAATACATGGTCACATTCAATTTAGGCTTTCAAACAATCATAAGTGTGACCCTTGAATTTTGTGTCAGGAATATTACTGAGATGAAATGTATATGTATATCAGGTGAGTAGAGTATTTCTTCCAACGTTTCTGAAGCAATATTTTAAAGACTTATACTTTAGTATTGGGAATACAAAAGGTGTACCCTGTGTCTATGAATATGGATAAGATGCCATAATAGAAAATACTGTAAATAAATAACATAGCTGGTTCCAACTTTAAATAATGGATTGAATTGATATCTGAAAATATATAGAAAATCTTATATTGATATATATATATATATATATACATTCCTTCCAACCAGTTATACATCTAATTTTGATATTATCATTGCGGTTTATCACGAAGAGTGTGTGAGTTTTGCTTCAAAAATGATTATGGAAATTGAAAATAATGTGTTTGGAACGAAGTCTCATTAAAAGACCAGTCAAGAAAGATGGAGGAATGCATGTGTTCTGAAGCAGGAAGTGATTGAAAGTGAACCAAATGCCTATAAATTTTTGAACTTGTGGATGAAATGATATATCCTATGATGTCCATAAACTGAAGAAATGGTAATGTACAAGTGTTGAATATAAATGACCTTCAGATATACATCATGTCCCATAGGGTCCTACTTGCATTCATGTTAAACTGGGTCAGTTACTTTAGAAATATTAGGATTTGTAAGCACCATTCACCGAAGTTAGTTTTCAGTACTAGGAAATAAATATGTATTTCAGGTGGATGAATATTTCTGAGAAAAATCTTGTGAAATGTTGATTATAAATCCACATATAGAAACATGAGTAAATTTAGGAAGTGTATAATAAGACACATATATTTCATATTTTGAAAATCTGGAGAGTATATATATATATATATATATATATATATATATATATATATATATAGAGAGAGAGAGAGAGAGAGAGAGAAATAGATATATAGATAGATACATAGATAGAAACACATATTCAAAGACATTAAAATGTAGCAATATATATGACAATTGAAATTTATCATGAAATATATATCATCCACATATCCAAATATATTCATTTTACTGAACATGGATTTATGTATAATGTTTTTCATCTAGGAAATTCACCCTCAGGTTGAATTCCAGTTCCATCAGGATTTAGGGGGAGTGATCTCTTCTCACATTTTGTATCTTCCAAAATCAGTGAGCTCACAAGAATGTACATGTGATACCAGGTAGGATTCTAAATATGCCTAAAATAATACATGTGCTGAATAGGCTACAGAGAAAGGAAGACAGAAATTTACAAATGTGTTAACTTTAAAAACTCATGGAGAAATACTACAATAAAAAATTGACTAGATTTATAACACATACCATTGATAAACCATAAGGCAAATTAAAGTATACACCATGCTTCCTATGAATGGCCTGTATTCGTATTCTGTTAGGTTTCTTTTTCTCAAATTAGGATTAGTAGTCAGAGTCTAGTAGGGTATGGGTTAGTGTCAGGGATTCAGTATTTCAAATGGAAAATAGCAAAATGAATCTAATGTGTATGCAATTATGTTCTACACAAAAATCTTCCCACTCTCATCCAGAACAATGCCTTCACATTACCTTCGCCACAACTAAGACACAATTAGTGGAGAAGAGTTAGAAAATCTGTGATTACATATGTGGAAAGGAAAATGATCAGGAGTTCACAAACTTGGAGGTGGTAGAACAGTTTCCAAAAGTAAGGGAGAGGGTAAACACTACACAAACTTGGAGCTCTGCTGGCCTAATTGCTTTTTGATAAACTGGCTCTGAGGTTGGGCCCTTGAAATATATGTTGTTGTCAGGAGCTTTAGCGTTTTTTGTAGTGAGACTATCAATGCTGGGTCTGCATCTATGTGACCTGGAGGACATGCTTCCTTATTTTCTAGTGAACATGAGGCAGCAGTTCTTAATTTTCTCTTTTTAGGAAACTGTGGCCACTGGTGTCTAAGTGTCTACCCGTGTGGACTGTGAAGCCATTTGGTCATCCTCCACTTTTCATGGTGTTTCTTATTGCTGCACTGGGAGTTTGGTATTGGCTTCACGAAATACAAGGAGTACAACTGGGACACAGTTCTGGAGGGAGGACTCTCACGTGTGGTGGGTCAGGGTCTGCAGGAGAATGCACCAACCACGCTTCTATCCCACATAGCTTTCCACCTTGACCAAAGCAACCTGATTCTGAACATTGCCCTGAACCCTCTCCATATAACAAGATGCCTTTACATATAAGGGTCTTCTGGGTTCACCATGTCAGTCACAAGTCATTTTGAAGCCAATGGCAGATCCACGTGGCCCCACCACAGATGTTTTCTCACACACCTACACATCACTGCTCTAGGCCCCCTACTCGACAGGGTCCAAATTTCTGGCATCTCTGTTCTACACCATTTTCATGAAACCCAGTGAATTAAGGCAGGGTCTGGTACACTCATGATCAGCAACAGGAAATCCAAAGGTTCTCCATTGCCACGTGGTCATGGGAATTTTAAAAATTTCATGATATTTATCTAGCCATTTTTTAAGGATGACGTTGGAGGCACTGGGGGTTTCAATTTATACAGGAACCTGTAAATAGTGAGGAATCTCATTGCAATAAAATCTCTGGAGAACTCTCACAGGCAAGGCTTTCCAAAAGAGTTGCCAAAAGGTCACATGAAGCCAGGGCCATTGAGGTCTACAATGTGAGGTACATATGTGTTAAGACTCTCAACTATACATGCCAAGACTTACAGAATAAAATCATGTGATATCCTTGCTGAGATTCCCAGTGATCTGTGGAAAGCCAAACTGGGCGTAGATCTCAGTTTCCAAGGGCGAATCTCATGCGTGGCCTCCTAAAATACCAACATAATTTATGGCAATACTTCTCTGAGCTCAGTTCCAGAACTCAGTCTCTAAATGGAATCACACCAGAGTTCAAGCACAGGTTGACGCAGGCATCTCTTCCAACTGCCACACAAATGACCACAATTAAAACCAAAACACTCCCACATGGCACTCATCCTCTTCTATATATACACTCATCATAACCTGTGGCTGGAAATTTCCATGAGGGGCGCAGTCCAAGACAGTTTCCAAAAAAAAGCTCCCTTGCCCCTAATTTGCCTAAAGGCAGGGTGGTCTGGACACCCTTCCTGTGAACCAGGAGTGATCAAATAGACCTGCGGTTAATACTGCTCCACTTCTCCAATCTGAGGCCTACTGACTGTGGGGTTTAGATTCTTTATTTGAATTGGAGTCATGAGAAAACCCAAGCATCTATGGGCTAGAATCTGCAGGGCTTTGAAGAACTCATTTGACCCAAAGGATCCCTATTCTCACTGATGTAAGTCAGGAACCTTACAGAGGAAGGTGAGAGACTTAATCCACAATGATTGCTCTTTTGGCCATTTTGGTTTTGGATGCACACATGGGATCTTTCTTTAGATCCATTAGGTGCAGAGAATCGAAGCCAGAGCGTCACACAGCGCCAGGAGGCTGATTCAGACACATACCTTTCCAAAGCAATTAAGCAAAGAGCCACAGGTGATGCCCATTCATTTCCATTTGAAAACTATTTTCATCAGGCTTCACAAAGGGTTGGCCTTAGGCAAAGACCTTCCTGACATTCAGGGCAACAGAAGAATAGGTAAGCAAAAGGCCCAAAGCAGGGTTTTTCCACTGAGACTCCCTGGTCACACTGATATCTGAGTTTTCTGAGATGCTTGCCATTCCCTTCAGCTATCCAGTACATGGCCATGTCACAGAGCTTTGAGGTGATACATATCTTGGACACAAAACCATGAGACTATTATGGAGAGTAGCCAGAATTCAGGACGAATACAGGAATTTAGGATCATAGTAGGTCTTGCCCATGGATAAGGCAAGCTGCAGTCCATTCATAAATTGGGCAAGATGAATGCTGGGAAGCTTTCTCCTAGACAGGACACACCCATTGTGGCATTCTTTTTTCTAATGTCTACAACCATGGAGACAGGGGGATACACAGACATAGAAACACTCGCCTTGTCAAAGACTTATTGGAAACATTCCACTCCAAAACAAACAAACCGAATTTTTTTTTTCCTATTCTCAGAACATGAGACAAAACCACAAACTGTCTTCCACACACACCAAGGCACATTTTCCCCCAAGGAGGTCTGTGACTATCCGGAGTGTCCTCTGACTGGTAGGCCATATGATATTTCTCAAAAATGGTATTTCCTGTCATAGATATGGTCTCCTTTGACAACTCTGTGAAGTTGTCAGAAGCCAGCGGTGAGCCACTTTCTGTCCTCTCAGGAAAGGCCACTCTTCAGAGCTATCCTGGCATTTGGCCACCCTCACATTAGTAGGTCCCAAGAAAGACTGACTCTCTCCTTGGTAAATCCAAACAAGTGAGCTCACTGGGACTGGGACTGGTACTGGTAATGGGGGCCTGGTTTCCTGGATCCTAAATTCATAGAGTCTCATCACCAAGGAAGTAGGTGAGGTCACTTTCTTCAGGAACTGAATGAGGTCACTGCCTTGGGAACCACTTTGTCCTAACAGTTGCTTCGTATGCTCTCTGAGATGGAGGCTTTGCCTACTTCCTGTGACATTTTTACAAGTTAGAATGGTATAGAAACCATAAGTACCTGGGAACAGTTCTCCACCCAGGCTTGGTTTTGTCCTTTTTCACTACATTAAGAAGAGAGAGGCTGATTCAGACACATCCTTTCATCTTGACCGGGTTGTGTGCCATGGAAGATGACTTTTGCTCTCTCAGGTCCTTCATAGCTGACTACATCTTTTCAAGGGATTATTTCTGCATGGACTTCTGAGGTTCTCAGCTTGTGGAAGATTCTCTACCTTCCTGTATTTTAAGACCAACTCTGTCCCTGCTCTTCTGTAAAGTGAGATAGAGTGAACAGTGTATGGTTAGGGTTAAAAGCATGTTTGATTTGAGTTAGGAATCATTCTGCTGGATGAATAATGGTATTAGGAATCTGTGATATTTATAAGAATATAGACGTGAAATATATGTATGAAAACAGAGATCTAGGAATGATTTGAAGCCCAGGAAGTCATCGGGCCCTTGATTGAGATAATTAGCTTGAATTATGTTCTGCACCGAGGTCTCAGATAAATCGATACACAATGGCATAGGACCAGGTACCTCGGATGATTGAATGTAGAAGAGAACATCCAGTCAAAAAGGGATACTCTGTAGGATTAGGAAGATAGTCAGTATGTTTAGGAAGAAGAGTGAGTCTAGGAATTGGAACAAAAGTTCTTTAGCAATAGGGTTTCAGTTAGAGAGTGAATGTGAATGTCAGCACATGTGAAGAGACCATCACAATGATGAACTGGGGAAAATATGTAGAAAAGCAGATATCAATAGGGACATTTGGAAATCATGCAAAGTATAAAGTCAGTGATAGTATTAGATATTTTCAAGAGGGTTGAGTTTGAATATATTATCTTAGAATGAAACAAATATGTACTCACCAATAGGATTGATATTTGAGAGCATTAGGCAAAATGGACATGGATGTTTTTAGTAATCCATGTTCACTTTCCAATTAGGCTTTGGCACAATCATAAGTGTGACCTTTGCATTTTGTGTCCAGAATACTACTGTGATAAAATGTATATGTAGATCAGGTGACATGAGTATTTCTTCCACCATTATGGGGAGCAAAATTCTGAAAAATTATAAATTAGTACTGAGGATACAAATAGGTGTACCCCGTGTTGATGATTATAGAGATGATGCATGAATAGACCATATTGTGAATAAAGTATATAACTGGTTCCAAGTTTAAATAATGGATTGAATTTACCTCTGAAAATATATAGAAAATCTTATATATATATATATATATACATTCATTCCAACGAGTTATATATCAAATGGTAATATTAGGGTTACAGTTTATCATGAAGAGTGTGTGAGTTTTGTTTCAAAAATGATTATGCAATCGAAAATAATGTGTTTAGAAAGAAGTCTAGTGAAAAGACCAGTAAAGAAACATGGAGGAATACATGTGTTCTGAAGTAGGAAGTGATTGAAAGTAAACCAAATGCCTATAAATACCTATACATTTGTGAACTTGTGGATAAAAAAGTATATCTTATGATGTGCATAAACTGAAGAAATTGTAATGTACAAGTGTTGAATAAAATTGAACGTCAAAATACACATCATGTTCCATTGGAATCTACTTGCATTGATGTTAAACTGGGTCAGTTACTGTAGAAATATTAGAATTTCTAAGGACCTATCACTGAAGTTAGTTTTCAGTACTAGGAAACCAATATGTATTTCAGGTGGTTGAGTATTTCTGAGATTAATCTTGTGAAATGTTGTTAATAAATACACATACAGGAACATGAATTAATTTAATGAGTGTATAATAAGACACATATATTTCATATTTTGGAAAATCTGGAGAATATATATATATATATATATATATATATATACACACACACACACACACACACACACACGCACACACACACATTAATATGCAGCAATATATATGCCAATCGAAATTCATCATGAATTATAATTCATCCACATATCCAAAAATATTCATTGTATTGATCATGGATTTATGTTAATTATGTCTAATGTTTTTCACTAGGAAGCTCACCCACAGGTTGAATTTTGAGTTCCATCAGTTTTTAGGGGGAGTCATCTCTTCTCACAATTTTTATATACCAAAGTCAGTGAGCTCACAAGAATGTACGTGTGATATCAGGTAGGATACTATATATGCATAAAAAGATACATGTGCTGAATAGGCTTCAGAGAAAGGGAGACAGGAATTTTCATATGTTTTAACTTTAAGAACTCATGAAGAAATATTACAAAGAAAAGTTGACTAGATTTATAATACATCCTCTTGATAAAGCAAAAGGCAAATCCAAGTATACACCATGCTTCATATGAAAGGCTTGCATTTCTATTCAGTTACGTTTCTTTTTCTCCATAATATTAGGATTAGTAGTCAGAGTCTAGTAGGGTATTGGTTAGTGTCAGGGATTCAGTATTTTAAATGGAAAATAGGAAAATGAATCTAATGTGCATGCAAACATGTGCTACACAAAATTCTTCCCACTCTCATTCAGAACAAAGCCTTGAAACAACCATCGATCCAAGTAAGACACAATTAGAGGAGAGGAGTTAGAAAATCTGTAAATACATATGTGGAATGAAAATTGTTCAGGAGTTCACAACACTGGAGGTGGTAGAACAGTTTCCAAAAGTAAGGGAGAGCGTAAACACTCCAGAAACATGGAGTTCTGCTGGCCTAAAGACTTCTTGAGAAACTTCCTCTAAGGTTGGGCACATGAAATATATGTAATTTTCACGCGATTTAGCTTGGTTTTATAGTGACACCATCAAACCTGTGTCTGCATCTATGTGACCTGAAGGACATGGTTCCTTATTTTCTAATGAACATGAGGCAGAAGTTCTGAATTCTCTTTTTGTAGGTAAACTGTGGCCACTGGGAGCTAAGTGTCTTCCCATGTGGTCTGTGAAGCCATTTGGTCATCCTCCATTTTTCCTGGTGTTTCTTGCAGTTGCACTGGGAGTTTGGTATTGGCTTCATGAAACACAAGGAGTACAACTAGGACACAATGCTGGAGGGAGTTCCGTAACGTGTGGTTGGTCAGAGTCTCCAAGAGAATGTACGAACCAGGCTTCTATCCCACAATGCTTTCCCCCTTGACTATAGCAACCTGACTCTGAACATTACTCTGAAACCTCTGCATATAACAACGTGCCTTTACATATAAGGGTCTGCTGCCTGCACCATGTGAGTCACAAGTCTTTTGGAAGCCAATGGCAGATCCAGGTGGTCCTACCAAAAATATTTATTCACACACCTACAGTCCACTGCGCTATGTCCACTAATCAGCAGGCTTCAACTTACTGGCATCTCTGTTCTACACCATTTTCACGAAACCCAGTGAATCAAGGCACTGTCTGGTACACTCATGATCAGCAAAAGGATATCCAAATGTTCTCCAGTGCCACCTGGTCATGGGAATTTCAAAAATTTCATGGTATTTATGTAGCCATTTTTCAAGGATGAAGTTGGAGTCACTGTGGGTTTCAATTCATTCAGGAACCATTGAATGGTGAGGAAGCTCATTTCAAAGAAAGCTCTGGAGAACACTCACAGGCAAGCCTTCCCAAAAGGTGGCCAAGAGGTCACATGAAGCCAGGCCCATTGAGGTCTACAATGTGAGTTCCATGTGTGTTTAGACTCTCAGTATGGCTGCGAAGTCTTTAAGAATAAAATCATGTGATATCCTGGCTTAGATTCCCCGAGCTCTGTGGGAAGCCATCCTGGGCCTAGATCTCAGTTTCCAAGGGCGATTCTCATGCGTGGCCTCCTAAAATCCCAAGACTATTTATTGCAATACTTCTCTGAGGTCAGTTCCAGAACTCAGTCTCTAGGGGGAATTACACCAGAGTTCAAACCCAGGTGGACCCAGTCATCTCTTCCAACAACCACACAAATGACCTCAATTAAAACCAAAACACTCCCACATGGCGCGCATGTTCTACCACATAGACACTCATGATAAACTCTGGCTGGAGGTTTCCATGAGGGCGCAGACCAAGACAGTGTCCAAAATAAGCTCCCTTGCCCCTCATTTGCCTAAAGTCAGGGTGGCCTGGACACACTTCCTGCGAACCAAGAGTGATCAAATAGGCCTGACCTTAATACTGCTCCACTTTACCAATTTGAGGCCACTGCCTGTGGGGTTTAGATTCTTTATGTGAATTGGAGTCATGAGAAAACCCAAGCACCTATGGCCTAGCCTCTGTAGGTTTTGAAGTACTCATTTGATGCAAAGGATCCCTATTCTTACTTGATGGAGGTCAAGAACCTTACAGAGGAAGGTGAGAGACTTCATCACAATTACTGCTTTTTTGGCCATTTTGGTTTTCGATGCACACATGGGAACTTTCTTTAGATCCATCAGGTGCTGAAAATCTAAGCCACAGCCTCACACAGGGCAAAAGGGCTGATTCAGACACACCCCTTTCAAAGGAATTGAGCAACCCATTCTTTTTTATTTGAAAACTCTTTTCTTCAGGCTTCACACAGGGGTAGCCTGAGTCAAAGACCTTCCTGACATTCAGGTCAAAAGAAAAATAGGTAAGCAAAAAGCCCAAAGCAGGGTTCCTCCACTGAGACTCTCCTGGTCACATTGATATGTGAGTTTTCTGAGATGCTCGTCATTCCCTTCAGCTATCCAGTTCATGGCCGTGTCACAGAGCTTGGAGGTGGTATATATCTTGGACACAAAACCATGGGCCTATTCTGGAGAGTGGCCAGAATTCAGGAAGAAAACAGGAACTTAGGAAGTTATCAGGGGTTGCCCACCAATAAGGCAAGCAACAGTCCATTTTAAATGGGGAAGGACGGATGCTGGGAAGCTTTCTAATAGACAGGAGACATCCATTCATGCTTTCTCTATTCTAATGTCTACAACCACAGACACACTGGGATACACAGACATAGAAACACTCGCCTTGTCAAACGACTTTCTAGTAACAGTCCACTCCAAACCAAACAAACCGACTTTAGTACCTATTCTCAGAACATGAGACAAAACCACAAAACCCACAACCACACCCACAAAGGCACCTTCTTACCCCTAGTAGGTCTGTGACTATCGGGAGTGTCCTCTGATTGGTGGGGCATACAATGTTCCCCCGAAATGGCCTGTCCTAAGATCTGGTCTCCTTGGCCAACACTGTGAAGTTGTTAGGAGCCACTGGTGAGCCACTACCTGCTTTCTCAGGAAAAGCCCCACTTTAGAGCTTTCTTGCATTTGGCCTTCCTCACATCTGTAAGTACCAAGAAAGACTGACTCTGTCCTTGGTAAATCCAAAGAAGTGAGACCACTGGGACTGGTACTGGGACTGGCTCTGGGTGCCTGGCTTCCTGGATCCCAAGTTCAGAGAGTTCCATCACCAAGGAAGTGAGGTGAGGTCATTTCCTTCAGGAACTGAATGAGGTCACTTTCTTGGCAACAAATTTATCCAAACTGTTGATTTCAAGGGTCCCATTAGATGGAGGCTGCCCCTACTTCCTGTGACACATTCACAATTTAGAATGATATATCAACCATAGTCACCCATGAACAGATCTCCACACAGTCCTGGTTTGGTCCATCTTTTCTACATTAAGAAGAGAAGCTGATTCAGACATAACCCTTTATCCTGACCATGTTGTTTGCCATGGAAGATGACTTTTGCTCACTCAGGTCCTTCATAGCTGCCTATATCTTCTCCAGGGATCATTTTTGCAGGGACCTTTGAGGTTCTCATCAGGTCTAAGATCCCCTACATTCCTGTATTGCATGACAAACACTTTCCCTGCTCTTTTGTAAAATTAGATTGAGGGAACAGTGTATGGTTATGATTAATAACATGTTCGGTGTGGGTTAGAAATCATTCTGCTAGACGAATAATGGTGTAGGGAACCTGCGATATGTATAAGAATATATAGGTGAAATGAATGTATGAAAATAGAAATCTAAGTAAGATTTGAAGCCCAGAAGGGCATTGGGGCCTTGATTGGGATAGGCAGTGTTGAATTATGTTTTGCACAGATGTTTCAGATACATCGATATACAATGGCATAGGACCTTGTACCTTGGATGACTGAAAGTAGAAGAGAACATCCAGTCAAAAAGAAATAGTCAGAAGTGAAAGGTTAATAAAACAGGTACTTGTCACTTCCTGTTTTTCTGTATGCTTAACAAAATTCTGTTGCAATCATGTGAAATGTTTGCTAATCTTTTCCTAGAGTGTGCTGTTCCCAAATGCCAAACTGCAGAATGTACTCCCTCACTCGGTGTCACGCAAACCACCCACTCGCCCTTACCCATCAGTAAACTTTCCTCCCTTCCCTCTCCAAGGAAAGTATATAAGCTCTGCTGAAGCTTTGCTTGGTTGCTCTCTGCTCTATTCAACTGAGCTCTGAGGCCCAGCATGCTGGACCCCAAATAAACCCTTTGCTGTTTCATGAGACAGTCTCTTGGTGGACTCTTCCTCCGACACTCACACGACATTTACATATTGAGGTTCCACAGAGTTCCAGCAGCGGGGGACGAGAGACCCCAAGAGGCACCTCTCGGGGCAAGTAAGGGGCCTCTTTCTGGTTTCTTGTTTCAGCTTAGGGCTTGGCAAAATCACTGGCGATGAAGAGCCTGAGCTCTCTCCGACAGTGACTGAGAGATGTGTCACAGAGACACAGGGCGCGTCCCTGGGGGACGCCCCAGAGGACTCGGGAAATCAAGGAACAATTGTCTCCTCGACTCAGTGATATTTTCACTTTCGGTATTGCCAGCCCATCGGATTTTGCCAGCTACTCATTCCTGGTCTCAGTGTTGGAGGTCCATTGCATGTCTTTATTGTCTTGTCTTGTCTGTGTCATGTGTCCTTGCTTTTACTGTTAGTGTACCTTTCATTATGGGACAGAGCACTTCAATGCCTCTGTCCCTGACCCTTGATCACTGGACCAAAGTCCGCTTAAGGGCTCAGAATCTTTCTTATTTAGTAAAACGCTGGACCTGGCAGACTCTCTGTTCCTCAGAATGACCCACCTTTGGAGTCGGATGGCCTTTAAAAGGATCTTTCTACTTCCCACTAATATAAAAAGTCAGAGATATTGTCTTTCAGCCGGGGCCACATAGCCATCCTGATCAACAGCCATATATTTTAACTTGGCATGACCTCTGCAAATCTCATCCTCCATGGGTGAAGCTTTTCCTTGCCCCTTCCCCTGCTCCTACTCTTTTCCCCATGATCTCTCAAACCCTCTGCTCCTCCCCCTCCTACACCCTCTGTTCTCCCTGAGTCACAAGATTTGACTCTACTGGAATCTCTTTCCCCTCCTTATTCCCTGCCCTCGTCCCCTAACCCACAGCACCCTCTAAGTGATTCTACTTCTGCTGACTCAGCCTCTCTGCCATTGGAGGAAGCAAAGCCGGCCCAGCACCCTCCAGATAACTCCCTCGTGGCACACACATCCTCTCCTTCCCTGGAGGAAGCTGGCCCGGCTAAAGGAACTCACAGGCGGCGAATGATTGAAAACCCTGGAACTCCCATGATGCACCCCCTCCTTCCCCATGGGCCAACGATTGATGATGGCCATGGGAGAAAAATGCAAGCTTACTAGTACTGGCCTTTCTCCTCTTCAGACCTATACAACTTAAAAAATTACAATCCCCCATTTTCTGAGGAACCCACCCGGCTCACAGGTCTGGTTGAGTCATTGATGTTTTCCCACCAGCCTACTTGGGATGACTGCCAACAACACCTAAGGACTATCTTCATGACAGAGGAACAAAAGAGAATCCTCGTGCAAGCTAGAAAAAAGTATCCTCAGACCAGATGGGCGACCAACACAACTTCCCAAATTAATCAAAGCCGGCATTCCCTTTAACCGACCCAACTGGGACCCCAACATCTTTGAAGGTTGGGAGAAACTGTCTCCTTATTACCTGGCTCTAATAGTGGGTTTCCAAGTGGCTGATAGGCGACCAACTAATTTTGCCAAGGTAACAGAGATTACTAAGGGCCTGATGAATCTCCCTCTCTATGTTTCTAGAGAGAATTATGGAGACATATAGGAGATATACTCCTTTTGATTCTCAGGGGGAGGATCAAAAATCATCTGTCATGATGGCCTTTATTGGGCAAGGTGCTCTGGATACTAAAAGGAAGTTACAACGCTTAGATGGATTACAAGATATGACTTTGAGAGATTTTGTCAGAGAAGCGGAGAAGGCATACTATAAGAGAGAAACTGAGGAAGAGAAGGGAGCAAAGGGAGGATAAAAGAAACAAAGACAGACTAAGGCAATGACTAAGGTCCTGGTGACAACAAAAAAATAGGCCAGAAATTAAGAAACAGGGAGACAGGAAGGGATACCTGGGCCCACGCCAGAGGCCACCCCTGGCCTCAGATCAATGTGATTACTGTAAAGAAAAAAGACACTGGGCCAAAGAGTGCCTCAGAAATAGACAGCCACACCAGCCAGGCATTCTGACTCTGGAGGATGACTACGAAAGTAGGGGCTACGATCCCCTCCCTGAGTTAAGCGCAACTTGAAGTGGAGGGGACCCCAGTAAACTTTGAAGTGGATACAGGGGCAATATACTCAGCCCTCAAGGCCACATTTGGCCCTCTATTAAATAAAAGGTCTCTAGTTAAAGGGGCTAACGGCAGTAAATATCGGGCATAGACAACTAAGAGTACCATGGACCTGGGGAAAGGAAAAATCCATCACTCCTTCCTAGTAATCCCAGAATGCCCAGCCCCATTGATGAGCAGAGATCTGCTAACCATGGTCCGCACCAAAATAACTTTTAGCCCTGAAGGCCCCCAAGTGGAATTTCTAAATCCTTCAGTAAAAATTCCTATAGTCATGGCTCCAACTATGTCAGTAGAAACTGTACATCAACTCACTCGCTTTGGTTCAAAGAAACTGCAGGAATTCCTGAAGGATCAAGAACAGAGTTTTAAACTAACCGACTCACAGGAAAAGGAAATAACAGAATGGTTAACAAAAGTCTGTCAGTTCCATCAATTGGTTAATGCTTACCCTTCCAAGCTTCCTTCAGGAAAGCGCCTACGAGGAACCAGACCAGGACAATTCTGGGAAGTGGATTTTACTGAAATTAAGCCAGCAAGGTATGGACTTAAATATCTCCTAGTCTTTGTAGATACATTTTCAGGATGGATTGAAGCAGTCCCCACAAAAAAAAAAGAAAAGAAAGAAAGAAAGAAACAGCGAAAACGATGGCCAAGAATATCCTAGAAGATATTTTTCCAAGATACGGCCTGCGTAAGGTAATAGGGTCTGATAATGGACTGGCGTTCATGGCCCCGGTAAGTCAGGGGTTAGCCAGGACCCTGAGGATTAATTGGAAGTTACAATGTGCTTATCGACCCCAGAGTTCAGGACAGGTAGAAAGAGTGAATAGAACCATTAAACAGACCTTAACGAAATTAAGCTTAGAGACCAGCATAAAAGATTGGACTATGCTCCTGCCTTCTGCAATGTTGCATGCAAGAAATACTCCCTCTGTTTCTTTGTGTAATCACACCCCCTTTGAAATTCTCTATTGTGCACCTCCTCCCGTAAGGGACCTAACCCCAACTCTAACACCTAAGAATCCGTTCCACACCCCCTTGCTTGAGAGACTTAAAGCTCTTGAAAGAACTAAGAAATACCTGTGAAAACAGCTGGCCACTGCCTACCAACCTGGGGAGGAGGGGATTCCACATCGATATCAAGTAACAGACTTCATATACGTAAGACGACAACAGGTGTCATCCCTGGAACCCCGCTGGAAAGGACCATAGCAGGTGCTACTTATAACACCTACAGTGGTAATGGTAGACGGAATCACTTCCTGGATCCATGCCAGTCATCTCAAGCCTGTGCCCTGTCCAGACTCTGGCTGGAAACTGAAAAAGACTGGTAACCCTTTAAAATTGCGTATTCGCCATGTGGATAAGGCTCTATACTCTCCCATTTACCACCAGTAGTCCTAACCCTCATCAGTCCATTCAGCAGAGATGGGTGATCACAAATCCTACTGGAAAAGAAGTATAATCTATCTCGCATACAGCCCCCTTAGGATCTGGTGGCCATCTCTCCATACAGACATTTGTCAGCTGGCTATAGCTCTTTCCTATTGGTATATCCCTGATGAAGAGGATCCCACTAAAATTCCATTAAATCCCTTCTGTACCATAGATAATGGAAACAAACCTTATGGATGTAGGGACACGTGAGCCAGTTGCAGGTTGGCTAGCCTAGATTGCTATGTTTGCCCGGCGGACTATCAAAGCCACAAACAGTCAAGCCTGTGTAGGGGAAAAGCTGACTTCTTCTATATGTGATGGGAATGTGAGCATACAGGGGCTGCCTGATGAAACCCAAACTCCTCATCAAATTCAGTACAGAGCATTGGCCATACTACCAATTAGATAACCAAAACCGATGGTCCCCAGAGGGGTCTCCGGATCCTCAAATTCTGCGTGAACTTTTTAACTTCTGCAAGTGCTCAAAAGGGTGAAAGGCGATTCCCCTATGTGGAAGCCTTTTCCCTCCTTCACTCACATCCTGAACTATGCTTCTCCAATAGATCCTCACCCTCAGCCTTCTGCTCCGGACTCTCTGCTGTCACTCCCACCTCAGCAAACTGATTTCTCCCCTCCAATTACTAGATGAAAAGCCCAAACCTCCGCCAGTTCTCAGACCACTGCCCCCTTGCTGAGGTAGCAGGTACTGAGGTACCCCTTCACCCACCCATTCCTTTCTTCTCCTGTCAGTGCCCACACCGGGTCCCACCAGGTCCTCTTACCAGCTAACCCAAAACTCAAACCAGCTGAGGAGAGCCCTCAGACCCTTATCCAAGATGTAATAAAAATGGCCTTTAATGTTGCTTTGTCAATACTGAAAACAGGTTACTAAGTTTTTTAAAGTCCCTCACAGCATTTTGGGATACTCACTCCCATCTTCCCCTCTACTCTACCTGTTCTACTGCTCACGTTTTTGTTGCCTGGAAAATCCCAAACCCATTTCCCATTATTCTTTTACATCTCTCCTTCCTCATTCTCAGATCCTCGGAGGTGCTCTCAGCCCCACCTTCCCCGTCTTCCCCCGCTGTACCAGGCCCACCGAAAAGTCTTAACTGACCTTCTCCAGAAGTCTTCACCATGGCTGACTTTAAAACTTTCAGCAAAAGAGTCCCTATAAAAGAGTTCAATGTAGATAAATTTTCTTTATTCGTGTTGCCCTGTTCTACTTGGCCACAGGCTAAAAAACTCAGCACTTCTCAGCTAGACACCCCCTTA
Organism: Callospermophilus lateralis; assembly: GCF_048772815.1. NCBI lineage: Eukaryota > Metazoa > Chordata > Mammalia > Rodentia > Sciuridae > Callospermophilus > Callospermophilus lateralis. The sequence goes on from NW_027517366.1 coordinate 427,460, forward strand.
TTAGTTTTTCACAAAATATGAGAAAAAGGCCTCTGTCCTTGAGCTGGGGCTTCACAGACATGGCTACATTTCTACAATAAAGAAGTTAAAATTGGGCTCCATTGTAACATCTGGCAGGGGGAAAAAAGATAGGGAAGAAAAATCTCTCCCTCTCCCAGGTGTCCTTGAAAAGTTAACTTGCCCAGAACAGAGGAAAAAAAAGAAACAAAAACTGCTTTTTGTGATCTTCTGCAGACTGTGAACTTCTGAGCCCCTTCCCTTATATGTTGGGTACAAAATTCTGAAACTATCTAAACTTGGGGTTCAGGGGATTAATTGAATACAACAGAAGCAGTGCCCTGTGAATCCAGTTGCAACCAAATAGGACTGTTTCCCTGTCTTCCGTGCTATCTTAGGTGCCTTGCCTTGTCCTTTTCTACAACAGTATAATTCTATATACTTAAACATTGTTTATGTTTTCATGAAATGGTTAACCGATGTGATTAATTGAAGTTGTTTCACAGAGTGCACTGTCATGACGCAGGTTCATTTAAAGATCATATATGGGGGCATACAACCCGGTTCGGCTGGGAACATATATCTTCACTTTAGCCATACTATTAGGAATAGGGGTTTCTGCAGGGTTGGGTACAGGAACAACTGCCCTGGTCCATGGGACACTACAAGTGACCCAATTAGAAGCAGCAGTAGACCAATAAATAAAGATATTAGAAACCTCCATCACAGCTTTGCAGGAATCTTTTACCTCTCTACCTGAAGTTGTTTTAGAGAAGAGTAGAGGGTTGGATCTCCTCTTCATGAGAGAAGAGGGCCTTTGTGCTGCATTGAGGGAAGAATGTTGTTTTTATGCCGATCATACTGGAGCTGTAAAAAAAAAATCTATGAGTAAATTAAAAAGACGCCTTGAAGAGCATCAATGAAAGAGAGAGAGGCCCAAAAGGGTGGTTTGAGTCTTTGTTCACACAGTCCCCCTGGTCAACTATGCTTTTATCAACCCTGGCCAGTCCAATAAGAATCCTCATATTATTGCTCACTATAAAACCCTGTTTGCTCAACCGTGTAATTTCTTTTCTCCAAGCTCAAATTGGACAAGTTAAACATATGGCAATACCCCACTAGCAGACATAGAATGTACACCCCCCTATGATCACTTTTATGATTAAAAGGATCCAGAAGAAGAAGTGGGGAATGAAAGGTTAATAAAATAGGTACTTGTCACTTCCTGTTTTTCTGTATGCTTAGAAAAACACTGTTGAAATATTGACAACTGTTTTCTAATCTTGTTCCCAGAATGTGCTGTCCCCAATTGCCAAATTGCAGAATGTACTCCCTCACCCAGTTGCTCGCAGACTGCCCACTCGCCCTGACCCATCAATAAACTTCTCTCCCTGCAGCCTCCAAGGAAAGTATATAAGATCAGCTTAAGCTGTTCTCAGGGCTCTCTGATCTATTCAAGGGAGCTTTGAGCCCCAGTATGCTGGACAGCCAATAAACCCTTAGCTGTTGCATAGTACAGTCTCTTGGTGGTCTCTTCCTCCAACGCTTGCCCGAATATTATTAGATGATTGAATGTAAAAGAGAACATCCAGTAAAAAAGGGATAGTCAGTAGGATTAGGAAGATAGTGGGTAGGTTTAGGAAGACGAGTGAGTATAGGATTTGGAACAAAAGTTCTTTAGCAATAGGGTTTCAGTTAGAGAGTGAAGTTAACTGTCAGCACAAGTGAAGAGTCAGTCACAATGATGAACTGGGGAAAATATGTAGGAAAGCAGATATCAATAGAGACATTATGAAATCAAGGAAAGTATAAAGTGAGTCATAGGATTAGACATTTTCAAGAGGGTTGAGGTTGAACATATAATCTTAGGAAGAAACAAATATGTAGTCACCAATAGGATTGACATTTGAGAGCATTAGGAAACCTGGACATGGATGTTTTAAGTAATCCATGTTCACTTTCCATTTAGGCTTTGGTACAATCATAAGCGTGACATTTGCATTTTGTGTCCAAATATTACTGTGATTAAATGTATATATAGATCAGGTGACATGAGTATTTCTTCCATCATTTATGGGAGCAATATTTTGAAGATGTATAATTCATATTGGGGAATCAAAGAGGTTTACCCTGAATCTATGAATATAGAGATAATGCATGAATAGACATTACTGTGAATAAATAATGTAACTGATTCCACTTTAAATAATGGTTTGAATTGATATCTGAAAATTATGTGAAATCTTATATTGATATACAATCATTTATTTCAACCAGTTATACAACTAATGGTAATATTAGGGTTATGGTTTATCATGAAGCTGTGTGAGTTTTGCTAAAAAAGTGATTATGGAAATCAAAAATAATGTGTGTGGAAAGAAGTCTCATGAAAAGTCACGCCAAGAAATATGGAGGAATACATGTGTTCTGAAGCAGGAAGTGATTGAAAGTCAAACAAATGCCTATAAATTTGCTAACTTGTGGATGAAATGTATATATATCCTATGATGTGCATAAACTGAAGAAATACTAATGTACCAGTTTTGAATAAAAATGAACGTCAAACTACACATCATGTCCCATAGGAATCTACTTGAATTGATGTTAAACTGGGTCAGTTACTGTAGAAATATTAGGATTTGTATGCACCATTCACTGAAGTTAGTTTTCAGTACTAGGAAACAAATATATATGTCAGGTGGATGAATATTTCTGAGAATAATCTGGTGAAAAGTTGATTATAAATCCAAATATATGAATATGAATGAATTTAGAGAGTGTATAATAAGAAACATTTTTCATATTTTGAAAAATCTTGAGAATATATGTATATATATATATATATATATATATATATATATATATATATATATATATATATACACACAAACACACACACACACACACACAGAGACATTAAAAATAGCAATATATATTGCAATGGAAATTCACCATGAAATACATATCATCCACAGATTCAAAAATATTCATTTCTCTAAACATGGACTTATGCATAATGTTGTTCAACTATGAAGCTCACCAATAGGTTGAATTTTCAGTTCCAACAGCATCTAGGAGGAGTAGTCTCTTCTCACAATTTGTATCTGCCACCTAACAAAAATGTACGTGTTATAACAGGTAGGATTCTATATGTGCATATAAAAATACATGTGCTGAATAGGCTACAGAGAATGGAGATAGGAATTTGTTGAGAGCCACAGCTGAAGGTGCCCCAGCAAACTTCCAGCTGCCAGCAAATTTCCAGCTGCCTGCTGATTATTGGCTCACAGAGGCCCCAGCAACATCTAGCTTATTGGCTACTCTGTGGTGATGCTCATTGGGCTGTTTCCCTGCCCTTTCAGACCACGAAGCTTCTCATTGGGGGAATTTTGGCTCCATCCACGATGACCCAGCAAATCGACCTCAAGAGCAGGAGGATTCTGGAAGGTGGAGAGGCTTGTGGGTGTGAGAGAGACTTTACAAGGAAGCCAGTGGTGGCAGTAAGGCTCTGAGAGTTTTTCCTGAGGACCTGTTTTGTTTGGCGTGTGTGGTTCTAAAAATAAAGTTCGTTTCTTTTGACAAGTGGCTCCTGAATCGTGCCTAGCCAGACTGCAGCATTTGGTGGCTCGCACGGGGATTGACTGAGGGTAAGTGATAAGGTAAACTGCTCGACCCTGAGAGCAGGGCCAGAAAATGGGTAGCCATTTTAGGATTCCTCTTTTGTTTTGCTTCACTTTTATTTTAAGTTGCCTGTCCCTGGAGATGAGTGAGACGAAAGAAAAACCACTCAAATCTGAGGAAAAACTATTTATGTCTGAGGAACAGATTGGGATAAAGGTCGGATGCACATGTCAGGAGGATAGAAAGGCCATAATGACTTTTTGTTGTTCACTTTTTATTTCATTCTGTCTCGTTTTTTTTTTTTTCTTTTTTGTGATATCCTGTTGGGTTTCATTAAAGTAGAAATACGGGATCAGAAATTAGTAAAAAACAAACTGAAAGAGTGTTAAGGAAATTGTTACAGGAAGGAGGCATCTCAGTAAAATCAGGAACAGTCAGGGCATACGTTGATACAATATAAAAATGTAGCCCATGGCTTTTAAAGTAAGAGTTGTTAAATTTACCACAATGGATCCATCACGGTGAAGATTTAAAAAGAATAGAAAAGAACAGTCCAGGGACTCTGCCAGTTGGCACATTGCCATTGTGGACTTTCATATCTGTTTTGCTTAGTCCAAAGCCTTCAGTTCAGACAAAGATAGAGGAACAAAGCTTAGAGCAGAAAATGCCATCAGGGGAAAAGTTACAATAGGACGCTGCTACTAACAACCTTCTATCATCAGAGGGTGTAAGTGTCCAACCAACAGCGCCACCTCTAAAGGAGACTGTTACTAACACCTTTCTATCACCAGAGGATGTAAATGTCCAACTTACAAGGCCAACTCCATATGCTGGGAGGCCCCCAACCCCCGCAGTTGATAGTTTGGATCCTGAGAAAGGATCTCAAGTATTAACACGCCCTTTATTTGAGGTAGGAGGGCAGCAAATTCACCATGCTTTAAACTTCAAAATAGTGAAGCAGCTAAAAGAGGCTGTAACAACCTATGGTCCTCAAGCACACTTCATTGTAAGCTTGGTCGAATCCATTAACAACTTGAACATGACACCAGCAGATTTGGCTACTATGTGTAAAGCTGTGCTAAATGGAGGTCAATACCTGTTATGGAAGTTTGCCAATGAGGAATTTTGCAAGGAGACCGCTAGGTGAAATGCAGCAGCTGGTTATCCTCAGAGAAATCTCGATATGTTGTTAGGAAAGGGACCTTATGAGGATCAGCAGCAACAAATTGCATATGATCCTGGTGTATACGCACAAATTACTGTAGAGGCAGTTAGGGCATGGAAGACTTTACAAGGACATGGAGGTTTACAAGGTCAATTATCTAAGGTAATACAAGGAGCTAATGAATCTTACGCTGAATTTGTAGATAGGCTTATTCAAACCGCTACCAGAGTTTTGGGGAATACAGAACAAGCAATGCCATTAATAAAACAACTGGCTCATGGCCAAGCGAATTGTTGGTGCAGAGATATCATTAGACCATGGAAGCATGAAGATTTAAACACATATATTAAATTGTGCAGAGACATTAATGAACAAGAGCAAGTTTTGGCAGCTGCAGAAAAACAGGCTTTAGATGCCAGAGACATGAATGAACAAGTGCAAACAGTGGCAGCTGCCATAAAATAGGCTTTAGATGCCAGGACAAGAACATGCTACAATTGTGAACAAACAAGGTATTTTAAAAGGAATTGCCCCATAGAAGGAGGGTTTAACAAAACTAGGTATCAAAGGAGTAGAATACTGGGTATTTGGCCCCAATGCCATAGAGGGAGACATCGGGCTAATGAATGCCGTTCTCAAATCACCATAGAGGGTACTTCAATATCAAAAAACAAACAAGGACCAGGTGTTTATCCATGACATCATGGAGAAGAGCATCGGGCTCCATTTGCCAAAAAATGGACAGGGAGGCCCAATGCTCTGGGGCCCAAAACCACAAATATACGAAGCACTGGAGGAACCCAGCAACCCCATCAGTGTAGTGCCCAGTACACATTGTCCATCAGATCCGTCATCAGACAAGCCAGAGGGAGTGCAGCATTGGACATCTGTGCCTCCACCAGATCCCTACTAACTCCAGAGTTTGGAGTTCAAATCATTCCCACAGGAGTAAAGGGACCTCTTCCCAAAGTAACAGTAGGCTAATTATTGGGACGCAGATCTTCTACTACATTAAGACTTATGATAAGTCCTGGGGTAATTGATCCCAATTATGAAGGTGAATTAAAAATTATTGCCAGTTTTCCAAAGGGTACATCAGTAATTTCACCAGGAGATAGAATAGCACAGTTACTAATAATACCCACCTACATGAAAAATTTTCCAGTCGTACTGTAAAAAGAGATTCCAAGGGATTAGGCTCCACAGGGGTAGATTGGGCTATGCTTTCTTTAAATTTAGATTCTCGCCCCATGCTAAAACAAAATATTCATTGACATGAATTTAATGTGCTACTGGATACAGGTGCATCCTTGGCATCATCTCTCATCAAGAATGGCCAAAACATTGGCCATTACAACAAGCCACTCAAACACTTTGAGACATAGTAGTGGCGACTAATCCCCAAAGAAGTGTGATGGTATTAGATTGGAAAGATCCTGAAGGATGTGAAGAAACTATAGAGCCATATGTATTCGATCATCTTCCCATAAATTAATGGGGACGAGATGTCCTAGATCAATTAGGTTTGACATTAACAAATAACATCAATAAAAATGCACCCACTATTATGGCTAGAGAAGGTTTTAGGAAAGGAAAAAGATTAGAAAAACAAGAACAAGGTATAGCAGCACCAATTCAAATAGACCAAGCAACAGACAGACATGGGTTGGATTTTCAGAAAGGGCCACTGAGACAATAAAAATTCTTTGGAAATCAGAAAGACCAGTATGGGTTCCTCAGTGGCCCCTGACTAAAGAAAAGTTACAAGCAGCCCATGACCTGGTCAAACAACAATTAGCAGAAGGTCATATACAACCTTCTGTATCTCCCCATAATACTCCCATTTTTGTCCTCAAATGAAATATGGTAAATGGAGATTGTTGCAAGTTTTAAGAACCATTAATAATGAGATGGTTATTATGGGACCGGCTCAATCGGGGATCCCTCAATTGTCTGCTTTGCCAATAACTTTGTATGTTTTCACTATAGATATTAAAGATTGTTTTTTTTTCAATTCCAATTCATTCTGAGGATAGTCCACGTTTTGAATTTACTATCCCTGCACTGAATCATGTAGTTCCTGATCAGAGATATGATTGGAAAGTAGTCCCTCAAGCGATGGCTAACAGCCCAACTATGTGTCAAATTTATGTTAACAAAGTAATCCAGCAATTAGAAATCAAAATCCTGAACTACAAATATTTCACTATATGGATGATGTATTATTAACACACAAAGCTAAAAACCCAATGCTAGAATGTTATGCCACACTTACAAACTTATTAAAAATTATAATCTAGAGATAGCAATAGATAAAGTACAATTAAATTTTCCAATTAATTTTTTCGGAGTTCTATTATCCTCAACCATCCTCCACCACCAAAAATGCAAATACGAGTAGATCAACTAAAATCAATTGATGACTTTCAAAAGTTTTGAGGAGACATAAATTGGATAAGGCCTTATCTATGTATACCACCAGGAGAGTTGGGACCTTTATTTGATATCCTAAAAGGTCCATCTGATCCAAATTTACCCAGAATGTTAACGCCTGAAGCAAGAAAGGCATTAAAAATCATTGAAACATATATGAGAAATATGCATTTGGATAGAGTTGCTATAATTTTGCCTTTATTATTTATTTTACTACCAACAAAAAATATTCCTACAGGAGTATTTTGGCAAAAAGGTCCATTATTATGGATACATTTATCTTATTCTTCTAGCACTATTATTACTAGGTATCCTGAGGCTGAGGGACAATTAATACTCATAGGAATAAATGCAGCAAAGGGAGTGTTTGGAATTTCTCCCAATAAAATTATTACTCCTTATACAATTAATCAAATTGATGAATTAGTTAATGAGTTAAATACTTGGGCAATAACCATGTGTAAATCTAATGTTTCATTTGATAACCACTTACCATCTAATCCTTTATTGTCTTTTAGGTCACCACATCCTGTAATTTTTCCAAATTGACAAGAAAAACACCTATCATGAATGCTAAAAATATATTCACTGATGGGTCAAATAATGGTACAGCATAAATAGTTACAGTTTATCAAACTGTTACATTTTTAGTACCCCAACAGTCAGCTCAAAAGTAGAGCACAATGCAGTATTACAAGCTTTTGTGATGTTTAAAGATTCTGTAATTAATTTATTTTCCAATAGTCAGTATATATTTAATGCTATAGTATCCCTTGAAGGTGCTGGTAGGATTTCCCCTTCAGTACTGTTTTCTCTTTGCTTTCCAATATACAAAGTCTAATCTGGGACAGAAAAGATCCATTCTTTATAAGACGTATCTGGGCACATACAGGATTGCCTGGAGCCCTTAGTTTGGGCAATGATTTAGCAGATAAAACTACACATGACATAAATTCATATTTTCTCTACACTAGAAGAAGCTATAAATTTTCAAAAAAGTTCCATGTCAATGCTAATACTTTATAAAAGCGTTTTGAAATAACTAAGGAACAAGCTAGACAAATAATAAAACAATGTCAAAATTGTGTGACCATTTTACCACAAGTTAATCCTGAAGTCAATCCGAGAGGATTGATACCTAACCATATTTGGCAGATGGACGTCACACACTTGCCAGAATTTGGAAAACTAAAATATTTGCATGTTAAAGTTGATATTTCTTCTGGATTTTTGATGGGCTCCCTTCATGCCGGAGAAAAAACTAAAGATGTTATAGCTCATTGCTTAAAAAATTTTGCCACTGTGGGCGTTCCAAAACAGTTAAAAACAGTTAATGCCCCTGGTTATACTTCTACCTCTTTTAAACAATTTTGCTCATCATTTGGCATTACTCATATAACAGGAATCCCATACAATCCACAGGGAAAAGGCATAGTTGAAAGAGCACATCACACTATTAAAATGTACTTATTAAAGCAAAAAGACGGAATTGGGAAGGGGTATATATTCCCCAAAGATAAACTTAAAATAACCATTTTTACTCTTAACTTTTTACATTTGGATTCATGAGGACTTAGTGCTGCAGAAAGGCATATGTGTCCAAAAAATGTGCATAAGCTCAAGGTACTTTGGAAGGCTATTCTAACAGGACAATGGAAAAGTCCTGACCCAGTAATTGTGTGGAGTCCAGGGTCTGTTTGTGTGTTTCCACAGGAAGAACAGCAGCCAATTTGGATTCCGGAGAGATTAAAGTCCTGACCAAGTGATAGTCTGGAGTCGAGGGTCTGTTTGTGTGTTTCCACAGGAAGAACAGCACCGATTTGGATTCCAGAGAGATTAACTAAACTGATTTGTGTAGACCAAAAAGAAGATGATTTGGCTCAAATCCATAACAGCTGGTATCCAAAACTCCAGTCTGGCTATCCTTACATCTGCGACAGAACCAGGATGCTTTTTTCAATATCAATTTTATTATTGCCCTTTCCCACAACATGAAGTTCTATTTTGTGTTTTTGAGCTCATGCAAACCTAGGTTACTGTTTTGCTGATCATTTCTATTTTTTGACTATAACTTTTTAAACATTCCAATGGTGATTTCACCTGTAAAAAGTTATAAGGCCTTTACTATTATGTAATGTGTTGTATGTATTATATTATGTCTGCACACTTGTGTTTTGTGTCATATGATTGAATGTACATATGTCCATATATCATATATGATGAGCGCTCATGAAAAAATGGATCCAAATATTTTTTTTTATTCACGTGTTTTAAATGTTTTAATTTAAATTGGGTAAACAACTGTTGAGGACTGTTTTAATATGTGAACAAAAAAGGACGTTAACAGAACTGTTTGTTTACTTTCACCTTTCCTTTTCATTATATTGAATAATTCTCTTCAAGATAATGTAAATTGTTAAGAAAATTGGTTTTTTTAGTACCTTTTAGAATGATACATAATTTTTTTTTTAGCCATTATTGCCAGAATTCCTCTCTTCATCCCAGTGTCGGTGAAGACAAAGATAAAACCAATCTACAGATTCTGCAATAGCCATCACTGAACTGTTTGCAGAACTTGCCTGGACTATGTATCACTTGTGTGCATTTTGAACTATCTGTTGGTGCAGCGACTTGTGGTAGTGTTGGGGTATTTATGCTGATGCTGTCATTGGTGGTACAATTTTTCCAAAAGGAGCCATCAACTGGCTTTGTGTATCTTCCCTTTTCTCACTTGATAGAGGTCAGGAACCGTACAGAGGAAGGCAAAAGACTTCATCCGCAATGACTGCTCTTTTGGCCATTTTTGTTTTGGATTCACACATGGGATCTTTCTTTAGATCCATCAGGTGCTGAGAATATAATCAACAGCCTCACACAGGGCCAAGAGGCTGATTCAGACACATCCCTTTCCAAAGCAATTAAGCAAAGAGCCACAGGTGATGCCCATTCATTTCCATTTGAAAACTGTTTTCTTCAGGTTTCACAAAGGGGTGTCCTGAGGCAAAGAACGTCCTGACATTCAGGGAAACAGAACAATAGTTAAGCAAAAGGCCCAAAGTAGGATTTCTCCACTGAGACTTTACGTTTCAAACTGATATCTGAGTTTTCTGAGATGTTTGCCATTCCCTTCAGCTATCCATTACATGGCCATGTCACAGAGCTTGGAGGTGGTACATATCTTGGACACAAAACCATGAGCCTCTTCTGGAGAGTGGCCAGAATTCAGGAAGAAAACAGCAACTTAGGAAATTAGCAGGTGTTGCCCATTGATAAGGCAAGCCACAGTCCATTCATAAATTGGGCAGGATGAATGCTGGGAAGCTTTCTACTAGACAGGATACATCCATTGAATCATTCTCTTTTCTAAAGTCTACAACCACGGACACATTGGGATACACAGACATAGGAACACTCACCTTGTGAAACGACTTATTAAAAACAGTTCACTCCAAACCAAACAAACCACCTTTCCTACATATTCTCAGAACATGAGACAAACCAAAAACCCACACCCACACCCACAAAGGCACCTCCTTCCCCCAAATGGGTCTGTGACTATCCGAAGTGTTCTCTGACTGGTGGACCACACTGTGTTCCCCTGAAATGGCCTGTCCTGTATCAGATTAGGTCTCCTTGGCCAACTCTGTGAAGTTGTCAGTAGCCAGAGGTGAGCTCCTACCTACTTGCTCAGGAAAGGCCCCTCTTCAGAGCTCTCCTGGTATTTGGCCTTTCTCAAATCAGTAGGAATCAAGAAAGAATGACTCTGTCTTTGGAAAATCCAAACAATTGAGAACACTGGGACTGGGACTGGGACTGGCTCTGGGTGCCTGGCTTCCTAGATACCAAGTTCAGAGAGTTCCATCACCAAGGAAGTGACTTTAGTCACTTCCTTCAGGAACTGAATGAGTTCACCGCCTTGGCAACCACTTTGACCTAACATTTTATTCCAAGGGTCCCATGAGATGGAGGCTGGCCCTGCGTCCTCTGACACTTTCACAAGTTTGAATGGTATGTCAACCATAGGCACCCAGGGACAGCTCTCCACACAGGCGTGGTTTGGTCCATCTTCTCTACATTAAGAAAAGAGAGGCTGATTCAGACACATCCCTTCATCCTGACCAGGTTGTTTGCCATGTAAGATGACGTTTGCTCTCTCAGGTCTTTCACAGCTGCCTACAACTTATCCAGGGATCATTTCTGTATGGACATTCGAGGTTCTCAACTGGTGGAAGATCACCTACATTCATGTATTGAAATACCAACTCCGTCCATGCTCTTCTGAAAAGTTAGATTGAGGGAACAGTGTATGATTAGGGTTAATAACAGGTTCAATTTTGGTTAGGAATCATTCTGAGGGTTGAATAATGGTATTGGGAACCTGAGATATTTACAAGAATATATAGGAGATATATAAGTATGAAAACAGAAATCTTGGTAAGATTTGAAGCCCAGAAGGGCATTGGGCACTTGATTTACGTTCTGAGCAGATGTCTCAGATAAATCGATATACAATGGCATAGAACCATGTACCATGGATGATTGGATGTAGAAGAGAACATGCAGTCAAAAGGGAATAGTCGGTAGGATCAGGAGATAGTCATTAATTTTAGGAAGAAGAGTGAGTATAGGATTTGGAACAAAAGTTCTTTAGCAATAGGGTTTCACTTAGAGAGTAAATGTAAATGTCAGCACATGTGAAGAGTCAGTCACGATGATGAACTGGGCAAAATATGTAGGAAAGCTGATATCAATAGAGACATTAGGAAATCAGGCAAAGTATAAAGTGAGTCATAAGATTAGACATTTTTAACAGGGTTGAGTTTGAATATATAATCTTAGGAAGAAACAAATATGTAGTCACCAGTAGAATTGAAATTTGAGAGCATTAGGCAACCTGGACATCGATGTTTTCAGTAATCCATGTTCACTTTCCATTTAGACTTTGGTACATCATAAGTGTCATCTTTGTGTTTAGTCTCCAGAATATTACTGTGATTAAATGTATATGTAGATCAGGTGACACGAGTATTTCTTCCACCATTTCTGGGAGCAATATTTGAAGACGTATGAATTAGAATTGGGGGAAAAAAAGAGGTGTATCCTGTTTCTATGAATATAGAGATAATGCATGAAGAGACCATATGGTGAATAAATAATATAACTGGTGCCACATTAAATAATGGATTGCATTTATATCTGAAAATATATAAGAATTCTTATATTGATATAAAATCATTCATTACAACCAGTTATACATCTAATGGTAATAATAGGGTAATGTTTTTTTATGAAGAGTGTGTGAGTTTTGCTTCAAAAGTGATTATGAAAACCGAAAATAATGTGTTTGGAAAGAAGTCTCATGAAAAGTCCAGTCAAGAAACATGGAGGAATACATGTGTTCTGAAGCAGGAAGTGATTGAAAGTGAAACAAATACCTATAAATTTACTAACAAGTGTGTGAAATATATATCCCATGATGTGAATAAACTGAAGAAATAGTAATGTACCAGTGTTGAATAAAAATGAACGTCAAAATACACATCATGTCCCATAGGAATCTACTTGCATTGATTTTAAACTGGGTAAGTTACTGTAGAAATATTAGGATTTGTGTGCACCATTCACTGAATTTAGTTTTCAGTACTAGGAAACAAATATGTATTTCAGGTGGATGAATATTTCTGAGAATAATCTTGTGAAAAGTTGATTAGAAATCCACATAGATGAACATGAATGAATTTAAGCAGTGCATAATAAGATGCATATATTTCATATTTTGAAAATTCTGGAGAATTTATATATATATATATATATATATATATATATATATATATATATATATACACAAAACCCACACAGAGAAATTAAATAGTAGCAATATATATGACAATCAAAATTCATTGTGAAATATATATGCTCCACAGATCCAAAAATATTCATTTTACTGAACATAGATTTATATATAATGTTGTTCAACCAGGAAGCTCACCCTTAAGTTGAATTTTCAATTTTCAGTTCCAACAGTGTTTATGAGGAGTGATCTTTTCTCACAATTTGTATCTTCCAAGTCAGATACCTCACAAAAATGTACGTGTGATACCAGTTAGGATTCTATATGTGCTTATAAAAATACATGTGCTGAATAGGATACAGAGAAAGGGAGACAGGAATTCACATATTTGTTAACTTTAAAAACACATGGAGAACTATTTCAAGAAAAAATTGACTACATTTATAACTCCTGACCTATATAATGAAAAAAGCACGTCCAAAAATACACCAGGCCTCCTCTGAACTGCTTGTATTTCTATTCTGTTTGGGTTATTTTTCACCATCATATTAGGATTAGTAGTGAGAGTCTAGTAGGGTATAGGTTAGTGTCAGGGATTCAGTATTTCGAATGGAAATTTGGAAAATGAATCCAATGTGTATGCAAATATGTGCTACACAAAAATCTTTCCACTTTCATCCAGAACAATGCCTTGACAATACCTTCGCCCCAAGTAAGACACAATTAGAGGAAAAGAGATAGAAAATCTGTGAATACATAAGTGGAATTGAAAATTCTCAGGAGTTTACAACCTTGGAGGTGGTAGAGGAGTTTCCAAAAGTAAGGGATAATGTAAACACTCCACAAACGTGGAGCTCTGCTGGCCTAAAGACTTCTTGAGAAACTGCCTCTGAGGTTGGGCACTTGAAATATATTTTGTTGTACGGAGCTTTAGCTTCCTTTCTAGTGAGTCCATCAAAGATGGGTCTGCATCTATGTGTCACCTAGAGGACATGGTTTCTGATTTTCCAATGAATATGAGGCAAGAGTGCTGAATTCTCTCTTTGGAGTTAAATTGTGGCAACAGGGGGCTAAGTGGTCTCCACCCTGTGGACTGTGAAGCCATTTGGAATTCCTCCAATGTTTGTGGTGTTAATTGCTGCTGCACTGGATGTTTGGTATGTGCTCACGAAATACAAAGAGATCAACAAGGACACAGTGCTGTAGGGAGGTCTGTCATGTGTGGTGGGACAGAGTCTGCAGAAGAAAGCACCCACCAGGCTTCAATCTCACATAGCTTGCCCCCTTGAGCATAGCAACCGGATTCTGAATATTGCCCTGAAACCTCTGCATATAACAAGATGCCTTTACATATAAGGGTCTGCTGGCTGCACCATGTCAGTCACAAGCCATTTGGAATCCAATGGCAGATCCACATGGCCCCACCGGAGATGTTATATCACACACCTGCACACCACTGCTCTAGGCCCACTAGTCAGCAGGCTCCAACTTTCTGACATCTCTGTTCAACACCATTTCATGAAACCCAGTCTATCAAGGCACTGTCTGGTACACTCATGATCAGCAACAGGACATCCAAATGTTCTCAAGTGCCACCTGTTCATGGGAATTTCAAAAATTTTATGGTATTTATTTAGCCATTTTTCAAGAATGTAGTTGGAGGCACTGTGGGTTTCAATTCATTCTGGAACCATTAAATGTGAGAAAATTTATTTCAAAGAAAGCTCTGGAGAGGTATCACAGGCAAGGCTTCCCAATGAGTGGCCAAAATGTCACATGAAGGCAGGGGCTTTGAGGTCTACAAGGTGAGGTCCATGTGTGTTTTGCCTCTCAAGTACAGATGCCGAGTTTTTCAGAATAAAATCATGTGATATCCTGGCTGATATTCCCAGTGCTCTGTGGAAATCCACTCTGGCCCTAGAAAAGTTTGCAAGGGCAACTCTTATGTGGGGCCTCCTAAGATCACAACACAATTCATGGCAATACTTCTCTGAGTTCAGTTCCAGACTTCAGTCTCTAAGAGGAATCACACCAGAGTTCAAGACCAGGTGGACCAAATCATCACTTCTAACTGCCACACAAATGACCACAATTAAAACCAAAACACTCCCACGTATCCCTCATCTTCGTCCATATAGGCACTCATCATAAACTCTGGCTGGTGTTTTCCATGAGTTGTGAATCTCAGGAAAGTGTCAAAAATAAGCTCCCTTGCCACTCATTTGCCTAAAGTCAGGGTGGCCTTGACATCCTTCGTGTGAACCAGGAGTGATCAAATTGGCCTGCCATTAATACTGATCTGCTTCTCCAATTTGAGGCCTACTGATGGTCAGGTATAGATTCTTCATGTAATTTGGAGTCATGAGAAAACCCAAGAACTTCTGCTGGGCTTTGAAGAACTCATTTGACCCAAAGGATCCCTATTCTCATTTGATGGAATTCAGGAACCTAACAGAGGAAGGCAAGAGACTTCACCCACATTGACTGCAATTTTTGCCATTTTGGTTTTGGATGCATACATGGGATCTTTATTTAGATCAATCAGGTGCTGAGAATCTAAGCCACAGCCTCACAATGGGCCAAGAGGCTGATTCAGACACATCTCTTTCCAAAGCAATTAAGCAAAGAGCAACAGGTGATGCTCATTCATTTCCATTTAAAAACAGTTTTCTTCAGACTTCAGAAAGGGGTGGCCTGAGGCAAAGACCTTCCTGACATTCAGGGCAACAGAACAATAGGTAAGCAAATGGCCCAAAGCAGGGTTTCTCCACTGAGACTTTCCTGGTCACACTGATATCTAAGTTTTCTGAGATGCTCGCCATTCTCTTCAGCTATCCAGTACATGGCCATGTGACAGAGCATTTAGGTGGTACATATCTTGGACAAAATACCATGAGCCTATTCTTTAGTGGGGCCAGAATTCAGGAAGAAAACAGGAACTTAGGAAGATAGCAGGTATTGCACATCAATAAGCCTGCCACACTCTTTTCATAAATTGGGCAGGATGAATGCTGGAAAGCTGCCTACTAGACAGGAAACATCCATTGATGCATTCTCTTTTTTAATGTCTACATCCACAGACACAGTGTGATACACAGACTTAGAAACACTCACCTTGTCAAACGACATTCTAGAAACAGTCCAGTCCAAACCAAACAAACCGCTTTTTCTACCTGTTCTCAGAACATGAGACAAAACCACAAACTCACACCCACACCCACAAAGGCACCTCCTTCCCCCAAGTAGGTCTGTGACTATATGGAATGTCCTCTGACGGCGGGCCATACTATCTTTCTCTGAAATTGCCTGTCCTGTCTCAGATCTTTGGCCAACTCTCTGAGGTCGTCAGTAGCCAGTGGTGAGCCACTACCTGCTTTTTAAGCACAGGACCATCTTCAGAGCTTTCCGGGCATTTGCCCATCCTCAAATCAGTAGATACCAAGAATGACTAACCCTGTCCTTGGTAAATCCAAACAAGTGATCCCACTGGGAGGGGACTGGGAATGGTTCAGGGTGCCTGCTTCCTGGATCCCAAGTTCAGAGAGTTCCATCACCAAGAAAGTTAGGAAGGTCAATTTCTTCAGGAACTGAATGAGGTCACTGCATTGACAAACACTTTGTCCTAATAGTTGCTTCCAAGAGTCCCATGAGATAGAGGCTGCCCCTAGTTCCTGTGACACTTTCACAAGTTAGAATTGCATATCAACCATAGGCACCCCGGAGTAGCTCTCCACACAGGTCTCATTTGGTCCATCTTTTCTACATTAAGAATAGAGAGGCAGATTCAGACACATCCCTTCATCCTGACCAGGGTTTTTGCCATGGAAGATGATTTTGCTCTCTTAGGTCCTTCATAGCTGCATACATCTTATCCAGGGATAATTTTTGCATGAACCTTTGAGGTTCTCAGCAGGTGGAAGATCCCCTATATTCCTGTATTGTAAGACCAACTCTGTCCCTACTCTTTTATAAAGTTATATTGAGGGAACAGTGTATGATTAGGGTTAATAACAGGTTTGATTTGGGTTAGGTATCATTCTGCGAGGTGAATAATGGTATTGGGAACCTGCGATATTTACAACAATATACAGGTAAAATAAGTTTGAAAACAGAAATCTAGGTAAGATTTGAAACCCATTAAGGCATTACTCCCTTGAGTGGGTTACATAGATTTGAATTATATTCTGCACAGACATCTCAGATAAATCGAGATACAATGGCATTGAACCTTGTACTTTGGATGATTGAATGTCGAAGAGAACATCCAGTCAAAAAGGGATAGTCGGTAGGATTAGGAAGATAGTCGGTAGGTTTAGAAAGAAGAGTGAGTATAGAAGTTGGACCGAAAGTTCTTTAGAATTAGAGTTTTGGGTAGAGGGTGAATGTAAATGTCAGCATATGTGAAGAGTCAGTCAAAATAATGAACTGGAATAATACGTAGATCAGAAGATATCAATAGAGACATATGTAAATTAGGCAAAGTATAAAGTGAGTGATAGGATTAGAAATTTTGAACAGGGTTGAGGTTGAATATATAGTCTTAGGAAGAAACAAATATGTAGTCACCAATAGGATTGACATTTGAGAGCATTAGGCAACCTGGACATGGATGTTTTTAGTAATCCATGCTCACTCTCCATTTAGGCCTTGGTAAAATCATAAGTGTGACCTCTGCTTTTTGTGTCCAGAATATTACTGTGAAAAAATGCATATGTAGATCAGGTGACATGAGTATTTCTACCACCAATTCTGGGAGCAACATTTTGAAGACGAATAAAGTAGTATTGGGGTTACAAATAGATGTACCCTGTGTCTATGAAAATAGAGATAATGCATGAATAGACCATACTGTGAATTAATAATATAACTGGTTCCAACATTAAATAATGGATTGATTTGATATTTGAAAATATACAGGAAATCTTATATTGATATACAATCATTCATTCCAACCAATTATTCATCTAATGGTAATATTAGGCTTATGGTTTATCATGAAGAGTGTGTGAGTTTTGTTTCAAAATGATTATGGAATTCGAAAATAATGTGTTTGAAAAGAAGTCTCATGAAAAGACCAGTCAAGAAACCTGGAGAAATACATGTGTTGTGAAGCAGGAAATGATTTGAAGTGAATCAAATGCCTACAAATTTGTGAACCTGTGTATGAAATATGTATTTTATGATGTTCATAAACTGGAGAAATAGCAATTTACTAGTGTTGAATAAAATGAACTTCAAAATACACATCATGTCCCATAGGAATCTACTTGCATTGATGTTAAACTGGGTCAGTTACTGTAGAAATATTAGGATTGTATGCACCATTCACTGAAGTTAGTTTTCAGTACTAGGAAACAAATATGTATTTCAGGTGGATGAATATTTTTCATAATGATCTTGTGAAAAGTTGATTATAAATCCACATACATGAACATGAATGAATTTAGGTAGTGTATATAAGACACACATATTTCATATTTTGAAAAATTTAGAGAGAGTGTGTATATATATGTATATATATATATATATATATATATATATATATATATATATATATATATTTATAGATAGATAGATAGATAGATATACACACACACAAAATACACAGAGAGACAATTAAAAGTAGCAATATATATGCCAATTGAAATTCATCATGAAACATATATCAACCAGATTCAAAAATATTTATTTTACTGAACATGGATTTATGTATAATGTTGTTCTACTAGGAGGCTCACCCATCATTTGAATTTTCAGTTCCAACAGCGTTTACGAGGAGTGATCTCTTCTCACAATTTGTATCTGCCAAGTCAGCACACCTCAAAAGAATATATGTATGATACCAGGTAGGATTCTATATGTGCATATAAAAATACATGTGCTTAATAGGCTACAGAGAAAGAGAGACAGGTATTCACATATTTGTTAACTTTAAAAACACATGGAGATCTATTTCAATTAAAAATTAATTAGATTTATTACACCTACCCTATATCATGCAAAAGTCAAGTCCAACTATACACCATGCCTCCTCTGAACTGCTTGTATTTCTATTCTGTTTGGGTTATTTTTCTCCATCATATTAGGATTAGTAGTCATTGTCTAGTAGGGTATGCTTTAGTGTCAGGTGTCTCGGCCGGCAGGACACATCAAAGTGTGCGTCAAACCTCGTTGGGGAGGAATGAAGGGACAAGAGAAATGAGAGATGACAGCAAGACAGGAGTTCTGATCATGCTGCAAACTTTTACAATTTTCACAGGGTATTTATATGCTGCAGATAGGAAATCTCTCTTATGATCAGTTGCTGGATGTCTTCACAGGATGAGATAACCTCAGAATATTTCAGAAAGACGGCCGCAGGATGTCTCAGGGAGATAGATGGCTGTCGGATGTCTCCTATGCAGGATGTCTCCCAGAGGGCTGTTTCTTGTAAGTGTCAGGCTATTCTCTGAGGAGAACTTCCTTCTAGCCCCTCACCTTTCCCCCTTTCTTATATAAAATATTTGACCATACCTTACCGGCCAATGTTTTAGGGGGTGATAGAGGCTCTGTTTCTCAAGGAGGCCTTAGAATATCTCCTGATCTGAGAGAGCATGTTTACTAGAAGATTTCTTGGTGGCCATGGCATGTTTATGAGGAGACGGCTTTGAGGGGGATGCATGCCAACCGCCATGCACCAGAGTGTGTCACTCAGAGGTCTTGTGTTTGGGTATCCGTGTATCCATCCTCCCGCAGTCTTTCCTGCACCCTCCATTATTATGACCTAAGGTCCTCACTTCATGGGTGCATCCTTCCCCAAGAGAAGGGGCACATTGAGGATGAACCCTTATGGCAATGGCAGAAGATGGTTAGTCAGAGCTGTTACTTATAGTTTTATGTAAGAAAAAGAGATCTTTGGGGATGTAAACTTAAGAAATAAGCCTGTGAGAAGGGTAGAACATCCTTTTAAATGTTGGCAGCAAGGTCTTACATCTCCAGACGATGATAGTGCACCTGTATGGGCTTAGAGGCCAAAATATTAATCTGTTCTTTAATAAATTGTACCAGCCTGTTTATAATGCAGGGTCCTATGGACACTATTAAAAGTAAACCCAACAAAGGGCCTATTAGGGGAAGAAGGTAGGGTAGAAATCCATTAAGCCCAGTCCAGAGTGGATTTTCAAATACTTCCCTTCGTCTCTTTTTTAGATCTTCTTGAATCTGCTTAATTTTAGTGCATACTATGCCTGATTAATTGGCATAAATGCAGCATCGTTCCCCTAAGGCCAGGCGAATACTTCCCTGGTTAGCTGTCAGCAAATCTAAGCCTAGTCTGTTTTGAAGGAACACTTCTGCTAGGGAGTCTATTTTGTCCTGTAAATCTTTAATGGTTCCTGATAGAGTTTGTACATCATTTATAAAGTTGTTGAGACAGGCAACGGTAAGAGTGTATAGCCGTGCCTAAACCAGTGTACCTTTGCCCAAAGCACCTGTTATTCCAAGGCTTGCAATGAGTGGTAAGGCATGTATTGCCCGCCTGTGTCTTATGACTAAGGTGTCTAGGCTAGGAATGGGTAGACGTTCGTCTCATGGGACAATAGTTATATCAGGGAGGAATAAGGTAAGAACACAGCCACTGATCCAATTCGCTGGAAGCTTGGGGAAGGCCGAGTTTTCTCCACACATAAAAACTGTGCCATTGGGTAACAAAGAGATGGGTTGGGTGAGGAATAATTTTGTACTGTTGAGCAATTTCCAAAGGAAGTAACTCCAGCATCAATATCATTGGTATTATTCTGCATCGTGCCTAAAAGACATAATGTAAATGTGCCTATAGGCTGTAATTATAAAAAAATCCGGGTTGGCATGTATTATCATTGTCTATGATAGAATTAATAGTAACTGCCATAGGCATGATTGTCCCTGTTGTCATGCAGAGCCATTAATCACCAACAATGTTGGGGTTGGAATTATTAAGCAAGGAGAAGGTAGTTTCCAAAATTTCTAATGTATTGGTATCTAAACCTGGTAGCTGGGATTTAGGCTACATTAAGGGATGATATGTGAGCTCAGGAATTTGGGGTTTCAAAAGTTTGATTATCTGAGGATGCTTGAAAGCATCAGTGGGTCCTCCATGATAAGAGACCCCTGTAGGGGCCTTAATGGGCCAGCAGGAGGGTTTACCAACAGTGCCTTGCCACCCAGGTGACTGTAGCTTGGTGTATTTGCCATCTCCTCCCCGGTCAAAGAGAAAGGGGGTATAATGAATAGTGGTCCCCCCTTCTACATGAGGTTTAGTTAGGAAGGCTTCAAAAAATTTTTCTCCTTGCTTGTTAACACAAATTAAGAGTGACACATAACAAGAGCCATACATCGCCTGTGTATTCGTACAGGTTGCAGAACAATTTTGGAGAGCTTTACTTGTACTAGGGGGAATAATCTTTGGCTTGTTAACACATACACATTTAGGCTGATGAACTACTCTGAGTTTATGGTCAACCTCGGCCAGGAGGTAAACGACTTTAGTCACGCAGTCATCAGTCTGGGTCCAACTAGTGGGAGCCTGAGTCCAAGATCCTCACTTGCACTCACAGGGGGGCCCAAAAAGGTACTCCATGATGTTGGAAGGTGGAGGGCCAAGGCCTCCGTGTACAACCATGTTCAGCAGAAGTGCCTTAAGCAGAATCCAAACACAGATTGTTGGCTGCATCTGAAAAAGAGGAAAATTTGTCCTCAGGGGGAGGACCTCCGTCCCTGGGTTGAGGTAAGTCATTAACCTGTTTAAACAGATGTTCTGGTAACCATCTTGGGGCTGCTTGCTCTTGGTCCAAAACACAAGCTGAGCCTCGTCCCCCAGATGAAAAGAGGATCTGGGCCTTTCCATTTATTTGTAAGGGGATTGCGCCACATAATAGGTGGGCGAACAGAATTGGACGAGGGATGCCAGTGTCTGTCTGTGGCTGAATGGCCTTCACTGTCGAGAGTAAGAAAAATAAGGGCAAATAATGCATGGTTAAGGCGATGCCTGGGAGTGGTAAATATAAAGGCGGAAGCCTTAAAGAGGGTTAGCCAAGTCTTTAAGTTAAGGTGGGCACGTTCCACAATGCCTCGGCCCTGAGGTTTGTATGGAATTTCAGTAGTATGACAAATTTGCAAGGTAGCACAAAATTGTTTAAACTTGGCACTGGTATATGCAGAACAACTATCTGTTTTAATATGTATTGGTTTACCCATTACGGAAAAGGCTTAAACAAGATGAGAAAGGACATCTTTGGTACCCTCTCCAGAATGTGGTCATGCAAAAATAAAGCCACTGAAGGAATCTATAGAAACGTGTATATATTTGTTTTTTCCAAATTCAGGAAAATGAGTAACATCCATTTGCCAAAACTGATTGGGCAGTAATCCTCTGGGGTTAACTCCCAAGTGTTGAATGGGGAGGAAGACAGCGCAACCAGGGCATGTTTTTACTATCTCCCGTGCCTGTTGCCTGGTAATTTTACAAAGTAATCGAAGGCTCTGGGAATTTAGATGATGAAAATTGTGTAACTCCGTGGCCTTTTGAATGGAGCCAACAAAAATTGGAAAGATGGAACGAGTTGCTGCATCAGCTTGGGGATTACCTTGTGTTAGAGGGCCGGGAAGATCAGAGTGTGCCCTGATTTGTCCTAAGAAAAATGGGTGTTGTCTGGCCTGAATTAGTTGCTGAAGCTGGTGAAACAGAAAGGCCACATTGGAAGAAGCCTTAATAGTGAGTGAAATCTCCAGCAGGAGCACAGAATGAGCAATGCAGGCACTGTCTGCATAAATATTAACAGGATTATCAAAAATGTTATAAAAACTTGTGTTATGGCAAACAATCCAAAAACTGTGCTGACTGATAGACACTATCAAAGGTGGTAGGCTGGTTATTGATAACACAGACCGCATGGCCTTTATTGGAACCGTCTGTAAAGACAGTAAGGGCTTGAGGAATGGGAGCCTTTTGAGTAATTTTGGGAAAAATAAATGGATGTAACTGGACAAAATGTAAAAGGGGGTCATTGGGGATGTGGTTATCAATTGTTCCCAAAAGCCTGATAGGGCAATACCTGATTCATCCACTGTCTGTAGTAAAAATTGGGTTTGGTCCTTAGTATATGTAATTAAAATATTATCAGGGTCTTTGCCAAAATGTTGTCGAGAAAGCAAACGACCTTTAATAATAATAGAAGCTACCTGAGCAAGATAAACAGTAATATCCTTGGAGGATGTGGTGGGTAAACGGACCCAAAGCAAGGGGCAGCCTTTAATTTTAAAATGTGTATTTCACCGCCGAAATACTTCTGTGGGTGTATGAGGAGTGTTTAAAATAACCAGAACCAGAGGAAGGTTGTAAGAAATTTGTGTAACAAACTGTTGGGCAATGGCTTCTGTGACTTGGTTTAATGCCTGTCATGCCTCGGGAGTAAGCTTTTGAGAGGAGGAGGGGTGGGAATAACCTCTCAAAATATCATTAAGGGGCATATGTACACGAGTGGGTAATTTTAAATATGTTCTTATCCATTGAATATCCCCAGGTAATTTTTGAAAATCATTAAGGGTGTGAAGATGGTCCACACGTAGTTGTATTTTAAGAATTTGGATCTGATTATCTTGAAGTTTAAGGCCCAAATAGGTATAAGGGTCCTGTGTTTGAAACTTATCAGGAGCTATCTGTAGTCCAAAGGTAGTGAGGGTTTTGTACAGGTCCAAGTAACAATTATAAAGGTCATGGGTGTTAGGTGCTGCAATTAACAAATCATCCATTTAATGTAAAATATAAATTTGTTGCCATCGCTCTCTCACAGGGT
The DNA here is from genome assembly GCF_048772815.1 of Callospermophilus lateralis. NCBI lineage: Eukaryota > Metazoa > Chordata > Mammalia > Rodentia > Sciuridae > Callospermophilus > Callospermophilus lateralis. Next base: position 451,278 of record NW_027517366.1, read on the forward strand.
CTACTGCTTGAGCAACGTAATTTGGGCAAAGACTAGGGCTGTTGGCCATACCGTGGGGAAGAAACTTTCATTGAAATCTCTGCATAGGGCCCTGAAAATTAATGTGAGGGAGACTAAAGGCAAAATAGGGTCTATCCTCAGGATGTAAAGGAATGGTTAAAAAGCAATCTTTTAAGTCAATAACCATTTTACAATTGTTTTTGGGAATTGCCACTGGTGTGAGAATACCTGACTGTAGTGCTCCTATCGGGAGCATAACTTTATTAATGGCACACAAATATTGTAAAAGGCGCCACTTGCCTGATTTTTTATTGATAACAAAAATTGGAGTATTCCATGGTGAGGTTGAGGGCTCTACATGGCCGGCTGCCAGCTGTTCCAGCACTAACATGGAGGCAGCCTCCAATTTTTTCTTAGGTAAGGGGCCACTGATCCACCCACACAGGAGTCTGAGTCTCCCAAATAATTTTATCTGCATGAGGTACAGGAGGGTCAGGGACCAACACTAAAAATCCAAATACCCAAGGCCATATGTATTTGTTTTTTGTATGGGTTGTATAGGCTCAACCAGTTTTTGTCTCAGTCTCCCCAGGCCTGTACCAGAGACAAAATTCATATGAAGCATTTGATGAGTCACCATGGAATTGGGACTGGGAAGAATAACTTCCATTTGACTCAAAATGTCTCGGCCCCATTGGTTAATAGGTTAGGTCAGGAACATCAAAAAAAGTGACAGTTGATTTATTACCCTCTTTATCAGTCCAGCTAATAGCCCTAGAGCTGACCGGAGGATTTTTTGATTGTCCTATCCCTTTAAGGTCAGTCAAGGGTGGGGTGAGAGGCCAACCAGATGGCCAGTATTTTTTAGACATAATTGTGGCATCAGCTCGAATATCTAGAACTCCTTGGAATTCCTTTCCTTCAATAAGTAAGGTAAGGGTGGGTGTATTGTGAGATATTGGCTAAACCCAATACACATCAGAGGAGCCCAAGGAGGCAGTCCCCCGCGGTAGGTTTGGGTGGTGGAAGTGCCTCCTGAATCTAAGGAAAGGAGTATTAATTGTGCAAGTCTTGCTCCTGCGGGGATGGCCACAACTCCATTAATAGCTGTGGCCAGTATTTTTATTTCTCCAGTGAAATCATTATCAATAATGCCAGGGAAGACCTGAACATCTTATAAGGTAGTAGAGGCTCTTCCAAGAATAAGGGCACACGTATGAGATGGAGGGGGACACATAATTCTAATGGGTATTTACTGGGTCCCTTGCAATGTGTCTAATATTGTCTCAGTGGTGGCACAGAGGTCCAATCCTGCGCCGCCTGGGGTGGCTCGTTGGAACGAGGCAATTGTGGAGAAGGATTTTGAAGTAGGTTGGTAGTTTGGGAGGGAACAAACCTTATTGCCCCTGGGTTTGTCTTGGGCAAGTCGGGGCCAGGGGTTGGCCCTGCAGTGATTTTCCAAGAAGCAGGAAGAAATAGGCTGTCCGAGGGCATTTGTCTTAGATCTACACTCACTGGCCCAGTGATGACCTTTGCCACATCTATGGCAAAGAGTAGCTGGGGGCGGTTTAGCCCCAGTTTGAGGAGACACTATTCCTAGGCTTTGTTTGCCTGTCAGACACTCGTGTGTAAAATGGCCAGGTTGTTTTCAAGTAAAGCAAGTAGGTGAGCCAGGATTGTGAAAGGCCTTGGTAAAGGTGGCACCTAAGGCGAGACCCATGGCATGGGCTGCACCCACCCCTGCATAGAGTCTAATAAAGTCAGAAAGTTTCCTTTTATCCTTATGTGGTCGAAGAACACCCTGACATCCTGGCTTGGCGTTTTCAAAGGCAAGATGTTTTACAAAGGTGCTTTAGCTTTCGCTTGGTCCAAGCAAGCATTCTGCGGCTAGGTTAAGCCGGGAAACAAAGTCGCTATAAGGCTCGTGAGGTCCTTGTCGTATTTTTGCCAGGGAAGTGGTAGCTGAGGCCTTTTGAGGGACGCGTCTCCAAGCATGTAAGCCAGCCGTCTCAATCTGCGCCAAAAGTCCAGCAGGGAAACATGCCTGTTTATTTTTAGTGTCAAAAGGCGCATTGACCACTAACTTAACATAAGTCCAGGATTTAGAGGAGGCCTTTGTTAAATTTTTTTAAGCAGTTGCCCAACAGTGCTCTTTGAAATTGCGTTCCATAACAGGAAGTCTCCAGCACTGAGGGTACCTCGGGTTTGAAATTTCCAATCATTGGTAGTAAGCCATTGTGCGCTGAGGATTTCTAATAAAGCCACTCTGTAGGGCGCAGTGAGGCCAGAGTGAGCTCAAGCCTTTTTAAGTTTTTCAAGAAAATGCAGGCTTAATTTTTTGTACACACTCTGGGTTCCTTCCTGCCTGGGGGTGAACTCCTCATCCTCTGAGTCCTGATCTCCTTTATCCATTTCCCCCGCTTTCTCCTCTTGATCATCATGTAAGTCTTTGACCTCAGACTGGGCAGGCATATCTATCTGACTGCGGGTTACTGGGAATGTGAGAACAGGCTGATGGATCAGCTTAGCCTTTTTATTAGACCGCCGAGGGGCAGCTTGCCTTGACTCCATGTCTAAGGCTAATGAGCAGAGCTCAGAGTCAAGGGATCTTAATTCTTTTAAAAGTTGGATCTGTTCCCATCTATGCTGGAGAGACTGTCGCAAGGGAGCCAGGCTAGGCAAGGGAAGTGGAGAAAAAATATCTGGGGCGGGGGGGATGTTGGCCCCTGAAGGGCTGGAGCACAAAAGGTATGAGGGATATAGGAGGGAGGTGGATGGGTAAGTTCTATAGGCTCTGGCAGGGACCTGAGAAGTGGTGGGTCTTCTGAATGGTAGTGAGCTTCTTTCTTCTCTAAGGTAGCCTCCTCCCCAGGGGTCAATGTGTCTCTGGGATTTAAAACTGGATAAAGGTAGTTGGTAACCATTGGAGCCTTATTCATTAGGGTGGTATTTTGAGGTGAACCAGGAAGGTTCCCAGGGTCCTGGGGAGACTGAGAAGGGTCTATATCTGTACTAACTGATGGGCATGTTGAGGGGGGACGAGAGGTCATTTGCATAGTCTCTTCCCCAATCCTGACAAATTTTAAGGTACCATTGTCAAAGGGTGAACTTTTAAGAATTTCGTTAATTAAGTTCCAGTAAGAAAAGGTGGGAACAGGCACCTTTTCTGTGCCAAAGTATTCATAATAATCTTTTAAACAGTCTCCTACTCTAAGTCATCGTTTACCATCAAAGGTTACTTCAAAGGAAAACCATGGACACAATTCTCCTATGTATGAACAGAAAAATTTTAAGTCCTTTTTCTTAACACATGCCCCCCATGTCTTGAAGGACTCCTTATGGGCTGACAAAAACAAATCATGTGACGAAACTGCTTGTCCCATGGTGGGTCACTCACTGTGCGTCATCTCCACACTCCTACTGGATATGTCTCTCGGTGGTGTCTGCTGAGGCAATCGCGAGCTTCGCTTGAACAAGTCTTCCAGGAGGACGGGGTTCCCCCTCAGTCTAAGGCTTGAGACCCAGTCGGTGGGCGCCAGATGTTCCGGCCGGCAGGACACATCAACGTGGGCAGCGAACATAGATGGGGAGGAATAAAGGGACAAGAGACACTAGAGATGAGAGGAAGACAGGAGTTCTGATCAAGCTGCAAACTTTTATTGTTCACACAGGGGATTTATATGCTGGAGATGGGAAAGCTCTCTTATCAGTAGTTCCTGGATGTCTTCACAAGGTGAGATAACCTCAGGATGTTTCAGGAACACAGATGGCCGCAGGAAGTCTTCGAGAGACAGATGGCTACAGGATGTCTCCCAGGCAGGATGTCTCCCAGGGGGCTGTTTCTTGTAAGTGTCAGGATATTCTATGAAGGAGAATTCCTTCTACCTATGAAAGACAGGGATTCAGTATTTCAAAAGGAAAATTGGAAAATGAATCCAATGTGTATGCAAATATGTGCTACACAAAAATCTTCCCACTATTATTCAGAACAATGCCTTGACATTACCTTCACCCCATGTAAGACATAATTAGAGGAGAAGAGTTACAAAATCTGTGAATACATATCTGGAATAGAAAATGCTCAATAGTTCACAAACTTGGAGGTGGGAGAGGAGTTTCCAAAAGAAAGAGACAGGGTAAAAACTCCACAAACATGGAGCTCTGCTGGCCTAAAGTCTTTTTGAGTAACTGCCTCTGAGGTTGGGCACTTGAAATATATGTTGTTGTCAGAAGCTTTAGCTATCTCTGTAGTGAGACCATCAATGCTGGGTCTGCATCTATGTGACCTGAAGGACATGGTTTCTTCTTTTCCAATGAACATGGGGCAGCAGTGCTTAATTCTCTATTTATAGGTAAACTGTTGCCACTGAGCGCTAAGTGTCTCCCAGTGTAGACTGTGAAGCCAATTGGTCATCCTCCACTTTTTGTGGTGTTTCTTGCGGCTGCATTGGGAGTTTAGTATTTGCTTCACGAAATACAAGGAGTTCAACTGGGACACAGTGCTGGAGGGAGTTCTGTCACGTGTGGTGCGTAAGGGTCTGGAGGAGAATGCAACAACCAGGCTTCTATTCCACATAGCTTGCCCTCTTGACCATAGGAATCTGATTCTGAAAATTGCCCTGAAACCTCTAGATATGACAAGATGCCTTTACATACAAGGGTCTGGGGGCTGTACCATGTCAGTCACAAACCATTTGGAAGCCAATTCCCGATCCACATGATCCCACCAAAGCTGTTTTAACACACACCTGCACACCTCTGCTCTAGGCCCACTACTCAGCAGGCTCCAAATTACTGGCATCTCTGTTCTACACCATTTTCATAAAAACCAGTCAATCAAGGCACTGTCTGGTACACTCATGATCATCAATAGGACATCCAAAGGTTCTCCAGTGCCACCTGTTTATGGGAATTTCAAAAATTTCATGGTACTCATCTAGCTATTTTTAAAGGATGAAGTTGGAGGCACTCTGGGTTTCAATTAATTCAGGAACCATTAAATGGAGAGGAAGCTCATTGCAATGAAAGCTCTGGAGTACTCTAACAGGCAAGGTTTCCCAAAGACAGGCCAAAAGGTCACATGAAGCCAGGCCCATTGAGGTCTACAATATGAAGTCCATGTGTGTTTTGACTTGCAACTATGGCTGCCAAGTCTTTCACAATAAAATCATGAGATATCCTTCCTGAGATTCCCATTGCTGTGTGCAAAGCCACCCAGGGCTTAGATCTCAGTTTCCAAGGGCGACTCTCATGTGTGCCCTCCTAAAATCCCAACACAATTCATGGCAATACTTCTTTAAGTTAAGTTCCACAACTCAGTCTCTAAAAGGAATCACACCAGTGTTCAAGCACAGGTGGACCCAGTCATCTCTTCCAACGGCCACACAAAGGACCACAATTAAAACCAAAACACTCCCACATGGCCCTTATCTTCTTCCATATAGACACTAATCATACCTTATGGCTGTAGTTTTCCATGAGGAGTGGAGGCAAAGACAGTGTCCAAAATAAGCTCCCTTGCCCCCGTTTTCCTAAAGTCAGTGTGGCCAGGGCACCCTTCCTGTGAACCAGGAGTGATCAAAGAGGCCTGCCGTTAATACTGCTCTGATTCTCCATTTTGAAGCCTATTGACTCTGGGGTATATATTCTTTATGTTAATTGGAGTATTGACAAACCCAAGCACCTATGGGCTAGCCTCTGCAGGGCTTTGAAGAACTCCTTTGACCCAAAGGATCCATAATCTCAATGATGAAGGTCAGGAACCATACAGAGGAAGGAGAGAGATTTCATCCACAATGACTGCTCTTTTGGCTCTTTTGGTTTTGGATGCACACATGGGATTTTTCTATAGATTCATCAGGTGGTGAGAATCTGAGCAACAGCCTCACACAGGGCCAAGAGGCTTATTCAGACACATCTCTTTCCAAAGCAATTAAGCAAAGAGCCACAGGTGATGCCTATTCATTTCCACTTGAAAACTGCTTTCTTCAGGCTTTACAAAGTGGTGGCCTGAGGAGAAGACCTTCCTGACATTCATGGCAACAGAAGAATAGGTAAACAAAAGGCCCAGAGCAGGGTTTCTCCACTGAGACTTTCCTGGTCACACTGATAATTGAGTTTTCTGAGATGTTCCCATTCCCTTCAGCTATCCAGTACATGGCCATGTCACAGAGATTGGAGGTGGTACATATCTTGGACACAAAACCATGATCTTATTCTTGAGATTAGCTAGATTTCAGGAAGAATACCAGAACTTAGAATGGTAGTATGTGTTGCCCATCCATAAGGCAAGACACAGACCATTCATAAATTGGGCAGGATGAATGTTGGGAAGCTTTCTACTATACAGGACACATCTATCGATGCATTCTCTTTTCTAATGTCTACAACCACGGACTCAGTGGGATACACAGACATTGAAACACTCACCTTGTGAAATGACTTACTAGAAACAATTCACAGCAAACCAAACAATCAAACTTTCCTACCTATTCTCAGAACATGAGACAAAACCACAGACCCACACGCACACCCACAATCACACAGACCCCCAAGTAGGTCTGTGACTATCTGAGTGTCCTCTGACTGGTGGGCCACAGTATATTGCCCCATAAGGGGCTGTCCTGTCTCAGATCTAGTCTTCGTGGCCAACTCTGTGATGCTGTCAGAAGCCAGCAGTGAGCCACTACCTGATTTCTCAGGAAAGGCCCCTCTTCAGACCTTCCTGGGATTTGGCCATCCTCACATCAGTAGGTACCAAGAAAGACTGACTCTGTCCTTGGTAAATCCAAACAAGTTTGACCACTGGGACTTGGACTGGGACTGGCTCTGGGTGCCTGGCTTCCTGAATCCTAAGTTCAGAGAGTTCCATAACCAAAGAAGTGAGGTGAGGTCACTTCCCTCAGGAACTGATTGAGGTCAGTACATTGGCAACCACTTTGTCCTAACAGTTGCTTCCAGATTCCGATGAGATGGAGGCTGCACCTACTTCTGTGACATTTTAACAATTTAGAATGGTATATCAACCATAGGCACCCGGGAACAGCTCTCCACACAGGCCTGGTTTTGTCCATCTTCTCTACATTAAGAAGATAGAGGATAATTCAGATACATCCTTTTGTCCTGACCAGGTTGTTTGCCATGGAAGATGACTTTTGCTCTCTAAGGTCCTTAATTGCTGCCTACATCTTCTCAAAAGATTATTTCTGCATGGACTTTTGAAGTTCTCAGCTGGTGGAGGATCCCCTACCTTCCTGTATTGAAAGACCAACTCTGTCCCTGCTCTTCTGTAAAGTGAGATTGAGGGAACAGTGTATGGTTAGGGTTAATAGCGTGTTCGATTTGGGTTAGGAATCATTCTGCTATATGAATAATGGTATTGGGAACCTGTGATATTTATAAGAATATAGACGTGAAATACATGCATGAGAACAGAGACCTAGGAAAGATTTGAAGCCCAGAAATGCATTGGACCCTTGATTGGTATACTTAGCTTGAATTATGTTCTGCACCAAGGTCTCAGATACATCGATATACAATGTCATAGGACCGTGTACCTCGGGCGATTGAATGTAGAAGAGAACATCCAGTCAAAAAGGGATAGTCCGTACGATTAGGAAGATACTCAGTATGTTTAGGAAGAATAGTGAGTCTAGGAGTTGGACCAAAATTTCTTTAGCAATAGGGTTTCGGTTTCAGAATGTAAATGTCAGCACATGTGAAGGGACAGTCACAATGATGAACTGGGGAAAATATGTAGGAAAGCAGATATCAACAGGGACCTTAAGAAATCAGGCAAAGTATAAGGTGAGTGATAGGATTAGATATTTTAAACAGGCGTGAGGTTGAATATGTGATCTTAGGAAGAAACAAATATGTAGTCACCAATAGGATTAACATTTTAGAGCATTAGGCAACATGGACATGGATGTTTTTAGTAATCCATGCTCACTTTCCATTTAGGCTTTGGCACAATCATAAGTGTGACCTTTGCCTTTTGTGTCCAGAGTACTTCTGTGGTAAAATGTATATGTAGATAAGGTGACATGAGTATTTCTTACACCATTACAGGGAGCAATATTCTGAAAACTTATACATTATTACTGGGGCTACAAATAGGTTTACCCTGTGTTGATGATTATAGAGATGATGCATGAATAGACCATATTGTGAATAAAGTATATTACTGGTTCCAACTTTATATAATGGATTGAATTTATATCTGAAAATATATAGGAAATCTTATATTGATATATACACATTCATTCCAATCAGTTATATATCTAATGGTAATATTAGGGTTACGGTTTATCATGAAGAGTGTGTGAGTTCTGCTTCAAAAATAATTATGGAATCGAAAAAAAAAATGTTTTTAGAAAGAAGTCTAGTGAAAGGACCAATAAAGAAACAAGGAGGAATACATGTGTTCTGAAGTAGGAAGTAATTGAATGTGAACCAAATGCCTATAAATTTGTGAACATGTGGATGAAAATATATATCCTATGATGTCCAAAAACTGAAGAAATTGTAATGTACCAGTGTTGAATAAAAATGAACTTCAAAATACACATCATGTCCCATAGGAATCTACTTGCATTGATGTTAAACTGGGTCAGTTACTGTTGAAATATTAGGATTTGTAAGCACCATTCACTGAAGTTAGTTTTCAGTACTAGGAAACCAATATGTATTTCAGCTGCTTGAGTATTTCTGAGAATAATCCTGTGAAATATTGTTTATAAATACACATGCAGGAACATGAATGAATTTACGGAGTGTATATTAAGACACATATATTTCATATTTTGGAAAATCTGGAGAATACACACACACACACACACACACACACACACACACACACATTAATATGTAGCAATACATATGCCAATCGAAATTCATCATGAAATATAATTCATCCACATATCCAAAAATATTCATTTCAATGAACATGGATTTATGTATAATGTTTTCCACTAGGAAGCTCACCCATAGGTTAAATTTTCAGTTCCATCAGTATTTAGGGGGAGTCATCTCTTCTCACAATTTTTATATTACAAAGTCAGTGAGCTCACAATAATGTACGTGTGATACCATGTAAGATACTATACATGCATAAAAAATACATGTGCTGAATAGGCTACAGAGTAAGGAAGATAGGAATTTACATATGTGGTAACTTTAAAAACTAATGGAGAAAAATTACAATGAAAAGTTGACTAGATTTATAGCACATACACTTGGTAAAGCAGAAGGCAAATCCAAGTATACAGCATGCTTCCTATGAAAGGCCTGTATTTATATTCAGTTAGGTTTCTTTTTCTCCAGGATATTAGGATTAGTACTCAGAGTCTAGTAGGGTATGGGTTAGTGTCAGGGATTCAGTATTTCAAATGGAAAATATGAAAATGAATCTAATGTGCATGCAAACATGTGCTACACATAAATCTTCCCACTCTCATCCAGAGCAATGCCTTGACATAACCATCGCTCCAAGTAAGACACAATTAGAGGAGAGGAGTTAGAAAATCTGTGAATACATATGTGGAAGGGAAAATGCTCAGGAGTTCACAACACTGGAGTTGGAAGAACAGTTTCCAAAAGTAAGGGAGAGGGTAAACACTCCACAAACATCGAGCTCTGCTGGCCTAAAGACTTCGTGAGAAACTTCCTCTAAGGTTGGGCACATGAAATATATGTAATTGTAAGGAGATTTAGCTTCGTTTGTAGTGACACCATCAAATCTGGGTCTGCATCTATGTGACGTGGATGACATGGTTCCTTATTTTCTAATGAACATGATGCAGCAGTTCAGAATTCTCTCTTTGTAGGTAAACTGTGGCCACTGGGAGCTAAGTGTCTCCCCATGTGGTCTGTGAAGCCATTTGGTTATCCTCCACTTTTTGTGGTGTTTCTTACTGCTGCCCTGTGAGTTTGGTATTGGCTTCACGAAATACAAGGAGTTCAACTGGGACACAATGCTGGAGGGAGTTCTGTCACGTATGGTTGGTCAGGGTCTCCAAGAGAATGTATGAACCAGGCTTCTATCCCACATAGCTTTCCCCCTTGACTGTAGCAACCTGATTCTGAACATTGCCTTGAAACCTCTCCATATATCAAGATGCCTTTACATATAAGGGTCTGCTGCCTGCACCTTGTCAGTCACAAGGCTTTTTGAAGCCAATGGCAGATCCAGGTGGTCCTACCAAAAATATTTATTTACACACCTACCGTCCACTGCTCTACATCCACTACTCAGCAGGCTCCAACTTACTGGTATCTCTGTTCTTCACCATTTTCACAAAACCCAGTCAATCAAGGCACTATTTGGTACACTCATGATCAGCAACATGATATCCAAAGGTTCTCCAGTGCCATCTGGTAATGGGAATTTCAAAAATTTCATGGTAATTGTTTAGCCATTTTTCAAGGATGAAGTTGAAGGCACTGTGGATTTCAATTCAGGAACCATTAAATGGTGAGGAAGCTAATTTCAATGAAAGCTCTGGAGAATTCTCACAGTCAAGGCTTCCCAAAAAGTGGCCAAGAGGTCACATGAATCCAGGCACAATGATGTGTACTATGTGAGGTCCATGTGTTTTCTGACTCTCAACTATGGCTGCCAAGTCTTTAAAAAAAACATGTGATATCCTGGCTGAGATTCTCAGTGCTCTATGCAAAGCCACCCTGGACGGAGATCTCAGTTTCCAAGGGCGACTCTCATGCATGGCCTCTTAAATCCCAACACAATTCATGGATATACTTTTCTGAGCTCAGTTCCAGAACTCAGTCTCTAACGGGAATCACAGCAGAGTTCAAGCCCAGGTGGACCAAGTCACCTCTTCCAACCGCCACACAAATGACCACAATTGAAATCAAAACACTCCCACATGGCCCTCATGTTCTTCTATATTGACACTCATGATAAACTCTGGCTGGAGTTTTCCAAAAGGGGAGCATCCCAAGTCAGTGTCCAAAAAATGCTCCCTTGCCCCTCATTTGCCTAAAGTCAGGGTGGCCTGGACATCCTTCCTGTGAACCAGGAATGATCAAATAGGCCTGCCGTTAATACTTCTCTGCTTATCCAAATTGAGGTCGTCTGACTGTGGGGTTTAGATTATTTATGTGAATTAGTGTCATGAGAAATCACTAGCACCTATGGGCTAGCCTCTGCAGGGCTTTGAAGAACTCATTTGATCCAAAGGTCCCTCTTCTCACTTGATGGAATTCAGGAACCTTACAGAGGAAGGCGAGAGACTTCATCCACAATGACTGCTCTTTTGGCCATTTTGGTTTTGGATGCACACATGGGATCTTTCTTTAGATCCATCAGGTGCTGAGAATCTAAGCCACAGCCTCACACAGGGTCAAGAGGCTGATTCAGACACATCTCTTTCCAAAGCAATTAAGCAAAGAGCCACAGATGATGCCCATTCATTTCCATTTGAAAACTGTTTTCTTCAGGCTTCACAAAGAGGTGGCCTGAGGCAAAAAACTTCCTGACATTCAGAGCAACAGAACAATACGTAATTAGAAGTCCCAAAGTAGGGTTTTTTTCACTGAGACTTGTCAAAAGGCAGTGGTGAGCCATTACCTGCTTTCTCATAAAAGGCCCCTCTTCAGAGCTTTCCTGGCATATTGCCATCCTCACATCTGTAGGTACCAAGATAGACTGACTCTGTCCTTGGTAATTCAAAACTAGTGACACCACTGGGAGTAGTACTGGGACTGGCTCTGTATGCCTGGCTCCCTGGATGCCAAGTTCCATCACCAAAGAAGTGAGGTAAGGTCACTTCCTTCAGGAACTTAATGAGGTCACGGCCTTGGCAACCACTTTGTTCTAACATTTGCTTCCAAGGGTCCCATGAGATGGAGGCTTCCCCTACTTCCTGTGACACTTTCACAAGTTAAAATGGTATATCAACAATAGGCACCTGGAAACAGCTCTCCACACAGGCCTGATTTGGTCCATCTTCTCTACATTAAGAAGAGAGGCCGATTAAGACACAACCCTTCATCCTGACCAGGTTGTTTGCCATGTAAGATGACTTGTGCTCTCTCAGGTCCTTCATAGCTGCCTACATATTCTCCAGGGATCCTTTAAGCATGGACCTTTGAAGTTCTCATCAGGTAGAAGATCCCCCACATTCCAGTATTATAAGACCAACTCTGTCCCTGCTCTTCTGTAAAGTAAGATTGAGGGAACACTGTATGTTTAGGGTTAATAACAGGTTCAGTTTGGGTTAGGAATCATTTTGTGGATGAATAATGGTATTGGCATCCTGCGATATTTATAAGAATATAGAGGTGAACTGTATGTATGAAAACAGAAATCCAAGTAAGATTGGAAGGCCAGAAAAGCATTGGGCTCTTGATTGTGATACTTAGAATTGAATTACGTTCTGCACAGATGTCTCAGATAAATCGATATACAATGGCATAGGACCTTGTACCTTGGATGATTGAATGTAGAAGAGAACATCAAGTCAAAAAGGGATAGTCGGTAGGATTAGGAAGATAGTAGGTAGGTTTAGGAAGAAGGGTGAGTGTAAGATTTGGAACAAAATTTCTTTAGCAATAGGATTTCTGTTAGAAAATAAATTTAAATGTAAGCACATGTGAAGAGTCTGTCACAATGATGAACTGGGGAAAATATGTAGGTAAGCCGATATCAATAGAGACATTATGAAATCAGGCAAAGTAAAAAGTGAGAGATAGGCTTAGACATTTTCAAAGGATTGAGTTTGAATATGCAATCTTAGGAAGAAACAAATATGTAGTCACCAATAGGATTGACATTTGAGAGCATTAGGCAACTTGGACATGGATGATTTTAGTAATCCATGTTAATTTTCCATTTAGGCTTTGGTACAATCATAAATGTAAACTTTGAGTTCTGTGTCCAGAATATTTCTGTGAATAAATGTATATGTAGATAAGGTGACATGAGTATTTCTTCCAACATTTCTGGGAGCAATATTGACTGACTACTTCTGACTGATAGGTACAGATTCTTTATGTGATTTGGAGTCATGAGAAACCTCAGCACTTCTTCAGGTCTTGAAGAACTCATATGACCCAATGGATCCCTATTCTCACTTGATGGAGTTCAGGAATCTAACAGAGGAAGGGAAGATACTTCATCCACAATGACTGAACTTTTTGCCATTTTGGTTTTGGATGCACACATAGGATCTTTCTTTAGATCCATCAGGTGCTGATAATCTAAGTCACTGCCTGACACAGGGCCAAGAGGCTGATTCAGACACATCCCTTTGCAAGGAAATTAAGCAAAGAGCCACAGGTGATGCCCATTCATTTCCATTTGAAACCTGTTTTCTTCAGGCTTCACAAAGGGGTGGCCTGAGGATACGACCTTCCTGACATTCAGGGCAACAGAAAAATAGGTAAGCAAAAGGCCCAAAGCAGGGTTTCTGCACTGAGACTTTCCTGGTCACACTGTCCCTGCTCTTCCGTAATGTTAGATTGAGGGAAAAGTGTATGGTTAGGGTTAATAACACGTTCGATTTGTGTTAGGAATCATTCTGCAGGACGAATATTGGTACTGGGAATCTGCAATATTTACAAGAATATATAGGTGAAATATAAGTATGAAAACAGAAATCTAGGTAAGATTTGAAGCCCAGACGGGCATTGGGCCCTTGAGTGGGTTACTTAGCTTTGAATTATGTTCTGCACAGATGTCTCAGATAGATCGATATACAATGGCATAGGAACTTGTACCTTGGATTATTGAGTGTCAAAAAGAACATCCAGTCATAAAGGGAAAGTCCGTAGGTTTAGGATGATAGTCTCTACGTTTAGAAACAACAGTGAGTATAGGATTTGGACCAAAAGTTCTTTAGCAATTTCTTTTCAATCAGAGAGTGAATGTAAATGTCAGCACATGTGAAGAGTCAATCACAATGATGAACTGGGGAAAATATGTAGGAAAGCAGATATCAATAGACACATTAAGAAATCAGGCAAAGTATAAAGTGAGGGATAGGATTAGACATTTTCAACAGGCTTGAGGTTGAATAAATAATCTTAGGAAGAAACAAATACATAGGATTTATCAATAGGATTTACATTTGAGAGCATTAAACAACCGGAACATAGATATTTTTAGTAATCCTTGCTCATTTTCCTTTTAGGCTTTGCTACAATCATAAGAGTGAGTTTTGCTTTCTGTGTCCAGAATATTACTCTGTTAAAATTTATATGTAGATCAGGTGACATGAGCATTTCTTCCACCATTACTGGGAGCAGTATTTTGAAGATGTAATTGGGGAACAAAGTAGAGTACCCTGTGTCAATGTATATAGAAATAATGTATGAATAGACCATACTGTGAATAAATTATATTACTGGTTCCAACTTTAAATAGTGGATTGATTTGATATCTGAAAATATACAAGAAATCTTAAATTGATATATATACATACATTCATTACAACCAGTTATACACTAACAGTAATATTAGGGTTATGGTTTATCATGAAAAGTGTGTGAGTTTTGCTTCAATTATGATTATGGAAATTGAAAATAATGTGTTTGGAAAGAACTCTCATGAAAAGACCAGTCAAGAACCTTGGAGGAATACATGTGTTCTGAAGCAGCAGGTGGTTGAAATTGAAACAAATGCCTATAAATTTGTGAACTTGTGGTTGAAATATATATCCTATTTTGTGCATAAACTGAAGAAATAGTAATGTACCTCTGTTTAATAAAAAATGAACCTAAAAATACACATCATGTCCCATGGGACACTGCTTGCATTGTTGTTGAACTAGGTTTTACTGTAGAAATATTAGAATTTGTATGCACCATTCACAGAAGTTAGTTTTCAGTACTAGGAAACAGATATGCATTTCAGGTGGATGAATATTTCTGAGAATAATCTTGTGAAGAGTTGATCATAAATTCACATACATGAGTATGAGTGTATAATAAGATTCATATATTTCATATTTTGAAAAATATGGAGAGTGTGTGTATATACACACACACACACACACACACACACACAGACATTAAAAACAAGCAATATATATGCCAATCGAAATTCATCATGAAATATATATCATCCACAGGTGCAAAAATATTTATTTCACTGAAAATGGATTTATGTATAATGTTGTTCTACTAGGAAGCTCACCCATAAGTTGAATTTTCAATTCCAACAGTATTTAGGAGGAGTGATCTCTTCTCATAACTTGTATCTGCCTCGTCAGCAACCTCACAAAAATGTAGGTGTGATAACAGGTAGGATTCTATATGTGCATATAAAAATACATGTGCTGAACAGTCTACAGAGAAAGGAGACACCAATTTGTTGAGAGCCACAGCTGAAGGGGCCCCAGCAAACTTCCAGCTCCCAGCAACATCGACCTGCCAGGTGATTATTGGCTCACAGCGGCCCCAGCAACATCTAGCTGATTGGCTCCTCTGTGGTGATGCTCATTGGAGATGCTCATTGAGCTTTTTCCCCGCCCTTTGAGACTGCCAGCTGATGATTGGCTCACAGCAGCCCCAGCAACATCTAGCTGATTGGCTCCTCTGCAGTGATGCTCATTGGGCTGTTTCCCTGCCCTTTCAGACCACAGAGCTGCTCATTGTGGGACTTTTTTGGCTCCACCCACGTGACCCAGCCAAACGGCATCAAGAGCAGGAGAATTGTGGGAGGTGGAGAGGCTTGTGGGTGTGACAGAGACTTTACAAGGAAGAGAGTGGTGGCAGTTGGGCTCTGAGGGTTTTTTTTCCTGAGGAGCTGTTTTGTTTGTCATGTGTGGTTCTAAAAATAAAGTTTGTTTCTTTTGAAAAGTGGCTCTTGAATCATGCCCAGCCAGACGGCAGCGTTTGGTGGCTCGCATGGGGAGCGACTGAGGGTAAGTGATAAGGTAAACTGCTCTCCCCTGAGGGCAGGGCTAGAGGATGGGTAGCCATTTTAGGATTCCTCTTTTGTTTTGCTTCACTTTTGTTTTAACTTGCCTGTCCATGGAGATGAGTGAGATGGAAGAAAAACCTCTCACATCTGAGGAAAAATTATTTACGTCTGAGGAACAGATAGTGAGAAAGGACCGATTCACATGTCAGGAGGATAGAAAGGCCATAATGACTTTTTGTTGTTCCCTTTTTATTTCATTCTGTCTCGGTTTTGTTTGGCATCATCTTGTTGGGTTGTATTATAGTAGAAATACGGGATCAGAAATTAGTAAAAAACAAACTGAAAGACTGTTAAGTAAATTGTTAGAGGAAGGAGGCATCTCATTAAAGTCAAGAACAGTCAGGGCATACGTTGATACAATACAAAAATGTAGCCCATGACTTTTTAAGGAGGAGTTGTTAAATATACCATAGTGGAACCATCATGGTGAAGATTAAAAAGAGGAGAAAAGAACAGCCCAGGGACTCTGCCAGTTGACACATTGCCATTGAGGACGTTCAAATCTGGTTTGCTTAGTCCAAAGTCTTTAGTTCAGACAAAGATAGAGGAACAAAGCTTAGGGCAGAAAATGCCATCAGGGGAAAAGTTACAAAAGGAGACTGCTATTAACAACTTTATATCACCAGAGGGCATAAGTTTCCAATCAACAGCGCCACCTCTACAGGAGACTGTTACTAACACCTTTCTATCACCAGATTATGTAAATGTCCAAATAACAAGGCCACCTCCATATGCTGGGAGGCACCCAAACCCCGCAGTTGATAGTTCGGATCCTGAGACAGGATCTCAAGTATTAACATGCCCTGTATTTGAGGTAGGAGGGCAGCGAATTCACCATGCTTTAAATTTCAAAATAGTGAAGCACCTAAAAGAGCTTGTAACAACCTATGGTCCTCAAGCACCCTTCATTGTAAGCTTGGAGGAATCCATTAACAACTTGAATATGACGCCAGTAGATTGGGCTAATATGTGTAAAGCTGTGCTAAATGGAGGTCAATACCTGTTATGGAAGGTTGCCAATGAGGAATTTTGCAAGGAGATGGCTAGGGGAAATGCAGAAGCTGGTTATCCTCAGAGAAATCTAGATATGTTGTTAGGAAAGGGACCTTATGAGGATCAGCAGCAACAAATTGCATATGATCCTGGTGTATACGCACAAATTGCTGCAGAGGCGGTTAGGGCATGGAAGACTTTACAAGGACATGGAGGTTTACAAGGTCTATTATCTAAGGTAATACAAGGAGCTAATGAATCTTACGCTGAATTTGTAGATAGGCTTATTCAAACCGCTACCAGAGTTTTTTGGGAATACAGAACTGGCAATGCCATTAATAAAACAACTGGCTTATGACCAAGCAAATCGTTGTTGTAGAGATATCATTAGACCATGGAAACATGAAGATTTAAACACATATATTAAATTATGTAGAGACATTAATGAATAAGAGCAAGTCGTGGCAGCTGCAGTAAAACAGGCTTTAGATGCCAGAGACATCAATGAACAAGGGCATTTGTGGCAGCTGCAGTAGAACAGGCTTTAGATGCAAGGCCAGGAACATGCTACAATTGTCAACAAACAGGATATTTTAAGAGGAATTGCTCCATAGGAGGAGGGTTTAACAAAACTAGGTACCAAAGGAGCAGAATAATGGGTATTTGCCCACGATGCCATAGAGGGAGACACTGGGCTAATGAATGCCGTTCTCAAACCCCCATAGAGAATACCTCATTATCAAAAAACGAACAAGGACCAGCTGTTTATCCACGATATCATGGAGAAAGGCATTGGGCTCAATTGCCAAAAAATGGACAGGGGGGCCCAATGCTCTGTGGCCCAAAACCACAAATATACGGAGCACTGGAGGAACACAGCAACCCCATCAGGGTAGTGCCCAGGACACATTGTCCATCATACGCCTCATCAGAAAAATCAGAGAGAGCGCAGGGTTGGACATCTGCACCTCCGCCATATCAGTACTAACTGCAAAGATGGGGGTTCAAATCATTCACACAAAGTTGAAAGGACCTCTTCCCAAAAAAACAATAGGCTTATTATTGGGACGCAGCTCTTCTAATCTAAAAGGACTTATCATAAGTCCTTGGGTAATTGATCCCTTCATTATGAAGGTGAAATAAAA
The DNA here is from genome assembly GCF_048772815.1 of Callospermophilus lateralis. Taxonomy (NCBI): domain Eukaryota; kingdom Metazoa; phylum Chordata; class Mammalia; order Rodentia; family Sciuridae; genus Callospermophilus; species Callospermophilus lateralis. The sequence goes on from NW_027517366.1 coordinate 469,362, forward strand.
TTTATAGCCAGTTCTCCAAAGGATATATCAGTAATTGCACCAGGAGATAGAATAACACAGTTACTAGTAATACCCAGTCTACATGATAAATTTTCCAGTCATGCTGTAGAAAGAGGTTCCAAGGGATTAGGCTCCACAGGTGTAGATTGGGCTATGCTTTCTTTAAATTTAGATTTTCGCCCTATGCTAAAACCAAATATTCAAGGACATGAATTTAATGTGCTACTGGATACAGGTGCAGTCCTTAGCATCATCTCTCATCAAGAATGGTCAAAACATTGGCCATTACAACAAGCCACTCAAACGCTTTGAGACCTAGGAGTGGCGACTAATCCCCACAGAAGTGCAATGGTATTAGATTGGAAAGATTCTGAAGGATGTGAAGGAACTATACAGCCATAAGTATTGGATCATCTTCCCGTAAATTGATGGGGACGAGATGTCCTAGATCAATTAGGTTTGACATTAACAAATAACATCAATCAAAATGCACCCACTATTATGGCTAGAGAAGGTTTTAGGAAAGGAAAAAGATTAGAAAAACTAGAACAAGGTATAGCAGCACCAATTCAAATAGACCAAGCAACAGACAGACATGGGTTGGATTTTCAGAAACGGCCACTGAGACAATAAAAATTACTTGGAAATCAGAAAGACCAGTATGGGTTCTTCAGTGGACCCTGACTAAAGAAAAGATACAATCACCCCAGGACCTGGTCAAACAACAATTAGCGGAAGAACATATACAACCTTCTGTATCTCCCCATTATACTCCCATTTTTGTCATCAAGAAGAAATCTGGTAAATGGAGATTATTGCAAAACTTAAGAGCCATTAATAATGAGATGGTTATTTTTGGACCTGCTCAGTCGGGGATCCCTCAATTGTCTGCTTTGCCAAAAACTTGGTGTGTTTTAGTTATACATATTAAAGATTTTTTTTTTCAATTCCAATTCTTCCTTAGGATAGTCCACGTTTTGCATTTACTATCCCTGCACTGAATTATGAAGGTCCTGATCAGAGGTATGAGTGGAAAGTACTCACTCAAGGGATGGCTAACAGCCCAACTATGTGTCAAATTTATGTTAACAAAGTAATCCAGCCACTTAGAAATCAAAATTCTGAAATACAAATATTTCACTATACGGATGATGTACTATTAGCACACAAAGGTAAAAACGCATTGCTAGAATGTTATGCAACACTTACAAACTTATTAAAAATTATAATCTAGAAATAACACTTGACAAAGTACAATTAAATTTTCCAATTAATTATTTAGGAGTTCTATTATCCTCAACCATGGTCAGTCCACCAAAAATTCAAATACGAGTAGAACAACTCAAATCAATTAATGACTTTCAAAAGTTATTAGGAGACATAAATTGGATAAGGCCTTATCTAGGTATACAAAGAGGAGAGTTGGGACCTTTATTTGATATCCTAAAAGGTCCATCTGATCCAAATTCACCCAGAATGTTAACGTCTGAAGCAAGTAAGGCATTAAAAATCATTGAAACATATATGGGAAATATGCATTTGGATAGATTTGATAAAATTTTGCCATTATTATTTATTGTACTACCAACAAAAAATATTCCTACAGGAGTATGTTGGCAAGAAGCTCCATTATAATGGATTCATTTTTCTTATTCTTCTAACACTATAATTAATAGGTATTCCAAGGCTGAGGGACAATTAATACTCATAGGAATAAAAGCAGCAAAGGGAGTGTTTGGAATTTCTCCCAATAAAAGTATTACTCCATACACTATGAATCAAATTGATTAATTAGCTAATGAGTTAAATACTTGGGCAATAATCATGTGTAAATCTAATGTTTCATTTGATACCCACTTACCATCTAATCTTTTATTGTCTTTTTGGTCATCGCATCCTGTAATTTTTCCAAAAATGACAAGAAAACACCTATCATGAATGCTCCAAATATATTCATTGATGCGTCAAATAATGGTTACAGCAGCAATTGTTACACCTGATCAAACTGTTACATTTTTAATACCCCAACAATCAGCTCAAAAGGTAGAGTTTAATGTAGTATTATAAGCTTTTGTGATGTTTAAAGATTCTGTGTTTAATTTATTTTCCAATAGTCAGTATATAGTTAATGCTATAGAATCCCTTGAAGATGCTGGTAGGATTTCCCCTTCCTCTACTGTTTTCTCTTTCCTTTCCACTATACAAACTCTAATCTGGGACAGAAAAGATCCATTCTTAATAGGACATATCAGGGCACATCCAGGATTGCCTGGAGCCCTTAGTTTGGAGAATGATTTAGCAGATAAAACTACACATGACATACATACATATTTTCTCTACACTAGAAGAAGCTATAAATTTTCATAAAAAGTTGCATATCAATGCTAATACTTTACAAAAGCATTTTAAAATAACTAAGTAACAAGCTAGACAAATAATAAAACAATGTCAAAATTGTGTGACCATTTTACCACAAGTTAATCTTGGAGTCAATCCTAGAAGATTGATACCTAACCATATTTGGCAGATGGACGTCACACACTTGCCAGAATTTGGAAAATTAAAATATTTGCATGTTACAGTTGATACTTCTTCTGGATTTTTGATGGGCTCCCTTCATGCTGGAAAAAAACTAAAGATGTTGTAGCTCATTGCTTACAAAATTTTGCCACTTGGTCATTCCAAAAGAGTTAAAATAGATAATGCCCCTGGTTATACGTCTAACTCTTTTAAACAATTTTGCTCATCATTTGGCATTACTCATATAACAGAAATCCCATGCAATCCACAGGGACAAGGCAGAGTTGAAAGAGCACATCAAACTATTAAAATGTACTTTTAAAGTAAGAAGACGGAATTGGGAAGAGATATAAATTCCCCAAAGATTAACTTAAAACAACCCTTTTTAACTCTAAACTTTTTAAATTTGGATTTTCAGGACTTAGTGCTGCAGAAAGGCATATGTGTCCAAAAAATGTGTATAAGCCCAAGGTACTTTGGAAGGATATTCTAACAGGACAATGGAAAAGGTCCTCACCCATTAATTTTCTGGAATTGGGTGTCTGTTTGTGGGTTTTCACAGGAAGAACAGCAGCCGATTTGGATTCCAGAGAGATTAACTTAGGTTCTGACCCAGTGATTGCCTAAAGTCGGGGGTCTGTTTATGTGTTTCCACAGGGAGAACAGCAGCCGATTTGGATTCCAGAGAGATTAACTAAAGCGATTTCTATAGACCAAAATAAGATGATTTGGCTCAAATCCATAACAGCTGATGTGCAAAACTCCAGTTTGGCTATCCTTACATCGGCGACAGAACAGGGATGCTTTTTTCAATATCTATTTTATTATTGCCCTTTACCACATCATGAAGTTCTCTTTTGTTTTTTTGAGCTCATACAGACCTAGGTTAGTGTTTTGCTGATCAGTTCTATTTTTTGTCTATAGAGTTTTTAAACATTGCAATGATGATTTCACCTGTAAAAAGTTATAAGGCCTTTACTATTATATTATGTGTTGTATGTATTTATTATGTGTGCACACTTGTGTTTTGTGTTATATGTTTGAATGTGTGTATGTCCATGTATCATATATGATGAGTGCTCATGAAAAAATGGATCCATTTTTTTTAAAATTCACGTGAATTAAATGGTTTAATTTAAATGGGGTAAAAAACTGTTCAGGATTGTTTTAATATGTGAAAAAATAGGAGGTTAACAGACCTGTTTATTTTACTTTTACCTTTCCTTTTCATTATATTTAATAATTCTCTTCAAGATAATGTAAATTGTTAAGAAAATTGTTTTCTTTTAGTGCCTTCTGGAATGTTACATAATTATTTCTTTAGCCATTATTGCCAGAATTCCTATCTTTATCCCAGTGCCAGTGAAGACAAAGATAAAACCAATATACAGCTTCTGCAATACCCATCACTGAACTGCTTGCAGAACTTGCTTGGAATATGTATCACTTGTATGCATTGTGAACTCACTTGTATGCATTGTGAACTATCTGCTGGTGCAGCGAATTGTGGTAGTGTTGGGATACTTATGCTGATTCTGTCATCAGTGGTACAATTTTTCCAAAAGGAGTCCTCAATTGGCTTGGTGTATCTTCCCTATTCTCGCTTGATAGAGGTCAGGAAACTTACAGAGAAAGGCGAAAGACTTCATCCACAATGACTGCTTTTTGGCCATTTTTGTTTTGGATTCACACATGGGATCTTTCTTTAGATCTATCAGGTTCTGAGATTCAAAGCCACAACCTCACACAGGGTCAAGAGGCTGATTCAGACACATCCCTTTCCAAAGCAATTAAGCAAAGAGCCACAGGTGATGCCCATTCCTTTCCATTTGAATACTGTTTTCTTCAGGCTACACAAAGGGGTGGCCTGAGGCATAGACCTTCCTAACATTCAGGGCAAGGGAACCATAGGTAAGCAAATTGCCCAAAGCAGAGTTTCTCCACTGAGACTTTTCTGTTTACAATGATATCTGAGTTTTCTGAAATCTTCCCATTCCCTTCAGCTATCCAGTACATGGCCATGTCACAGAGTTTGGAGGTGGTACATATCTTGAACACAAAACAATGAGGCTATTCTGGAGAGAGGCCAGAATTCAGGAATGAAACAGGAACTTAGGAAGATAGTAGGTGTTGCCTGTCCATAAGACAAGCAACAGTCCATTCATAAAAAGGGCAGAATGAATGCCTGGAAGCTTCCTACTAGACAGGACACCTCCATTGATGCATTCTCTTTTCTAAAGATTACAACAACGGACACAGTGGATATACAGACATAGAAAAACTCGCCTTGTCAAATGACTTACTAGAAACAGTCGACTCCAAACCAAACAAACCACCTTTCCTACCTATTCTGAGAACATGAGACAAAACCATGAACTCACACCCACACCCACAAAGGCACCTCCTTCCCACAAGTAGGTCTGTGACTATCTGTAGTGTCCTCTGACTGGTGGACCATACTATGTTCTTCCAAAATGGCCTGTCTTGTATCAGATCAGGCCTTCTTTGCCAACTCTGTTAAGTTGTCAGAAGCCAGCAGCTTTCTCAGGAAAGGCCGCTCTTCAGAGTTCTCCTGGCATTTGGCCATCCTCACATCAGGAGGTAACAAGAAAGACTGACTCTGTCCTTGGTAAATTCAAACAAGTGTGCCCACTGGGACTGGGACTGGGACTGGCTATGGGTGACTGGCTTCCTGGATCCCAAGTTCAGAGAGTTCCATCACCAAGGAAGTGAGGTAGGTCACTTCCTTCAGGAATTGAATGAGGTCAATACCTTGGCAACCACTTTGTCCTAACAGTTGTTTACAAGGGTCCCATGAGATGGAGCCTGCCCCTACTTCTTCTGACACATTCATTAGTTAGAATGGTATATCAACCATAGGCACCAGGGAACAGCTCTCCACACAGGCTGGTTTGGTCCATCTTTTCTACATTAAGAACAGAGTGGCTGATTCAGACAGAATACTTCATACTGACCGGGTTTTTTGCCATGGAAGATGATTTTGCTCTTTCAGGTCCTTCAGAGCTGCCTAAGTCTTCTCCAGGGAACATTTCTGCATGAACCTTTGAGGTTCTCAGCAGGTGGAAGATCCCCTACATTCCTGTATTGTAAGACCAACTCTGTCCCTGCTCTATTGTAAAGTTAGATTGAGGGAACAGTGTATGCTTAGGGTTAATAACAGGTTCGATTTGGGTTTGAAATCCTTCTGAGGGATGCATAATGCTATTGGGAACCTGTGATATTTACAAGAATATATAGGTGAAATATAAGTATGAAAACAGAAATCTAGATATGATTTGAAGCCCAGAAGTGCATTGGGCCCTTGATTGGGATACTTAGCTTTGAATTATATTCTGCACAGATGTCTCAGATAAATCGATATACAATAGTAAGTGATAGCATCAGACATTTTCAACAGGCTTGAGGTTGAATATATAATCTTAGGAAGAAACAAATATTTAGACACCAATAGGATTGACATTTGATAGCAGTAGGCAACCTGGACATTGATGTTTTTAGTAATCCATACTCACTTTCCATTTAGACTTCGGTACAAACATTAGTGTGACATTTGCATTTTGTGAAAGAAGTCACATGAAAAGACCAGTGAAGAAACCTCGTGGAAAACATGTATTCTGAATTAGGAAGTGATGGAATGTAAAACAAAATGCCTATTAATTTCTTAACTTGTTGATGAAATATATACCCTATCATGTGTATTAACTGAAGAAATAAAATCTACCAGTATTGAATAAAAATGAATGACAAAATACACATCATGTTCCATAGAAATCTAGTTGCATTGATATTAAACTGGATCAGTTACTGCAGAAATATTAGGATTTGTATGCACCATTTACTGAAGTTAGTTTTCAGTACTAGGAATCAAATATGTAGTTCAGGTGGATGAATATTTATCAGAATAATTTTATGAAAAGTTGATTATTAATCCACATACATGAAAATGAATGAATTTACGGAGTGTATAGTAAGACACATATATTTCATATTTTGAAAAATCTAGAGTGTGTGTGTATATACATAAACACACACACACACACACACAGACATTAAAAAGTAGCAATATATGCCAATTGAAATTCACCATGAAATATATGTCATCCACAGATCCAAATAAATTCGTTTTACTGAACATGGATTCATGTATAATGTTGTTGTACTAGGAAGATCAACAATTGTTTGAATTTTCAGTTCCAACAGCATTTAGGAGGAGTGATCTCTTCTCACAATTTGTATATGCCAAGTCAGCCACCTCACAAGAATGTACGTGTGGTACCAGGTAGGATTCTATATGTGCATATTAAAATACATGTACTGAATAGGCTACAGAAAAAGGGAGACAGGAATTCACATATTCGTTAACTTTAAAAACACATGGAGAACCATTTCAACAAAAAATTGACTAGATTTATAACTCCCACCATGTATAATGCAAAAGGCAATTCCAATGATACACCATTCGTCCTCTGAACTGCTTGTATTTCTATTCTTTTTGGGTTAATTTTCCCCATCATATTAGGATTCGTAGTCAGAGTCTAGTTGGGCATGTGTTAGTGTCAGGGATTCAGTATTTCAAATGGAAATTTGGAAAACGATTCCAATGTTTATGCAAATATGTGCTACAAAAATATCTTTCCACTCTCATCCAGAACAATGCCTTGACTTTACCTTCATTCCAAGTAAAACACAATTAGAGTGGAAGAGTTAGAAAATCTGTGAATACTTATCTGAAATCGAATATGCTCAGGAGTTCACAAACTTGGAGGTGGTAGAGAAGATTCCAAAAGTAAGGGAAAGGGAAAAAACTCCACAAACATGGAGCTCTGCTGGACTAAATACTTCTTGAGTAACTGCCTCTGAGGTTGGGCACTTGAAATATATGTTGTAGTCAGGAGATTTAGCTTCCTTTGTAGTGAGACCATCAAATCTGGGTATGATTCTATGTGACCTGGAATACGTGATTTCTTATTTTCCAAAAAACATTAGGAAGCAGTCCTTAATTTTCTCTTTATAGGTAAACTGTGGCCACTGGGGGCTAATTGTCTACCCTTTTGAACTCTTAAGCCATTTGGTCATCCTCCAGTTTTCCTGGTGTTTCTGAAAGCTGCTGCACTGAGAATTTGGTATTTGCTTCACAAAATACAAGGAATTCAACTGGGACACAGTGCTGGAGGGAGTTCTGTCACGTGTGGTGGGTCAGGGTCTGCAGGAGAATGCACCAACCAGGCTTCTATCCCACATAGCTTGCCTCCTTAACCATAGCAACCTGATTCTAAACATTGGCCTGAAACCTCTCCATATAACAAGATGCCTTTCCATAGAAGCGTATGCTGGCTGCACCATGTCAGTCACAAGCCAATTGGAAGCCAATGGCAGATCCACATGGCCCCACCACAGATGTTTTTTTATCACACACCTGCCCATCACTGCACTAGGCCCACTACTCAGCAGGGTCCAACTTCCTGGAATCTCTGTTCTACACCATTTTCATGAAACTCAGTCAATCATGTCACTGTCCTGCATATTCATGATCAGCAACAGGACATCCAAAGTTTCTCCAGTGCCATCTGGTCATGGGAATTTCAAAAATTTCATGGTATTTATCTAGCAATTTTTCAAGGATGAATTTGGCAGCATGTGGGTTTCAATTCATTCAGGCACCATTAAGTGTTGTGGAAGTTCATTTCAAAGAAAGTTCTGGAGAACTCTCACAGGCAAGGTTTCCCAAAGATTGGCCAAAAGGTCACATAAATCCAGGCCCATTGCGGTCTACAATGTGAGGTCCATGTGTGTTATGACTCTATACTATGCCTGCCAAGTCTTTCAGAATGAAATCATGTGATATCCAGTCTGAGATTCCCAGTGATCTATGGAAAGCCACCATGGGCCTAGATGTCAGTTTCCAAGGGTGACTCTCATACTTTGCCTCCTAAAATCCCAACACAATTCATGGCAATACTTCTCTAAGTTCTGTTCCTGTACTCAGTCTCTAAGGGGAATCACACCACAGTTCAAACCCAGGTGGACTCAGTCATCCATTCCAACTGTCACAAAAATGACCACAATTAAAACCAAAACACTCTCACATGGCCCTCTTCTTCTTCCATATAGACACTCATCATATCATCTGGCTGGAGATTTACATGAGGAATGCAGCCCAAGACAGTGTCCAAAATACACTCCCTTGCTCCTCGTTTACCTAAATTCTGAGTTACCTGGACACCCTTTCTTTGAACCAGAAGTGATCAAATAGGACTGCCATTAATACTGATCCACTTCTCAAATTTGAGACCTACTGACTGTGGGGTTTAGATTCTTTATGTGAATTGGAGTCATGAGAAAACCCAAGCACCTATGTGCTAGCCTCTGCAGGGATTTGAAAAATTCATTTGACCTAAAGGATCCCTATTCTCACTTGATTGATGTAAGAAACCTTACAGAGGAAGGCGAAAGACTTCATCCACAATGACTGCTCTTTTTGTCATTTTGGTTTTGGATGCACACATGGGATCTTTCTTTAGATCCATCAGTTGCTGAGAATCTAAGCCACAGCCTAACAAAGAGCCAAGACGCTGATTCAGACAAATCCCTTTGCAGAGCAATTAAGCAAAGAGCCACAGGTGATGCCCATTCTTTTTTATTTGAAAAAGGTTTTCTTCAGACTTCACAAAGCGTTGTCCTGAGGCAAAGACCATCCTGACATTTAGGGCAATAGAACAATAGGTAAGAAAAGGCCCAAAGCAGGGTTTCCCCAATGAGACATTACAGGTCAAACTGGTATGTGAGTTTTCTGAGATGCTCGCCATTCACTTCAGCTATTCAGTACATGGCCATGTCACAGAGCTTGGAGGTGGTACATATCTTGGATACAAAACCATGAGCCTATTATGGAGAGTGGCCAGATTTCAGGAAGAAAACAGGAACTTAGGAAGATCGTAGGTGTTGCCCATCAAAATGGCAAGCCGCATTTCATTTATAAATTGGGCAGGATGAATGCTGGTAAGCTTTCTAAAAGACAGGACACATCAATTGATGCATTCTCTTTTCTAAAATCTATAACCACGGACACAGTGGGATACAGAGACACAGAAACACTCGCATTGTCAAACGACTTACTAGAAACAATTCAGTGCAAACCAAACAAACCTCATTTGTTCCTATTCTCAGAACAAGAGCCAAATCCACAAACCCACACCCACACCCACAAAGGCACCTCTTTACCCCAAGTAGGTTGTGACTATTTGGAGTGTCCTCTGACTGTGGGACATTCTGGGTCCCCCGAAATGGCCTGTCCTGTCTCTGATCTTGTATCCTTTTCCAACTCTCTGAAGTTGTCAGGAGCCAGTGGTGAGCCACTACCTGCTTTCTCATAAAAGGCCCCTCTTCAGAGATTTCCTCCCATTTGGCCATCCTAACATCAGTAGGTACCAAGAAAGATTGACTCTGTCCTCGGGAAATCCAAAAAGTGAAACCACTGGGACTGGGACTAGGACTGGCACTGTTTGACTGCCTTCCTGGATCACAAGTTCAGAGAGTTCCATCACCAAGGAAGTGAGGTGAGGTCACTTCCGTCAGAAACTGAATGAACTCACTGCCTTGTCAACCACTTTGTCCTAAGAGTTGCTTCCAAGCTTCCCATGAGATGAAGGCTGCCCCTGCTTCCTGTGACACTTTCACAAGTTAGAATGGTATATCAACCATAGGCACCCAGTAACTGCTCTCCACACTGGTCTCATTTGGTCCATCTTCTCTACATTAAGAATAGAGAGGCTGATTCAGACACAACCCTTCACCCTGACCAGGTTGTTTTCAATGGAAAATGACTTGTGGTCTCTCAGGTCCTTCAGAGGTGCCTACATCTTCTCCAGGGATTATGTCTGCATGGACCTTTGAGGTTTTCAGCAGGTGGAAGATCCCCTACATTCCTGTATTATAAGACCAACTCTGTCCCTGCTCTTCTGTAAAGTAAGATTGAGGTAAGAGTGTAGGTTTACGGTTAATAACATGTTTGATTTGGGTTAGGAATCATTCTGCTGAATGAATAATGGTATTGGGAACCTGCAATATGTATAAAAATATATAGGTAAAATATATGTATAAAAACAGAAATCTGACTAACATTTGAAGCCCAGAAGGGCACTGGGGCCTGGATTGGGATATTTAGCTTTGGATAAATCGATATACAATGGCATAGGACCTTGTACCTTGGATAATAGAATGTAGAAGAGAACATCCAGTCAAAAAGGATAGTCGGTAGTGAAAGGTTAATAAAATAGGTACTTGTCACTTCCTGTTTTTCCTTATGCTTAACAAAACACTGTTGAAATCTTGAGAACTGTTTGCTTATCTTGTTCCCAGAATGTGCTGTTCCCAACTGCCAAAGTGTAGAATGTACTCCCTCACCCGGTTGCACGCAAACCGACCACTCGCCAAGACCCATCAGTAAACTTCCCTCCCTGCCCTCTCCAAGGAAAGTATATATGTTCTGCTTAAACTGCTCTCAGGGCTCTCTGCTCTATTCAAGTGAGCTCTGAGCCCCAGCACGCTGGACCCCCAATAAACCCTTTGCTGTTGGATAAGACAGTCTCTTGGTGGTCTCTTCCTTCAATGCTCGCCCGACCTTTACATATGGAGATTCCACCGAGTTCTGGCAGCGGCAGACAAGAGACCATAACGGGCTCCTCTTGGGTTAAGTAAGGCGCCTCTTTCTGGTTTCAGTGTTAATCTTAGGGCTTGGAAAAATGGCTGTCAATGAAGTGCGTGAGCTCTCTCCGATGGTGGCTGACAGACATGTCACAGAGCCACAGGCCACGTCCCTGGGGGACGCCAAAAAGGACTCGGAAAATCGAGGAACAATAGTCTCCTCGACTCAGTGATATTTTGTATCGGATTTGGTATTGCCAGCCCATTGGGTTTTGCTGGCTACTCAGTCCTGGTCTCAGTTTTGGATGTCCATTGAATGTCTTTATTGTCTTGTTTTGTCTGTGTCGTGTGTCCTTGCATTCGCTCTTTGTGTATCTTTCATTATGGGACACAGTACTTCAATACCCATGTCCCTGACCCTTGATCACTGGACCAAATTTCACTTAAGGGCTCAGAATCTTTCCTTTTTCAGTAAAACGCTGGACCTGCCAGACTCTCTGTGCCTCAGAATGGCCCACCTTTGGACTCAGATAGCCTCTAGAAGAATCTTTCTGCTTCCCACTAGTTTAATAAGCCAGAGATATTGTCTTTCAACTGGGCACACATAGCCATCCATATGAACAGCCATATATCTTAACTTGTCAGGACCTCTGCAAATCTCCTCCTCCATGGGTGAAGCATTTCCTTGCCCCTGCCCCCACTCCTACTCCTTCCCCCATGATCTCTCAAACCCTCTTCTCCTCCTCCTCCTCCACCCTCTGTTCTCCCTGAGTCACAAGATTTGACTCTACTGGACTCTCCTCCCCTCCTTATTCCCTGCCCTCGTCCCCCAAAACCAACACACTCTAAGTGATTACCCTGCAGCTGACTCAGCCTCTCCACCGTTGGACGAAGCTAAGCTGGCCCAGCGCCCTCCAGTTAACTCCTCCGCGGCACACACAGCCCCTCCTCCCCAGGAGGAAGCTGGCCTGGCTAAGGGAACTCGCTGGCGGTGAATGTTTGCAAACCCTGGAACTCCTGTGATGATCCCCCTATGTCCCTATGGGCCAATGATTGACAAAGGCAATCGGGGGAAAATGCAAGCCTACCAATATTGGCCTTTCTCCTCTTCAGACCAATATAACTGGAAAAACAACAATCCCCATTTTTCCGAGGATTCTACCCGGCTCACATGTCTGGTTCAGTCATTGATGTTTTCAGAGCCGCCTACTTGGGATGACTTTCAACAATTCCTAGGGACTCTCTTTATGACAGAGGAACAAAAGAGAATCCTCCTGGAAGCTAGAAAAAAAATCCTAAGACCAGATGGGAGACTGACACATCTTCCCAACATAATCAAAGCCGGCTTTCCCTAGAACCAACGCAACCGGTTCCCCAAAACTTTGAAGGTAGAAAGCATCTGTCCACTTATCACCGGGTTCTAATAGTGGGCATCCGTGTGGCCGCTAGGTGACCAACTAATTTGGCCAAGGTAATAGAGATTATTCAAGGGCCTGATAAATCTCCCTCTATGTTTCTAGAGAGAATTATGGAGACATAGGATATATACTCCTTTCAATACTCATGCAGAAGATCAAAAGGCATCTGTCACAATGGCCTTTATTGGGCATGCTGCCCTGGATATTTAAAGAAAGTTACAATGCTTAGATGGATTACAAGATATGACTTTGAGAGATTTAGTCAGAGAAGCCGAGAAAGTATACTATAAGAGAGAAACTGAGGAAGAGAAGGGAGCAAAGGGAGGATAAAAGAAACAAAAGACAGACTAATGAGTTGACTAAGGTCCCGGTCACAACAACCAAAGGGCCAGAAAATAAGAAACGGGGAGACAGAAAGGCATACCTGGTCCCACGCCAGAGGCCACCCCTGACCTCAGATCAATGTGCAAACTGTAAAGAAAGAGGACACTGGGTTCAAGAGTGCCCTAGAAAGAGACAGCCACGGCAGGCAGCCATTCTGACTCTTGAGGATGACTACGAAAGTTGGGGCTCAGATCCCCTCCCCAAACTCAGCGTAACTTTTGAAGTGGAGGGGACCCCAGTAAACTTTGAAGTGGATACAGGGGCAATAAACTCAGCCCTTAAGGCCCCATTGGACCCTCTATCAAATAAAAGGTCTCTAGGTCAAGGGGCTAATGGCTGTAAATGTCGGGCTTGGACAACAAAGAGGACCATGGACCTGGGGAAAGGAAAAATCCATCACTCCTTTTTAGAAATCCCTGAATGCCTGGCCCCATTGATGGGCAGAGATCTGCTCACCAAGCTCTGGACCAAAATAAGTTTTAACCCTGAAGGCCCCCAAGTGGAATTTCTAAATCCTCCAGTAAAAACTCCTATAGTCATGGCTGTAACTATGTCAGTAGAAAATGCACATCAACTCACTCACCTTGGTTCAAAGAAACTGCAGGTATTTCTGAAGTATCAAGAACAGAGTTTTCCACTAACAGACTCACAGCAAAAGGAAATAACTGAATGGGTATAAAAACCCTGTTGCATCCATCAATTGGTTAATGCTTACCCTTTCAAGCTTCCTGCAGGAAAGCACCTACGAGGAACCAGACCAGAACAATTCTGGGAAGTGGACTTTACTGAAATTAAGCCAGCAAGGTATGGACATAAATATCTCCTAGTCTTTGTAGATACATTTTCAGGATGGATTGAAGCCCTCCCCACAAAAAGAAAAAAGAAGAAAAGAAACAGCGCAAATGATGCTCAAGAAGATAGTGGAAGATATTTTTCCAAGATACGTCCTGCCTAAGGTAACAGGGTCTGATAATGCACAGGGGTTCATGGCCCAGGTAAGTCAGGGGTGAGCCAGGAAACTGGGGGTTAATTGTAAGTTATATTGTGCTTATAGACCCCAGAGTTCAGGACAGGGTGAAAGAATGAATAGAACCATTAAAGAGACCTTAACGAAATTCAGCTTAGCGACCAGCATAAAAGATTGGACTATGCTCCTGCCTTATGCAATGTTTCATGCAAGAAATACTCCCTCTGTTTCTTGAGTAACCTCACCCCCTGTGAAATTCTATATGAGGCCCCTCCACCAGTAAGGGACCTAACCCCAACTCTAAGACCTAACGATCCCTTCCACACCCCCTTTCTTGACAGACTTAAAGCTCTTGAAAGAACTCAGTGATACCTGTAAAAACAGCTGGCCACTGCCTACCAAACTGGGGACGAGGGGACTCCACATCGATATCAATTAAGAGACTTCCTCTACATAAGAGGACATCAGGTGTCATCCCTGGAACCCCGCTGGAAAGGACCATACCAGGTGCTACTTATAACACCTACAGTGGTAAAGGTAGACGGAATCACTTCCTGAATCCATGCCTCTCATCTCAACCCTGCGCCCTGTCCAGACTCTTTCTGCAAACTGTAAAAGACTAGTAACACTTTCAAATTGCGTATTCGCCATGTGGATAAGGCTATAGACTGACCCCTTGGCCACAAATAGTCCTAACCCTCATCAGCCTGTTTAGCAGCGATGGCTGATCACAAATCCTACTGGAAAAAAGTATAATCTATCTTGCATACAGCCACCTTAGGGACCTGGTGGCCATCTCTCCACGCAGACATTTGTCAGCTGGCTATATGTCTTTCCTATTGGGATATCCCTGATGAAGAGGATCCCACTAAAATACCATTAAATCCCCTCCGTACCATAGGTAATGGAAACAAACATTATGGATGTGGGGACACGTGAGCCAGATGCAGGTTGGCTAGCCTAGATTACTATGTTTGCCTGGCAGACTATCAAAGCCACAAACAGTCACGGCTGTGTGGGGGAAAAGCCGACTTTTTCTGTAAGTCATGGGGATGTGAGCATACATGGGCTGCCTGATGGAACCCAAACTCCTCATCTAATTCAGTACAGAGCATAGGCCATACTACCAATTAGATAACCAAAACCGATGGCCCCCAGAGGGGTCTCTAGATCCTCAAATTCTGTGTGACCTTTTTTTCTTTTTAAAGAGAGAGTGAGAGAGAGAGACAGAGAGAAATTTTTTTATTTATTTTTTAGTTTTTGGCGGACACAACATCTTTGTATGTGATTCTAAAGATCGAACCCGGGCCACACGCATGCCAGGCGAGCGCGCTACCGGTTGAGCCACATCCCCAGCCCCGCGTGACCTTTTTAACTTCTGCAAGTGCTCAAAAGGGTGAAAGGAGGTTTCCCTATGGGCAGGACTTTTCAACCCTTCGCTCACATCATGAACTATGCTTATCGAATAGATCCTCACCTTCAGCCTTCTGCTCCAGACTCTCTGCTGTCACTCCCACCTAAGCAACCAGATTTCTCCCCTCCAATTATTAGATCAAAAACCCAAACCTCCGCTGGTTTTCAGACCATTGCCCCCTTGCTGAGGTAGCAGGTACTGAGGTACCCCTCCACCCACTCACTCCTCTCTTCTCCTGTCAGTGCCCACACCGGGTCCCACCAGGTCCTCTTACCAGCTAACCCAAAGCTCAAACCACCTGAGGAGAGCCCTCAGACCCCTATCCAAGATGTAATGAAAATGGCCTTTAATATTGCTTTGTCATCACTGAAAAGGGTTTACTAAGAATTTAAAGTCCCTCACATGCGTTTTGGGATACTCACTCTTGTCTTCCCCTCTGCTCTACCTGTTCTACTGCTCAAGTTTTTGTTGCTAGGAAAATCCCAAACCCCTTTCCCATTATTTTTTTACATCTCTCCTTCCTCATTCTCAGATCCTCCGAGCTGCTGTCAGCCCGACCTTTCCTGTCTTCCCCTTCTGTACCAGGCCCACAGAAAAGTCTTAATTGACTTTCTACAGAAGTCTTAACCATGGCTGACTTTAGGACTTTCAGCAAAAGAGTCCCTATAAAAGAGTTCAATGTAGATAAACTGCCTTTTTTATTGTTGCCTTGTTCTACTTGGCCACTGGCTAAAAAAATCAGCACTCCTATGCTAGACACCCACTTACTTGTTTTCCACAAAATATGTGAACAAGACCTCTGCCCGTGAGCTGGGGCATTACTGAGATGGCTACATTTCTAAGATAAAGAAGTTACCAACTGAGCTCCGTGGTAACACCTGGCAGGGGGGAAAAATAAGAAAGGTAAGAAAAAGCTCTCCCCCTTCCACGTGTCCTTGAAAAGTTAAGTTGCCCAGAACAGAGGAAAAAACAGAAACAAAAACTGGTTTTTTGAACATCTGCAGACTGTGAACTTCTGAGCCCCTTCCTTTACATGTTGGGTACAAAATTCTGAAATAACCTAAACTTGAGTTTCAGGGGATTAATTGATTACAACAGAAGCAATGCCCTCTAAATCTGGTTGCAACCAAATAGGACGGTTTCCCTGTCTTCGGTGCTATCTTAGGAGCCTTGCCTACAACAGCCTAATTCTATATAATTAAACATTGTTTATGTTTTAAAGAAATGGACAACAGATGTGATTAATTGTGTAATGTTGCAGATGTTTCCCCGAGTGCTCTAACATGATGCAGATTCATTTGAAGATCAAATAGGGGGGCATACAACCCGTTTCCACTGGGAACATATATCCCTCACTTTAGCCATCCTATTAGGAATAGGAGTTGCTGCAGGGGTGGGCACAGGAATCACTGCACTGGTCCATGGGACACAACAAATGACCCAATTTGAAGCAGCAATAGACCAAAACAAAGATATTAGATACCTCCATCAGAGCTTTGCATGAATCTTCAACCTCTCTCTCTGAAGTTGTTTTACAGAACAGGCGAGTGACACAAAACACACACACACAGAAAAAAATAGCAATATATATGTCAATCAAAATTCATCATAAAATATATATCATCAACAGATCCAAAAATATTCATTTTACTGAACATGGATTTATGTATAATGTTGTTCAACTAGGAAGCTCACCCATAGGTTGAATATTCAGTTCCAACATGGTTTAGTAGGAGTGATCTCTTCTCACAATTTGTACCTGCCAAGGTATCCACCTCACAAGAATGTATTTGTGGTACCAGGTAGGATTCTTTATATGCATATAAAAATACATGTGCCGAATAGGCTACAGAGAAAGAGAGACAGGAATTCACATATTTGTTAACTTTAAAAACACATGGAGAACTATTTCAATAAAAAAATGACTAGATTTAACTCCTACTCTGTATCATGCATAGGAAAGTCCAAATATACACCATGCCTCCTCTGAACTGCTTGTATTTCTATTCTGTTTGGGTTATATTTCTCCATCCTATTAGGATTAGTATTCAGAGTCTGGTCGGGTATGTATTAGTGTCAGGGATTCAGTATTTCGAATGGAAAATAGGAAATTGAATCCAATGTGTATGCAAATATATGCTACACAAAAATCTTCCCACTCTCATCCAGAACAATGCATTAATATTACCTTCGCCTCAAGTGAGACACAATTAGAGGAGAAGAGTTAGAAAATCTGTGAATAACTATCTGGAATGGAAAATGCTCCAGATTTCACATCTTTGATTGAGGTAGAGGAGTTTCTAAAAGTAAGGCACAGGGTAAACATTCCACAAACATGGAGCTCTGCTGGCCAAAAGACTTTTTGAGAATCTGCCTTTTAGGTTGGGCACTTGAAATATAGGTTGTTGTCAGGAGCTTTGGCTTCTTTTGTAGTGAGACCATCAAAGCTGGGTCTCCATCTCTTTGACCTGAAGGACCTGGTTTCTTATTTTCCAATGAACATGAGGCAGCAGGCCTGAATCATCTCTTTGTAGGTAAACTGTGACCACTGGTGACTTAGTGTCTCTCTGAGTGAATTGTGAAGCCATTTGGTCCTCCTCCACTTTTTGTGGTGTTGTTCCTGCTGCACTGGGAGTTTGGTATTCGCTTCATGAAATACAAAGAGTCCAACTGGGACACAGTGCTGGAGGGAGTTCTGTCACGTGTGGTGGGTCAGGGTCTGCAGGAGAATGCACCAACCAGGCTTCTATCCCTCATAGCTTGCCCCATTGCCCCCTTGTCCATATCAACCTGATTCTGAACATTGCCCTGAAACCTCTCCATATAACAAGATGACATTACATATAAGGATCTGCTGGCTGCACCATGTCAGTCACAAGCCATTTGGAATCCAATGGTAGATCCTCATGGCCCTACCACTGATGTTTTAACACACACCTGCCCACCACTGTTCTAGGCCCACTACTCAGCAGACTCCAACGTACTGGCATCTCTGTTCTACACCATTTTCATGAAACCCAGTCAATCAGGCACTGTCTTGTATACTCATGATCAGCAACAGAACATTCAATGGTTCTCCAGTGCCACCTGGTCATGGGAATTTCAATAATTACATGGTGTTCTTCTAGTCATTTTTTAAGGATGAAGTTGGAGGCACTGTGGGTTTCACTTCATTCAAGAACCATTAAATGTTGAGGAAGCTCATTTCAATGAAAGTTCGGGAGAACTCTCACAGGCAAGGCTTACCAAAGAGAGGCCAAAAGGTCACAGGAAGCCAGGCCAATTGAGGTCTACAATGTTAGGTCTATGTGTGTTTTGACTCTCAACTAGGCTGCCAAGTCTTTCACAATAAAATCATATGATATCTTGGCTGAGATTCCCAGTGCTCTGTGGAAAGCCACCCTGGGCCTAGGTCTCAGTTTCCAAGGGCGACTCTCATGCGTGGCCTCCTGAAGTCCCATCACAATTCATGGAAATACTTCTCTGAGGTCAGTTCCAAAACACAGTCACTAAGGGGAATCACACCAGAGTTCAAGCCCAGGTGGACCCAGACCTTTCTTCCAACCGCCACACAAATGACCACAATTAAAACCAAAACACTCCCACATGGCCCATATCTTCTTCCATATAGTCACTCTGGTAACCTCTGGCTGGAGGATTCCATGAGGTCTCAGCCAAAGACAGTGTCCAAAACAGGCTCCCTTGCCCCTATTTTGCCTAAAGTCAGGGTGGCCTGGACACCCTTTCCATGAACCAGGAGTGATCAATTAAGCCTCCCATTAATACTGCTCTGTTTCTCCAATTTGAGGCCTACTGACTTTCAGGTATAGATTCTTTATGTGATTTAAAGTCATGCGAAAACCCAAGCACCTCTGCAGGGATTTGAAGAACTCATTTGACCCAAAGAATACCTATTCTCACTTGATGGAGGTCAGGAACCTAACAGAGGAAGGCGAGAGACTTCATCCACAATGACTGATCTTTTGGAAATTATTTTTTTGGATGCAGACATGGGATCATTCTTTAGATCCATCAGGTGCTGAGACTCAAAGTCACAGCCACATACAAGGCCAAGAGGCTAATTCAGACACATCCCTTTCCAAAGCAATTAAGCAAAGAGCCACAGGTGATGCCCATTAATTTCCATTTGAAAACTGTATTCTTCAGGCTTCACAAAGGGGTGGCCTGAGTCAAAGTCCTTCCTGACATTCTGGGCAACAGAACAATAGGTAAGAAAAAGGCCCAAAGCAGGGTATATCCACTGAGAATTTCCTGGTAACACTGATATCTGAGTTTTTTGAGATGCTGGCCATTCCCTTCAGCTATCCTGTACATGGCCATTTCAAAGACCTTGGATGTGGTACATATCTTGGACACAAAACCATGAGCGAATTCTGGAGAGTGGCCAGAATTCAGGAAGAAAACAGGGACTTAGGAAGGTAGTAGGTATTGCCCATCCATAAGGCAAGCCGCACTCCATTCATAAATTGGGCAGGATGAATACTGGGAAGCTTTCTACCAGACAGGACACATCCATTATTGCATTCCCTTTTCTCATGTCTACAACCACGGACACAGTGGGATACACAGACATAGAAACACTCATCTTGTCAAACGACTTACTAGAAACAGTTCACTTCAAACCAAACAAACCACCTTTCCTACCTATTATCAGAACATGAGACAAAACCACAAACCCACACTCAAAAAGGCACCTCTTTCCCTCAAGTATGTGTGTGACTCTCCGGAGTTTACTCTGAGTGGTGGGCCATACTATGTTCCCCCGAAATGGCCTGTCCTCTCTCAGATCTGGTTTCCTTGGCCAACTCTGTGAAGTTGTCAGAAAAAAGTGATGAGCCACTACCTACTTTCTCAGGAAAAGTCCCTCTTCAGAGCTCTCCTGGCATTTGGCCATTCTCAACTCAGTAGGTACCGAGAAAGACTGACTCTGTCCTTGGAAAATCCAAACAAGTGAGACCACTGGGACTAGGACTGGGATTGCCTCTCGGTGTCTGGCTTCTTGGATAGCATGTTCAGAGAGTTCCATCACCAAGTAAATGAGGTATGTTACTTTCTTTGGAACTGAATGAGGCCACTGCCTTGGCAACCCCTTTGTCCTAACAGTTGCTTCCAAGGGTCCCATGAGATGGAGGCTGCCCCTACTTCCTGTGACACTTTCACAAGTTAGAATGCTATATCATCCATAGGCACCCGGGAACAGTTCTCCACACAGTCCTGCTTTGGTCCATCTTCTCTACAATTAGGAGAGAGAGGCTGATTCAGACACATCCCTTCATCCTGACCAGGTTGTTTGCCATGGAAGATGACTTTTGCTCCCTCAGGTCCTTCATACCTCCCTACAACTTCTCCAGGTATCATTTCTGCATGGACCTTTGAGGTTTTCAGGAGGTGGAAGGTCCCCTACTTTCCTGTATTTTAAGAACAACTCTGTCCCTGCTCTTCTATAAAGTGAGATCGAGGGAACAGTGTATGTTTAGGATTAATGACAGGTTCGATTTGGGTTAGGAATCATTCTGTGTGATGAATAATGGTATTGGGAACCTGCGATATTTACAAGAATATAGAGGTGAAATATAAGAATGGAAACAGAAATCTAGGTATGATTTTAAGCC
Source organism: Callospermophilus lateralis (assembly GCF_048772815.1). Classification (NCBI taxonomy): domain Eukaryota; kingdom Metazoa; phylum Chordata; class Mammalia; order Rodentia; family Sciuridae; genus Callospermophilus; species Callospermophilus lateralis. The sequence continues at coordinate 490,362 of NW_027517366.1, forward strand.
CAGAATGGCATTGAGCCCTTGATTGGGATACTTAGCATTGAATTATGTTCTGTAACCATGTCTCAGATAATTCGATATACAATGTCACAGGACCTTGTACCTGGGTAGATTGAATGTAGAAGAGAACATCTAGTCAAAAAGGGATAGTAGGTAGGATTATGAAGATAGTCAGTAGGTTTAGGAAGAAGAGTGAGTATAGGATTTGGACCAAAAGTTCTTTAGCAATAGGGTTTCGGTTAGAGAGTGAATGAAAATGTTAGCATATGTGAAGAGTCAGTCACAATGATGAACTGGGGAAAATATGTAGGAAATCAGGCATCAATAGAGACAATATGAAATCAGGCAAAGTATAAAGTGAGTGATAGGATTAGACATTTTCAAGAGGGTTGAGTTTGAATATATAATCATTGGAAGAAACAAATATGATGTCACCAATAGGATTGACATTTGAGAGCATTAGGTAACCTGGACATGGATTTTTTTAGTTATCCATGTTCACTTTTCTTTTAGGCTTTGGTACAATCATGAGTGTGACCTTTACATTTTTTGTTCAGAATTTTACTGTGATAAAATGTATATGTGGATCAGGTGACATGAGTATTTCTTCCACCATTTCTGGGAGCAATATTTTGAAGACATATACAGTAGTGTTAGGGGTACAAAGAGGTGTACCCTGTGTCTATGAATATAGAGATAATGCATGAGTAGACCATCCTGTGAATAAATAATATAACTGCTTCCACTTTAAATAATGGAATTGACATCTGAAACTATACAGGAAATCTTATGTTGATATACAATCATTCATTCCAACCAATTATACATCTTATGGTAATATTAGAATTATGGTTTATCATGAAGGGTGTTTGAGTTTTGCTTCATAAGTGATTATAAAAAGTGAAAACATTGTGTTTGGAAAAAATTCTTATGAAAAGACCAGTCAAGAAACATGGAGGAATACATGTGTTCTAAAGCAGGAAGTGATTGATCATGAAAAAAATGCCTATAATTTTTCTAACTTGTGGATGAAATATATATCCTATGATGTGCATAAACTGAAGAAATAGTAATGTACCAGTGTTGAATAAAAATGAACCGCAAAATACACATCATGTCCCCTAAGAATCTACTTGCATTGATGTTAAGTGGGACAGTAACTGTAGATATATTAGAGTTTGTATGCACCATTCACTGAAGTTAGTTTCAGTACTAGGAAACAAATATGTATTTCAGGTGGATGATTATTTCTGAGAATGATCCTGTGGAAAGTTGGTTATAAATCCACATATATGAATATGAATGAATTTAGGGAGTGTATAATAAGACACATATATTTCATATATACACACTCTCACACACAGACATTAAAAAGTAGCAATATAGGAGATCCAACATGGCGGTGGGCATGGAGAAATCAAGTCTCTGACCTCTTAAGCTGCGCGAGCATAGGGAGTCGTAAACTGTCTAAATGCTGTTTGCTCAGAATCACTAGGCAATGCTGACCTGATGTCCATCTGGGGCGAACAGTCTGGGCCCTTCAGAACACACACAGAGCCCGGATCGGCTGCATACAAGCTCAGATTTGCCTGCTTCTCGTGACTCAGAACTAACGTTCCCGCTGAAATAACTGGTCGGCCCTTCTGAATTTACAGAGGTAAAAGCAAACTGAGCCTTCATAGGCAGTGTCCACTGGATTGAAATGGGGCTTGGGAGAGACAGTTAGGACTAACTGTTGCATTGGTCACCTGGCAAAAGGAATGAACGGTCACCATTTGCATGGGATAACACCATGGCAGAGAACTGACGTCATGGGCAGAGGAGATAACTTTTTTAAAACCAGCACGACAGGTGTGTAATCCTCTATCCATCTCTCTCCACACAGCTTGGAAACCTTAAGGGCCCCTCCCAGCTCTCCCTTAAGGGACCCTCCCAGCTCTCACATGAGCAAGATAGCCAGACCAAGGGAATAATGTGTGGCGCGGGAATCACGGCGCGGAATTCCCAGCTACCGCTCCCACCAGTGCTGACAACCAGCACCAGCTAATGGGGGCATGGCTACCGGAGGGTAAGCAAATTTGCTGGGGGCTGTCAGCCCAAAGCTCTAGAAACTTAGGGTCTGAGGAGGCCAAACAGGGAGAGTGTGCCAGGTGTTCATGAAAACAGGGCTACCAGGAGCAGAGACCTGACATGTAGCCAGTATTGTGGTGAGCGTCACAGTTGAGTGGAGCCTGGGTTGAGGAAACACAAGAGAAGGCCCTAGGCACTCGGGATTAGAGACCCACCCAGTCTGGGAGGAAGAGCTGCTGCACAGTGATTGGTTCCCACCTATTGAGAGGAGAAGCTTGGCCCAGTGAGTACAGCTCCACCTACTGAAAGAGAAGTTAATTGAACTCTATGACTTCATGTATTTTTATTATTTTTTTTATTTTTAGTTTTTTTTCTTTCATTTTCATTTTTTTGTTGTTGTTCTTTAACTTATTTTAATGTTTTTATTTTTTAATTTTATTATTATTATTATTGTTTTAAATTTTAATTTTCATTTTTTAAATTATCATTATTATTTTAAAAATTTATTTTTTCTTTATTTTCTATTTTTTTCTTTTGTCTTTTCATTTCTTTTCAATTTTCTTATTCCCTCTTCCTTGAATTCTACCTACCTATTCTCATTTTCTTTAGTGACTTCTTCCCATCCCTTCTGATATCTTTCCTCCTAAGCATCAAATTAATTTATAAGAGTAAGCAGTAACTCAGCACTCAAACAGAACAAGAAGTAACATGAGCAGCATAAAAAGGCAAGAAAAAAAGGAGTACAAACAATGAAGGACAACCTAAATTTTCAGGAGGACCTAGAATCATCAGAAAAATAGTCATATAAAGAACTCAAGGAATACCTTAGAGAGATGGAATGGAACCTTAAAGAGGATATGAGACAGCAAATCCATACAGTGAAAGAACACATTGAAAATGAATTACATAAACAGATAAAAGAAGAAGTTAAGCATCTTTATCAGGGATAGAGATTATAAAAAAAATCAAACAATAATTCCAGAAATGCAGGAAACGATAAACCAAATTAAAAACTCAATTGAGAGTATCACTAACAGAGTGGAGCAAGTAGAATACAGAATGTCACATAATGAAGACAAAATATATCATCTTGAAAAGAGTCTAGCCAACACAGAAAGGCTGGTAAAAAATCACGAGAAAAACATCCAAGAGATATGGGATAACATAAAAAAACCAACTGATGAGTCATCTGGATAGAGGAAGGTACAGAGATTCAAACCATGGGAATGAGTAACCTGCTGAATGAAATAATTACAGAAAACTTTCCAGAAATAAAAAAGGAAACGGATATACAAACTGTAGATGCTTACAGGACACAGAGCACACAAAATTACAGTAGACCAAAGCCAAGACACATTGTTATGAAGATATCCAATATACAGAACAAAGAGAAAATATTAAAAGCTTAGAGAGAAAAGAGGCAGATTACATTCAGGGGTAAACCAAAAATGTTAACAACGGATTTTTCATCACAGACACTGAAAGTGAGAAGATCCTGGAACAATGTATTTCAAAAACTGAAAGACAATGGATGCCAACCAAGAATTCTGTATCCAGCAAAATTAAGCTTCAGGTACGACAACAAAATAAAAATCCTTCATGATAAACAAAAGCAAAAAGAATTTTCAGTCAGAAAACCAGCATTGCAAAGTGTCTTGAGCAAAACACTACATGAGGAAAAAATAAAAAAACAACAACCAAAACCATCAGTGGGAAGTGCCTCAGTAATGACAGAGGGCAGGGGAAAAGCTAATCATGGAGAAACAAACTAAATTAAAAAAAAAAAAGATAAATATTCAAACATGGCTGGCAGTACAAACCATATATCAATAGTAACTCTAAACATTAATGTCTTAAACTCTCCAATAAAGCAACATAGGCTTGTAGCGTGGATTCAAAAAACAAATCCAACAATATGTTGCCTCCAGCAGACACATCTGAATGGAAAAGACATACAGAGGCTGAAGGTGAACGGTTGGGAAAAAATATACCATGCACACGGTTCTCATAAGCAAGCAGGGGTGGCCATCCTCATATCGAATAAAATCGACTTCAAGACTAATTTAATCAAAAGGGATAAGGAAGGACATTATATACTGTTAAAAGGATCCATTCACCAACAAGACATAAAAATTATCAATATTTACGCACCATTTAATGGTGCTGCGACGTTAATAAAAAAAATTCTCCTCAAGTTCAAGAATCAAATAGACCACAACACAATAATTATGGGTGACTTCAACACACCTCTCTCATCATTGGACAGATCCTCCAAACAAAAGTTGAATAAAGAAACTATAGAACTCTATATCACAATCAATAACCTAGACTTAACTGACATATATAGAATATATCAACCATCATCAAGTGGATATACTTTTTTCTCAGCAGCACATGGATCCTTCTCAAAAATAGACTATATATTATGCCATAGGGCAACCCTCAGTAAATATAAAGGCGTGGACTTAATACCATGAATTTTATCTGATCACAATGGAATGAAACTCGAAATCAATGAAAAAGAAGGAAGGAAAAATCCTACATCACATGGAAAATGAACAATATGTTACTGAATGATCAATGGGTTACAGAAGACATAAATGAGGAAATCAAAAAATTATTAGAGATAAATGAAAATACAGACACAACATATCGAAATCTATGGGACACAATGAAAGCAGTTTTAACAGGGAAATTCATCACATGGACGTCATTCCTCAAAAAAAGGAAAGAACAACAAATAGATGAGCTAACACTTCATCTCAAAGCAATAGAAAAGGAAGAGCAAAACAACATCAAATGTAGCAGAAGGCAAGAAATAATTAAAATCAGAGTGGAAAACAACGAAATTGAAACAAAAGAAACTATTGAAAAAATTAACAAAAGTAAAGCTTGGTTCTTCGAAAAATAAATAAGATCGATAGACCCTTAGCATCCCTTTATGTTCAAAACATTAGAAAAACTAGGGATAACAGGAACTTACCTCGACATTGTAAAAGCTATCTATGTTAAGCCTCAGGCTAGCATCATTCTGAATGGAGAAAAATTGAAGCATTCCCTCTAATATCTGGATCAAGACAGGGATGTCCTCTACCACCACTTCTATTCAATATAGTTCTCAAAACATTGGCCAGAGCAATTAGACAGATGAAACAAATTAAAGGCATAAAAATAGGAAAAGAATAACTTAAATTATCACTATTTGCAGCTGACATGATTCTATATATAGAAGACCCAAAAGGATCTACAAGAAAACTACTAGAACTAATAAATGATTTCAGCAATGTGGCAGGATATAAAATCAACATGCATAAATCAAAGGCATTTCTGTATATCAGCGACAAAACTTCTGAAACAGAAATGAGAAAAAAAAACACTCCATTCGCAATATCCTCAAAAAAAAAAAAATAAAATCTTTGGGAATCAACCTAACAAAAGAGGTGAAAGATTTATACAATGCTTACTACAGAACCCTATAAAGAGAAGTAGAATAAGATCTTAGAAGATGGAAAAATATACACTGTTCACGGATAGGGAGAACTAACATCATCAAAATGGTGATATTACCAAAAGCTCTCTATAGGTTTAACGCAATGCCAATCAAAATCCCAACGGCATTTCTTGTAGAAATAGAGAAAGCAATCATGAAATTTATATGGAAAAATAAAAGACCCAGAAAAGCAAAAGCAATTCTAACCAGGAAGTGTGAATAAGGCGGTATAGCGATACCAGATTTCAAACTAAATTTCAGAGCAATAGTAACAAAGACAGCATGGTACTGGTACCAAAACAGGCGGGTGGACCAATGGTACAGAATGTAGGACACAGAGATTAATCCACAATGGTACAACAATCTCATTTTTGATAAAGGAGTTAAAAGCATGCAATGGACGAAGGATAGCATCTTCAACAAATAGTGCTGGGAAAACTGGAAATCCATATGTAACAAAATGAAACTGAATTCCTTTCTCTCGCATGCACAAAAGTTAACTCAAAATGGATCAAGGACCTTGATATCAAATCAGAGACATGGCATCTGATAGAAGAAAAAGTTGGCTATGATCTACATACTGTGGGGTCGGGCTCCAAATTCCTCAATAGGAAACCCATAGCACAAGAGATAATAACTTGTATCAACACATGGGACTTACTCAAAGTAAAAAGTTTTTTTTTTTTTTCTCAGCAAAAGAAACAATAAGAGTGGTAAATATGGAGCCTACATCCTGGGAACAAATCTTACTCCTCACACTTCAGATAGAGCCCTAATATCCAGAGTATACAAAGAACTCAAAATATTAAACAATAAGATAACAAATAACCCAATCAACAAATGGGCCAAGAACCTCAACAGACACTTCTCAGAGGAGGACATACAATCAATCAACAAATACATGAAAAAATGCTCACCATCTCCAGCAGTCAGAGAAAGGTGAATCAAAACCACCCTAAGATACCATCTCACTCCAGAAAGATTGACAGCAATTATGAAGTCAAACAACAAGTGCTGGCGAGGATGTGGGGAAACAGATACACTTGTACATTGCTGGAGGGACTGCAAATTGGTGCAGCCAATTTGGAAAGCATTATGGAGATTCCTTGGAAAGCGGGGAATGGAACCACCATTTAACCCAGCTATTCCCTTTCTTGGTCAATTCCCTAAAGACCTAAAAATAGCGTGCTACAGGGACACTGCTACATCAATGTTCATAGCAGCACAATTCACAATAGCAAGACTGTGGAACCAAACTATATGCACTTCAATAGATGAATGGATAAAAAAAATGTGGCATTTATACACAATGGAGTATTACTCTGCATTAAAAAATGACAAAATCATGGAATTTGCAAGGAAATGGATGGCACTAGAGCAGATTATGCTAAGTGAAACTAGCCAATCCCTAAAAAAACAAATGCCAAATGTCTTCTTTGATATAAGGAGACTAAGAACAGAGAAGGGATGAAGAGGATGAGAAGACGATTAACATTAAAACAAGGATGAGAGGTGGGAAGGAAAGGGAGAGAGAAGGGAAATTGCATGGAAATGGAAGGACACCCTCAGGGTTATACAAAATTACATAAAAAGGAAGTGAGAAGAAAGGGAAAAATAATACAAGGGAGAAAAATTTATTACAGTAGAGAGGGTAGAGAAGGAAGAGGGGAGGAGAGGGGAGGGGAAGGGGATAGTAGAGGATAGGAAAGGCAGCAGAATACAACAGACACTAGTATGGCAATATGTGAATCAATGGATGTGTAAGTGATGTGATTCTGCAATCTGTATACGGGGTAAAAATGGGAGTTCATAACGCACTTGAATCAAAGTGAGAAATATGATATATCTAAACTATGTAATGTTTTGAAAAAGCGTAAATAAAAATTTAAAAAAAAAAGAAAACTAACTTCGGTAAATGATGCACACAAATTGTAATATTTCTACAGTAACTGACCCAGTTTAATATCAATGCAAGTAGATTCCTATGGTACATGATGTGTATTTTGACGTTTATTTTTATTCAACACTGGTACATTACAATTTCATCAGTTTATGCACATTATAGGATATATATTTCATCCACAATTTAGCAAATTTATAGGCATTTGTTTCATTTTCAATCACTCCTGCTTCAGAACACGTCTTCGTCCATATTTCTTGACTGGTAATTTTATGAGACTTCTTTCCAAACACATTATTTTCAATTTCCATAATCACTTTTGAAGCAAAACTCATACACACTTCATGATAAACAATAACCCTAAGATGACAATTAGATATATAACTGGTTGGAATGAATGATTGTATGTCAATATATGATTTCTTATATATATTCAGATATCAATTCAATCCATTATATAAAGTGGAACCAGTTATATTATTTATTCACAGTATGTTCTATTCATGCATTATCTCTATATTCATAGACACAGGGTACACCACTTTGTACCCCCAATATTAATTTATATGTCTTCAAATATTGCTCACAGAAATGGTGAAAGAAATTCTCATGTCACATGATCTACATATATATTTTATCACAATAATTTTCTGGGCACAAAATGCAAAGGTCACACTTATGATTGTACCAAATCCTAAATGAAAATTGAACATGGATTACTAAAAACATCCATGTCCAGGTAGCCTAATGCTTTCAAATGTCATTTCTATTGGTGACTACATATTTGTTTCTTCCTAAGATTATGTATTCAATCGCAATCCTGTTGAAAATGTCTAAACCTATCACTCACTTTATTATTGCCTGATTTTGTAATGTCTCTATTGATATCTTCTTTTCTATATTTTCCCCAGTTCATCATTGTGACTGACTCTTCGCATATGCTGACATTTACATTCACTCTATAAATGAAACCCTATTGCTAAAGAACATTTGATCCAAATTTTATACTCACTCTTTTTTCTAAACCTACGACTGTCTTCCTAATCCTACCGACTATCTCAATTTGAGTGGATGTTCTCTTCTACAATCAATCATCCAAGGTACAAGGTCCTATGCCCTTGATTATCAATTTATCTGAGACAAACGTGCAGAACACAATTAAAAGCTAAGAATCCCAATCAAGGGCCTAATGCCCTTCTGGGCTACAAATCTTACCTAGATTTCTGTTTTCATACTTATATTTCACCTCTAAAGTCTTATAAATATTGCAGGTTCCCAATACCATTATTCATCAAGCAGAATGATTCCTAACCCAAATCGAACATGTTATTAACCCTAACCATACACTGTTCCCTCAATCTAACTTCACAGAAGAGCATGGACAGAGTTCGTCTTGCATTTCAGCAATGTAGGGGATCTTCCACCTTCTGAGAACCTCAAAGGCCCTTGCAGATTTGATCCTTGGAGAAGATGTAGGCAGCTATGAAGGACCTGAGAGACCAAAAGTCATCTTCTATGGCAAACAACCTGGACAGGATGAAGGGGTGTGTCTGAGTAAGCCTCTCTCTTCTTAATGTCGAGAAGATGGACCAAACCAGGCCTATGTGTAGAGCTGTTCCCGCAAACTGGTGCAGCCAATTTGGAAAGCAGTATGGAGATTCTTGGGAAAGCTGGGAATGGAACCACAATTTGACCCAGCTATTGCCCTTTTCGGACTATTCCCTGAAGACCTTAAAAGAGTGAACCTCAGGGATACTGCCACATCAATGTTCATAGCAGTACAATTCACAATTGCTACATAGTGGACCCAACCCCGATGCCCTCTAATAGAAGAATGGATAACAAAATGTGGCATTTATACACCATGGAGTATTATGCAGCACTAAAATATGACAAAATCATGGAATTTTCAGGGAAATGGATGGTACTAGAGCAGATAATGCTTAGTGAAGCTAGCCAATCCCTAAAAAACAAATACCAAATGTCTTCTTGGATATAATGAGAGCCACTAAGAACAGAACAGGGAGGAAGAGCAGGAAGAAACGATTAACGTTAAACAGAGACATGAGGTGGGAGGGAAATGAAGAGAAAAGGGAAATTGCATGGTAATGGAGGGAGACAATCATTGTTACACAAAATTACATATAAGAGGTTGTGAGGGGAATGGGAAAATAAACAAGGAGAGAAAAGAATTACAGTATATGGGGTAGAGAGAGAAGATGGGAGGGGAAGGGAGGGGGCATAGTAGAGTATAGGAAAGGTAGCAGAATTCAACAGTAACTAATAGGGCATTATGTAAAAATGTGAATGTGTAACCAATGTGATTCTGCAATCTATAATTGGGGTAAAAATGGGAGTTCATAACCCACTTGAATCCAATGTATGAAATATGATATGTCAAGAGCTTTGTAATGTTTTGAGCAACCAAAAAAAGAAAAAGAAAGTAGCAATATATATTCCAATCGAAATTCATCATGAAATATATAAAATCCACAGATGCAAAAATATTCATTTTACTGAACATGGATTCATGTATAATGTTATTCAACTAGGAAGCTCACCCATAGGTTGAATTTTCAGTTCCAACAGCGTTTAGGAGGAGTGATCTCTTCTCACAATTTGTATCTGCCAATTCAGCTACCTCACAAGTATGTACGTGTGATACCAGGTAGGACTCTCTATGTGCATATAAAAATACATGTGCTGAATAGGCTACAGAGAAAGGGAGACAGGATTCCCATGTTTGTTAACTTTAAAAACACATGTTTAATTATTTCAACAAAAAATTGACTAGATTTATAACTCCTATACTATATAATGCAAAAGGCAATTCCAACTACACACCATGCCTTCTCTGAACGGCTTGTATTTCTATTCTGTTTGGGTTATTTTTTACCATCATATTAGGATTATTAGTCAGAGTCTAGTAGGGTATGGGTTAGTGTCAGGAATTCAGTATTTCAAATGGAAAATTGGAAAATGAATTCAATGTGTATGTAAATATGTGCTACACAAAAATCTTCCCACTCACATCCAGAACAATGCCTTGACATTACCTTCGCCCCAAGTAAGACACAATTAGAGTAGAAAAGTGTGAAAATCTGTGAATTCAAATCTGGAATGGAAAATGCTCGGGAGTTCACATACTTGGAGGTGGCAGAGGAGTTTCCAAAAGTAAGGGACAGTGTAAACACTCCACAAACATGGAGCTCTGAGAGCCTAAAAACTATTTGAAAAACTTCCTCTGAGTTTGGGCACTTGAAATATATGTTGTTGTCAGGAGATTTGGCTTCCTCTGTAGTGAGACCATCAAAGCTGGGTCTGCATCTATGTGACCTGAAGGACATGGTTTCTTATTTTCCAATGAACATGAGGCAGCAGTGCTGAATCCTCTTTTTGTAGTTAAACTGTGGTCACTGTGGGCTAAGTGTCTCCCTGTGTGGACTGTTAAGCCATTTGGTCATCCTCCACTTTTTGTGGTATTTTTGGTGCTGCACTGGGAGTTTGGTATTTGCTTCAAAAAATGCAAGGAGCTAACTGGGACACAGTGCTGGAGGGAGTTCTGTCACGTGTGGTGGGTGAGGGTCTGCAGGAGAATACACCAACCAGGCTTCTTTCCCACATAAATTGCACCAATAACCATAGCAACCTGATTCTGAACATTGCCCAGAAAGCTTTCCATATAACAAGATGCCTTTACATATAAGGGTCTGCGGGCTGCACCATGTCAGTCGCAAGCCATTTGGAAGCCAATGGCAGATCCACATGGCCCCACCATGATGTTTGATCACACACCTGCCCACCCCTGCTCTAGGCCCACTACTTGGCATGCCCCAAATTACTGGCATCTCTGTTCTACACCATTTTCATGAAACCCAGTCAAACAAGGCACTGTCAGGTATACTCATGATCAGCAACAGGACATCCAAAGTTTATCCAGTGCCACCTGGTCATGGAAATTTCCAAAATTTTATGGTATTTATTTAGCCATTTTTCAAGGATGAAGTTGGAGGCACTGTGGGTTTCAATTCATTCAAGAACCATTAAGTTTTGAGAAAGCTCATTTCAATGAAAGCTCTGGAGAACTCCCACAGGCAAGGCTTCCCAAAGAGTGACCAAAATGCCACATGAAGCCAGGCCAATTGAGATCTACAATGTGAGGTCCATGTGTGTTTTAACTCTCAACTATGGCTGCCAAGTCTTTCAAAATAAAATCATGTGATATGCTAGCTGAGATTCCCAGTGGTCTGTGGAAAGCCACCTAGGGCCTAGATCTCAGTTTCCAAGGGCGATTCTCATGAATGACCTTTTAAAATCCCAACCCATTTCATGGAAATACTTCTCTGAGTTCAGTTCCAGAACTCAGTCTCTAAGGAGAATCACACCAGAGTTTGTTCCTAGGTGAACCCAGTCATCCATTCCAACCGCCACAAAAATAACCACAATTAAATCCAAAACACTCCCACATGGCCCTCATCTTCTTCCATATAGACACTCATCATTATGTCTGGCTGAAGGTAACTATGAGGGTCACAGCCCAAGAAAGTGTCCAAAATAAGCTCAATTGCCCCTCATTTGCTTAAAATCAGGGTGGCCTGGGCACTTTTCCTGTGAATCAGGAGTGATGAAATATTCCTGCTATTAAAGTGTCCCACTTCTCCAATTTGAGTCCTACTGGCTGTCAGGTATATATTCTTTTTTCTGATTTGGAGTCATGAGAAAACCGAAGCACCTATGGGCTAGCGTCTTCAGGGATTTGAAGAACTCATTTGACTCAAATGATTCCTATTCTCACTTGATGAAGGTCAGGAACCTAACACAAGAAGGCAAAAAAATTCATCCACAATGACTGCTCTTTTGGCCATTTTGGTTTTGGAAAAACATGGGATCTTTCTTTAGATCCATCAGGTGCTGAGAATCTAAGCCACAACCTCACACAAGGACAATAGGCTGATTCAGACAAATCCTATTCCAAAGCAATTAAGCAAAGAGTCACAGGTGATGCTCATTCTTTTCCATATGAAAACAGTTTTCATCAGGCTTCACAAATGTGTGGCCTGAGGCAAAGACCTTCCTGAAATTTAGGTTAATAGAAACATAAGTAAGCAAATGGCCCAAAGCAGGGTTTCTCCACTGAGAATTTACTGGTCACACTGATATCTGAGTTTTCTGAGATGCTCCCATTCCTTCAGCTATCCAGTACATGGCCATGTCACAGAGCCTTCTGGTGATACATGAGCCTATTCTGGATGGTGGCCAGAATTCATGAAGAAAACAGGAACTTAGGGAGATAGTAGGTTTTGCCCATCCATAAGGCAAGCTGCAGTCCATTCATCAAATGGGCAAGATGAATGCTGGGAAGCTTTCTACTAGAGACAACACATCCATTGATGCATTCTCTTTTCTAATGTCTGCAACCACGGATACAGTGGGATACACAGATATAGAAACACTCACCATGTCAAATGCTTTCTAGAAACAGTCCACTCCAAACCAAACAAACCGCCTTTCCTACCTATTCTCAGAACATGAGAAAACACCACAAACTCACACCCACAACAGCAAAGGCACCTCCTTCCCCCAAGTAGGTCTGTGATGATCCGGAGTGTCTTCTGACTGGTGGACCATATAATGTTCCCCCGAAATGGCCTGTCCTGTCTCAGATTTGGTCTCCTTGGCCAACTCTGTGAAGTTGTCAGGTGCCAGCGGTGAGCCACTACCTGCTTTCTCAGGATAGGCCTCTCTTTAGAGCTCTGCTGGCATTTGTCCATCCTCACATAAGTAGGTACCAAGAAAGACTGACTCTGTCCTTGGGAAAAACAAACAAGTTAGCCCACTGGCACTTGGACTGGGACTGGCTCTGGGTGCTTGGCTTCCTGGATCCCAGGTTCAGAGAATTCTATCACCAAGGAAGTGAGGTAAGGTCACTTCCTTCAGGAACTGAATGAGGTCACTGCTTTGGTAACCACTTTGTCCTAACAGTTGCGTCCAAGGTTCCCATGAGATGGTGGCTGCCCCTACATACTGTAACATATTCAGAAGTTAGAATTCTATATCAACCATAGGAACTCGGGAACTGGTATGCACACAGGCCTGATTTGGTCTATCTTCTCTACAATAAAAAGAGAGAGGCTGATTCAGACACATCAATTCATCCTGGCCAGGTTGTTTGCCGTGGAAGATGACTATTGCTCCCTCAGGTCCTACATAGCTGCCTACATCTTCTCCAAGGATCATTTCTCCATGGATCTTTGAGGTTCTTATCAGGTGGAAGGTCACCTATATTCCTATATTGTAAGACCAACTCTCTCCCAGCTCTTCGGTATGTTATATTAAGGGAAGAGTTTATGGTTATGTGTAATAACAGTTTTGATTTGGGTTAGGAATCATTCTGCGGGATGAATAATGTTATTGGCAACCTGCAATATTTACAAGAGTATATAGGTGACATCTAAGTAAGAAATCAAAAATTTAGGTAAGATTTGAAACCCAGAAAGGCATTGGGCCCTTTAGTGGGATACTTAGCTTTGAATTATGTGCTGCACATTTGTCTCAAATAAATAAACATACAATGGCATAGGACCTTGTACCTTGGATGATTGAATGTTGAAGAGAACATCCAGTCAAAAATAGATAGTCGGTAGGATTAGGAACGTAGTCGGTAGGCTTAGAAAGAAGAGTGAGTATAGGATTTGGAACAAAAGTTCTTTAGCAATAGGGTTTTGGGTAGAGAGTGAATGTAAATGTGAGCACATGTGAAGAGTCAGTCAAAATGATGAACTGGGAATAACATGTAGGAAAGCAGATATCAGTAGAGACATTAGGAAATCAAGCAAAGTATAAAGAGAGTGATAGGATTAGACATTTTCAACAGGCTTGAGGTTGAATATATAATCTTAAGAAGAAACAAATATGTAGTCATCAATTGGATTGACATTTGAGAGCATTAGGCAACCTGGACATGGATGTATTTAGTAATCCATGTTCACTTTCCATTTAGGCTTTGGTACAATCATAAGTGTGACCTTTGCTTTTTGTGTCCAGAATATTCTGTGATATAATGTATATGTGGATCAGGTGTCATGAGTATTTCTTCCACCATTTCTAGGAGCAATATTTTGAAGACGTATAAATTAGTATGGGGGTACAAATAGGTGTACCCTGTATTTATGAATATAGAGTTAAAGCATGAATAGACCATACTGTGAATAAATAGTATAACTGGATCCACTTTAAATAATTGATTGAATTGATATCTGAAAATACGTAAGAAATGATATTTTGATATACTATCATTCATTCCAACCAGTTATATATCTAATGGTCATCTTAGGGTTATGGTTTATTATGAAAGGTGTTTGAGTTTTGTTTCAAAAGTGATTATGGAAATCAAAAGTAATGTGTTTGGAAAGAAGTCTCATGAAAAGATCAGTCAAGAAACATAGAGAAATACATGAGTTCTGGAGAAGGAAGTGATTGAAAGTGAAACAAAGGCCTATAAATTTGCTAAATAGTGGATGAAATATATATCCTATGATGTGCATAAACTGAAGAAATAGTAATGTACCAGTGTTGAATAAAAATGAACGTCAAAATACACATCATGTCCCATAGAAATCTACTTGCATTGATGTTAAACTAGGACAGTTACTGTAGAAATATTAGAATTTGTATGCAACTTTCACTGAAGTTAGTTTTCAGTACTAGGAAACAAATATGTATTTCAGGTTGATGAATATTTCTGAGAATAATCTTGTGAAAAGTTGATTATTAATCCACATACATGAACATGAATGAATTTTGGGAGTGTATATAAGACTCATAAATTTCATATTTTGAAAAATCTGGAGAGTGTGTATATATATATATATATATATATATATATATATATATATATATATATATATAAACAAAGACAGACATTAAAAAGTAGCAATATATATATCAATCGAAATTCACCATGAAATTTATATCATTCACAGATCCAAAAACATTCATTTTACTGAACATGGATTTATGTATAATGTTGTTCAACTAGGAAGCTCATCCATAGCTTGAATTTTCAGTTTCAAAGGCATTTAGGAGGAGTGATCACTTCTCACCATTTGTATCTGCCAAGTCAGGCACCTCACAAAAATATACGCGTGTTATCAGGTAGGATTCTATATGTGCATATAAAAATACATGTGCTGAATAGGCTACAGAGAAAGCGAGACAGGAATTCACATATTTATTAACTTTAAAAATACATGGAGAACTATTTCAATTAAAATTTGAGTAGATTTATAACACCTACCCATCATCTTGCAAAAGGCAAGTCCAATATACACCATGCCTCCTCTGAACTGCTTGTATTTCAATTCTGTTTGGGTTATTTTTCTCCATCATATTAGTATTAGTAGTTAGAGTCTAGTAGGGTATGGGTTATTGTCAGGGATAAAGTATTTTGAATGGAAAATTGGAAAATGAATCCAATGTGTATGCAAATATGGGGTATTCAATAATCTTCCCACTCTCATCCAGAACAATGCCTTGACATTACCTTTGCCCCAAGGAAGACACAATTAGAGGACAAGAGTTAGAAATTCTGTGAATACATATCTGGAATGGAAAATGCTCAGGAGTTCACAACCTTGGAGGTGGTAGAGGAGTTTCCAAAAGTAAGGAACAGGGGTGATCACCCAACGTGATCTTTCGTTAATATTGGGAGCCATCTTGCCACAAAGCAATGGAAAGATAATTTTTGCTTTACTGT
Source organism: Callospermophilus lateralis (assembly GCF_048772815.1). Taxonomy (NCBI): domain Eukaryota; kingdom Metazoa; phylum Chordata; class Mammalia; order Rodentia; family Sciuridae; genus Callospermophilus; species Callospermophilus lateralis. The sequence continues at coordinate 506,574 of NW_027517366.1, forward strand.
AAATTACTGTAAATTCTGAACCTGCTTTAAATGCCTGCCCATTCCTTGAACTCACCCATGCCTGGAGTTCTGACCATATCGCAGCCCTCTCTGAAACTTTAGTGACACCTCATAAATGTTGGCCTTCCCTGGCCAGACAACGACCCTCTCTGAGGCTCTAATGGTCTTCATAATTACTGATGCTGGGGCAGCCAAAAAAAAATGTAAACTACAATTAGTGTGATGCTTGTCAAAGTTCTGTTTTCTGAAACTTCCTTTTTGTGTAACTTTTTGGGCTATAAAGCTGGGGTTTAGGAAAGGTGGGGATGCTGTCTTTTTTCCACCATTTTGAGAAGGAGAGTCAGCCCGGCTGGTTGAACTAATAAGCTTGCCTTAATTTGATTTTAATTGGGGTCAGTGGTTTTTTCTTGCGTCCTGGTCTAACATTTTGGAGTTCCCCAGCGAGATGACCCAACCAGATCACAAGACCAGACTGCTGGAAATTCTGAAACTGGCCTTTCCTCCAGGGCTCAGATCTGGAGAGCCAAGTTCCAAGGCCTTGGAGTGAGCCTTTGGTCCGGGGAGCACTGCACTGAACCATCAAACTAAAACTATTAGCAAGCACCTGGTGGAGGAAGCCTCCATAGGTAAGTGGTGCCATTATAACATCTGATATCCGGTTAAGTGAGATGTCTTCTGATGACAGAGAGGTGGCCTGGGGAGGCTCACATATACTCCTGTCCTGGACAGTAACAAGAATTGTCCTGTCCTCTGTTCTGTTCTGTAGGGAATTTCTCTGAAAGAGTAGAAAGGTGCAGCCGGGCACGCAGGAGCTCCTACCCCGGAGCTTCAGCAAGACGTTGCATTGCTCCTCTGTTTTTCTGTATCTTCGCCAGGTTTGTGTTTCTTTGTGTTTTGTTCTGTGTTTTATATGTTTTTGTTTGTTTGTTTTTGTGCATCTTGTTGTGTGATTTCTGTGGTTAAAAACTTAAGGATATTGGATGTAAAAATGGATAATAAAGAAAGTAAGCGTGACATCTCTTTGGACTGTGTTCTAAGGAAGTGTGATGAAGTTTACACCCCTTTGTTAAGCAGGATAAGAGAAGCCCCTAGGTGGCTGCCTGGAGCACACCCACTCCACAGGGCAATGCCTGCTGGTGACCTAAAAACAGAGTATCTCCCAGGTTAACAATGGAAACTTTTTTAAAACCCCTTGTCGCTCCAGATCAAGAGAGTCACAACCTTTGGGCAGACTTCCCTGTGTTTCTGCTTTGTTAGCAAAGCAGTAAACCACCCTTTTTATTTTTCTCAAATTCTGTCCACATTATTAAATAGGTATTAATTCGCTTCAAGGTCAGGAACCGAACTTTAAGTTACAAATTTTGATAACCACCCCCCCACGCCCAGGAACTTTTTGAAAGCTGACTACTGAAATGTTAGGAGATGGAGCGTGCTTGGGGTAGAACCAAACCAGAGGAGCTAATCCTGTAAGTAAAAGGAGGGACTGAGGGACTCCCAGCAGCTGCCAAAGCCCTGTTGCTTCAGGGAATTCCCTCTTAACTTCCCTGCACTATAAGGATTATGCCACCCCTGTCTTGTTAAAAAACAGAAAAAGAAAAAGGGACACTAAATGCAGTAAAGTCACCATGGAGACCCTTGATATTACATTTCAGGTTGCCACTCTGTGAAAACATCTGATCCTCTTGTGGGGACATCTATCGTGCCACTGGTGTAGGAGATTTTTCTCTTATCTGCTCTGTTTTTAAGGCTTCTGTCTGTCAGCCATAGTCTGGAGCTCCTTTCTGTCTGTCTTGTGTCTTTGTTTCTGGCCCTTTAAGACATGTGGAATAATGTGCTGATATTATAAATTGTTTCTTGGGAACGATCTTAGCTCAATGTGTGTTTAAATGATGATGTTTTATTGTAACAATCTGGTATCTGAATGGGTTTTTGAAGCATTGCTCAATCTTGCAGTTAAAAGTCGGGTTTAGGTAATTGTTTAGTTTATGATTTCAGATAATTCATGCCAGATAACTTAAATTCTTAGGATGGAAAACTAAAGAACTCTACTTCCAATTTGGCAAGTAACTTCCCAAACATTCAGTTTTGTTTTTCACTAATTTTAAATTGGGTAGACTGGGAAAATGTCACAGTGTGTACCAGTGCATTCATTTGGACAAAAATAGTAAATCATAGTAAGGTATCTGTTGAAAAAACAAGATGTAAAGATATAAAATTTTGTGAATTTTATCTTAAAATTGTATCAAATTTTCAACATCCGAATCTTATAATTATAGTTAAAATGCCTTAGGCCTGAGGTGTCTGCTCAGAATAGCATTTTTTTCCTCCTCCTTCCAGACCTCAGCCAGGACTTATGTTGAAATGCAAATGAAAGAAGCCTGCAAGCTCAGTAGGAGACTGATCTGAGGCCTAAGGGGGGGGTAAAAATTGAATTGTATGGTATTTACTAATTACTGGCCAGTCATTTTTTCCAGGACTCTAATTTTTCTCCTTAGATTCTGTATTTTTTTTGAGCTCATGATTTTGATCATACAGACCTAGGTTAATGTTTTTCTGATCATTTCTATCTTTGACCAACAGTGGAGTTTTTGAAACATTACAATGGAGATTTCACCTGCAAAAAGCTACAAGGCCTTTACTATTATTATGTGTGCACACATTTGTTATGTGTTGTATGTCTATATATACATATATCCCTATATCATATTGATGATATACAAATTAAAATATATAAGGAGCACTCATAAAAAAAGCACTCATAAAAACAAATTTTAAAAAGTGGATTCAAAGATCTTTAATTCACCTGATTTAATTGCTTCAATTTAAATTGGATAAACAGATAAAAATAAATGTCTTTAAATTTAAGCTTACAAGTTTTTCTAGGTGTTCAAAAATCTAATAAAATATTAATGCCGACAAAAGGTCTAATATGCCTTGGTTCTAGGACTTTTCCTTCAACAAAAAAATGGCTTACACTGTTCAATACATTTGTCTAATATTTTGAAAAATAAGTAATGTAAATTTGATATGGGATTACTCATTCATGAGTACTTTTGTTAGATATCTGGTTGATTTACTAAGGTCTGTATAAGTTTGTCCTAAAGTCTGTATAAGATTGTAAAAATCAGTCATGTGTTAAAGAGACAAAAATTTCTTAAACATAAGTTTACCCATAACATTGTGTTTATTAAGTTTTAATTTTCTAGAGCTAGCAACCATAAAAATTAAACAACTGATTAAATAAGAACTGTTATTTTAAAGCACTGTACTGCCATTTCTTTAAAAGCTAAACTTGGTTAATTTGGAAGCATCAATGCAATTGTGATGCTATTAATGTGCTTATATCTTCCAGGTATACAAGTCTGTAAGGTAGAAACTTTAAAACAGCATTACATCAAGCTGGTGTTCTGAAGTTGTATTGTAAAAAAATATATTGGGGATGTATTTACCTGTTATCAATAAGATATGTAAACTTTTATGTTACTTTTTACATTGGGGAACAATTTATATGTATTTTTAAGTTAATGAGAGCCTAATCTATGTAAAGGTTAAAAAGTTTCAGCCTTTCTTTAATTAATGTTTTAAATGTTATATCATATGGTGTTAACTAATGTTCATGTGACCTCAAAAAATTTATGTAAACTTTGTAAAATGATATTTTAAAAACAAAGATTAGCTTTAGAACTAAAACACTTAAGATTTATAAAGAGCACTGCCTTACCTGAGATAAGGCTCTGTGTCCCAACTTACTATATGTGAGAATGACTACGAAAGCAGTAGGTCAGATGTTATTTCATTTAAAGTTATGTTCAAAAGTTTTTTTTTTTTTTTTTTTGGTTGTTTTTTTTTTTTTTTTTTTTTTTCGGTCAAGATTACTAGCATCTCAAACAGGGGATGTAATGTATAACTCAGCCAAAAAATTCAGGGTAGCTATTACAAGAACTGAGTATGTTTACTCTTGTTAATTTTATTTTGTAATTTCCTTATAGGTGACATAAAGATTCCCTGTTAGTGTTTTACAGAAGTGTTGCTTTAAGAACACAGCATGGGTTGATTTAAGATAATAAGCCATCACCTACAAGACAGACAGAATAATACAGATCCCAATTAATAAAAAGATACATAATTTTAAATTATAGACATTAAAGCCCAGTACTGTTAATATAAGTCTGTTAAAATTTATTTGATGGATGTTTAAGATTAGGTTTTAAAATTAAAGTTAAATGAATATTGACAGGACAACCAATATTTGGCTCTTGCCCTCTGAGTCAGTCTGTATCCAGAGAACAGCAGACTTCTCTAAAGAGCTTTGCAACCCTGAACCACATAATCTCCTGATCAGGGAGATTAATAAGACCACTGGAGAACAGAAAGCCAATCAGTGCATTGCTACAAAGAGAAGAGTCATCAGAGAAGGGAGACATCCCTGATGTTTCCAAGGGAAGCCACATGGTCAAGGAAGACCTGGACCCACCTAGCGCAAATGGCACTAGCAGAATTGAGAAGCTGCTCTCAAGTTTCCCCAGGAATGACTCCCATAAAAGCTCAGGTGACTTTTCACAATATATAGAAACAAAAGTCAGTTTTACTGCTTCATCTCAAACACTTAGAAAAGACAGTTAAAAACAAAATACAGCCATTCCTGGGCATTTTATATAATAATAGTAATAATAATATATTAAGGTATTCACTTCATGTTAGCCTCCCAAAATAAGTAAGACTGGAGGCTACAAAGAAGGATTCTCAGACAGGAATGCCTGATAACTATAAAACGAGACTATCAAAAGGATCTGCCAGAGCCAGAAGTTTTTAGTTTAAGGCCTACAGATATTCTTAACCTAAACACATAGGCTTGGTATTTGTTAGTATGATTATCCAGCCCTGAGTAAGAGAATTAAAGGTTTCTCTATTAGACACAGAGGTCATACTAAAAGGATTTTGCAAGATCAGATGACATTAAAAAATTAAACTGTATCTTATGGGGAGGGACAACTGTAACACTAAAAGTTAAATATTAAGTTGACAGTCCTGATAACTGGGGATATTAAAGACTTGTGAGGGAACTTGTATACTTTGACATGTTCCAGCTGCTGCAACATTTATTCAGTACTCATGTTTTTTGTTTCTCTCATAGAAGAACCCATCCCCAGATGACTTTACAACCTGTTCTTCCACAACCAGACTTCAAACCGAACTGACTTCTAAAAGGCGACTCATGTCCCTCAGGCCGTGCCCCCTCACGTCACCCTCCCTCAGCTAAGAAGAAGCCAAAATGAGTGACGCCTTTCTTCTTACAACAATGGAGACAAAAATAAATAGAATATCAACATAAGTAATTAATTAAGTCAGATAAAATCAGGGATACCTGTTTTTGGTTGAGTTCAAAAAATAGGGAGACTGTTACCTGAGGGATTAAAATTCCCACAGTGCTCTTCCCTTATGGTATCAAAGATTTGAAAGTCACACATTAGAAAAGGGGGAAATCATAGACCCAACCTGATCTTTTATTAAAATTGGAGCCATCTTGCCACAAAGCCATGAAAAGATAATTTTGACTTAACTATAAATTACAGCAAATTCTGAAACTGCTTGGAATGCCTGCCCGTGCCTTGAACTCACCCATGCCTGGCTCTGTGACCAGATAGCAACCCTCTCTGAAACTTTATTGACACCTCATAAATATTGGCCCTCCTTCGCCAGACAACACTCTCTGAGGCTCTAATGGTTCTCATAAATTCTGATGTTGGGGCCAGCAAAAAAAAAAAAAATGTAAACTACCATTACTGTGATGCTTCCAGAGTTCTGTTATCTGTAACTCCCCTTTTGTGTAACTTTCTGGGCTTTAAAGCTGGGCTGCAGGAAAGTTGGTGTTGCTCTCTTGTTCCCGCCGTTTTTGGAGGGAGAGGCAGCTGGGGTGGTGGAAATAATAAGCTTGCTTTAATCTGATTATAATTGAAGTCAGTGGTCTTTTCTTGCGACCTGGTCTAAAAGGTAAACACTCCACAAACATGGAGCTCTGCCGGTCTAAAGACTTCTTGAGAAACTGCCTCTGAGGATGGGCACTTGACATATATGTTGTTGTCAGGAGCTTTAGCTTTCATTCTAATGAGACCATCAAAACTGGGTCTGCATCTATGTGTCCTGGAGGACATTGTTTCTATTTTTCCAAAGAATATGAGGCAGCAGTGCTGAATTCTCTAGGTAGGTAAACTGTGGCCACTGAAAGCTAAGTGTCAAAGCATGTGGACTGTGAAGCCATTTGGTCATCCTCCACTTTTCATGGTGTTTCTTTCTACTGCACTGGGAGTTTGGTATTTGCTTCATGAAATACAAGGATTTCAACTGGGACACAGTGCTGGAGGGAGTCCTGTCACTTGTGGTGGGTCAGGGTCTGCAGGAGAATGCACCAACCAGGCTTCTATCCCACATAGCTAACCCTCTTGACCATAGCAACCGGATTCTGAACATTGCCCTGAAACATCTCCATATAACAAGATGCCTTTAATGGAGTGGTTTCAGACATATTAGTGATTCCTGTCTGCACCATGTCAGCCACAATTCATTTGGAAGTCAATGGCAGATACACATGGCCCGACCACAGATGTTTCATCACAAACCTGCACACAACAGCTCTGGACCCACTACTCAGCAGGCCCCAACATACTGGCATCTCTTTTCTACACCATTTTCATGAAACCCAGTCAATCAAGGCACTCTCTGGTATACTCATGATCAGCAACAGGACATCCAAATATTCTCCAGTTGCAGGTGGTCATGGGAATTTCAGAAATTTCAGAGTATTTATCTAGCCATTTCCTAAGATGAAGTTGGAGAAACTGTGGGTTTCAATTTATTAAGGAACCATTCAATTTTGAGGAAGCACATTTCAAGGAATACTCTGGAGAACTCTCACAGGCAAGGCTTCCCAAAGAGTGGCCAAAAGGTCACATGAAGCCAGGCCAATTGAGGTCTACAATGTGAGGTCCATGTGTGTTTTGACTCGCAACTATGGCTGCCAAGTTTTTCAGAATAAAATCATGTGATATCCTGCTGAGATTCCCAGTGCTCTGTGGAAAGCCACTCTGGGCTTAGATCTCAGTTTCCAAGGGCGACTCTCATGTGTGGCCTCCTTAAATCCCAACACAATTCATGGCAATACTTCTCTGATGTCAGTTCCATAACGCAGTCTCTAAGAGGAATCACACCAGAGTTCAAGCCCAGGAGGATTCAGGCATCTCTTACAACCACCACACAAATGACCACAATTAAAACTAAATCACTCCCACATGGCCCTCATCTTCTTCCACATAGACACTCATCATGAACTCTGGCTGGAGGTTTCCATGAAGGGCACAGCCAAATACACTGTTCAAAATAAGCAGCCTTGCCCCTCATTTGCCTAAAGTCAGGGTGGCCTGGACACCCTTCCTGTGAACCAAGAGTGATCAAATAGGCCTGCTCTATAACTGCTCCGCTTCTCCAATTTGAGGCCTAATGACTGTCTGGTATAGATTCTTTATGTGAATTGGTTTCATGAGAAAACCCAAGCACCTATTGGCTAGCCTCTGCAGGGCTTTGAAGAACTGACTTGACCCAAAGATCCCTATTCTCACTTGATTTAGCTCAGAAAGCTTACAGAGGAAAGCGAGAGACTTCATCCACAATGACTGCTCTTTTGGCCATTTTGGTTTTGGATGCACACTTGGAAACTTTCTTTAGATCCAACAGATGCTGAGAATCTAAGCCACTGCTGTCACCCCGGGCCAAGTGGCTGATTCAGACACATCCCTTTCCAAAGCAATTAAACAAAGAGCCACAGGTGATGCCCATTCATTTCCATTTGAAACCTGTTTTCTTCAGGCTTCACAAAGGGGTGGCCTAAGGCAAAGACCTTCCTGCCATTCAGGGTAATAGAAACATAAGCAAGCAAATGGCCCAAAGCAGGGTTTCTCCACTGAGACTTTACTGGTCACACTGATATCCGAGTTTTCTGAGATGCTCCCATTCCCTTCAGCTATCCAGTACATGGCCATGTCACAGAACTTGGAGGTGGTACATATCTTGGACACCAAACCATAAGGCTATTCTGGAGAGTGGCCAGTATTCAGGAGGAAAAGAGGAACTTAGGAAGATAGTAGGTGTTCCCCATCCATAAGGCAAGCCGCTCTACATTCTTAAATTGGGCAGGATGAATGCTGGGAAGCTTTCTACTAGACAGGACACAACCATTGATGCATTTGCTTTTAAAATGTCTACAACATGGATACAGTGGGATACACAGACATAGAAACACTCGTGTTGTCAAATGACTTTCTAGAAACTTTCCAGTCCAAACCTACAAACTGCCTTTCCTACCTATTCTCAGAACATGAGATAAAACCACAAACTCACACCGACACCCACAACGGCACCTCCTTCCCCCAAGTATGTCTGTGACTATCCTGAGTGTCCTCTGACTGGTGGGCCATACTATGTTCCCCTGAAATGGCCTGTCTTGTCTCAGATCAGGTCTTCTTTGCCAACTCTTTGAAGTTGTCAGGAGCCATGGTTGAGCCACTACCTGCTTTCTCAGAAAAGTCCCTCTTCAGAGCTCTCCTGGAATTTGGCCATCATCACATAAGTAGGTACCAAGAAAGACTGACTCTGTCCTTGGTAAATCCAAACAATTGAGACCACTGGGACTAGGACTAGGACTTGCTCTTGGTGGCTGGCTTCCTGGTCCCAAGTTCAGAGAGTTCCATCACCAAGAAAGTGTGGTAGGTCACTTCCTTCAGCAACTGAATGAGGTCAATGCCTTGGAAAACCACTTTGTCCTAACAGTTGCTTCCAATGGTCCCATGAGATGGAGGCTGCCCCTACTTTTGTGACACTTTCACAAATTAGAATGGTATATCAACCATAGGCACCCGGGAAAAGCTCTGTACACAGGCCTGGTTTGGTCCATTTCATCTACATTAAGAAGAGAGAGGCTGATTCAGACACATTCCTTCATTCTCACCAGGTTGTTTGACATGGAAGTTGACATGGAGTTGACTTTTGCTCTCTCAGTTCCTTCATAGGTGAAAAGGTCGGTCAAAAGTCGGAGGAAAAGACCATCAAGAGACTGTCTCATGTCACAGCAAAGGGCTTATTGGGAGTCCAGCATGCTGGGGCTCAGAGCTAACTTCAGAGGAGCAAAGAACAAAGATCCCCAAGAAGAACTTGAGCAGAGTTTATATACATTCTTTAGAGAGGGCAGGGACTTTACATACATCATAGCCTCCTTTAGGAAATCAACAACATATACCACGGGAAAATCAAATAACAACTCTAAAACATGATTAGCACATTCATTGGCGGGAAGAGGTCGGGTAGGGGGTGATTGGTTAGCCCTGAGAAGGGGTATACGTTTAAACTGATTGGTTGAAGCCCTGCACGGTTTCTGGGAAGGGGTTGTTAAGTAACTAGGTGGTCAGGGAAGATTTCAACACACATCTAATTGGCAGTTCCGGGAATTGTCTTAACTGCCACAGGAATTTCAGGTTCTGAGTGCAGCTTGGAAACTTTACAAAACCTGGTTCTATATGTTTCAATTTCAATTTCTTTTATTCTTTCATTTCCCACTCCTTTTTCTAACTACTTTTAATCTTAAAAGTAATGAATCATAATTATTGCGGGGTCTCACATTCTATTTCTGCCAGTGTAGCGTATTTCTGTCTGATTACAATGAGTTTTTCCTGCCCAATTTGAGCCTGGAGAAAGGAAACTATGCGGTTAAGCAAACAAGGTCCTACAGTTAGCAACACCATAAGGATGATCAGGGGTCCAGCTAAGTCTGATAGGAGTGTAGTTAACCAGGGGAACTGGGTAAACCATAACTCAAACCACCCTAGTTGAATCTCCCTATCTCTCTGGTGCTCTTCAAGGCATTTTCTCAATTTACTCATGGATTCTTTTACAACTCCAGTATGGTCAGCATAAAAACAACATTTTTCTCTCAGTGCAGCACAGAGGCCCCCCTCACTCATGAAGAGGAGGTCTAATCCTCGCCTGTTCTTTAAAACAACTTCACAGAAAGAAGTTAAGGATTCCTGCAGCACTGTGATGGCGGTCTCTAACGTCTTCAAGTCTTTATCTATTGCTGTTTCTAATCGGGCCATTTGTTGTGACCCACGTATCATAGCAGCTATTCCCGTACCCACTCCTGCAGCAGCTCCTATCCCCAATAGGATGGCAGGAGTAAGGGACACTGGCTCCCCGCAAAATCGGGTTGTTTCTCCCCCTAGTAGACCTTCAAATGATTCTACATCATAATAGAGCACCCTGGGGAGTATCTGCACCATTACACAATAATTTACAGAGCTGTCAAATACCTGGGCTGAAATGCAAGGAGTTCTGACTGTGTGGAGTTCAGTACAATAAAGGTTCCTTTAATTAGTTCCCAGGGGGAGGAGTCAGCTGTACTCTGGACTGCGGAAGTATGCAAAGACGGAAACCGGGAAGTATGAGATCGTAGAGGGGTTCTGGTAGATCTAGGCATGGGAGGTTTAGGAGGCTTAATTCCTGGGTTGAGGGGATTGGGCTCTATTGCTGTGATATTTTCTTCCTTTTTAAGCCAGATGGTGAACCAGTGACCAAAGTCATAACGAGGGCCATAAATATAGAATCGCATTCCCCACGTATTTCCATAGGCCATGTTGTTCCGAGGTAGCCCCTTCCTTTGGAATTGAAAGTTAAAATGAGGGGGTAACATAGACTATTCTTTCCACAGTGAGTTTTTGACACCACTTGGCTAGCAGCACATTTCTTGGGATCAATCAAGGTGTCATTTCTTTCTTCCTTAATCTCACTGTCGGGGGAGTTTGGGTTCCACCATGCAGCTCCCGTTTGTTCACAACCCCAAGATCTACAATAAAAGTCACTGGGTCCTCTACAGGTTTGGGCCTGTTTGCGATTTTGGAAATCATCTGGGCAAACATAAAAATCAAGATTGGCTAGTTTACACCTGAGCTGGGGGAGATGATATCCATAATTCATGGGGTAAGGTGGTCTATGTTGCCCTGGTTTGGGGTTGAGTGGGATCTCAGTGGGGGTCCTCTATGTCAGGAGATCCCAGTCAGAGAGGCCTATGGCAAGCTGACAAATGTCCGGGTGGAGAGATGGCCACCAAGTCCATATGGTGGCTGTATGTGAAATAGACCACGCTACTTGCCCAGTAGGATTTATAATTTGCCATTGTTGCTGAACAGGCTGATGGGGATTAGGACTGCTGGTGATCAGGGGAAGAATCCATAGCCCTACCCACATGACAGACACACAACTTCAGACGGTTACCAGTCTGTTCCAGTTTCCAGCCAGAGTCTGGACAGGGCACAGGCTTGAGATGGGAGGCATGGATCCAGGAAGTGATCCCATCCACTTTCACCACTGTGGGTGTTATAAGCAGCACCTGGTATGGTCCTTTCCAGCGGGGTTCCAGGGATGACACCTGATGCCATGTCACGTAGATGAAGACTCCCACTTGATATCGATGTGGGGTTCCCTCATCTCCAGGCTGATAAGCAGTGGCCAACTGTTTCCACAGGAATCGCTGGGTGCTGGGTTTGTTCAAGGGCTTTAAGTCTGTCAAGAAAGAGTGTGTGAAAAGAATCATTAAGTCTCAGAGTTGGGGTTAGGTCCCTTACTGGAGGAGGGGCACCATAGAGAATTTCGTAAGGGGTGAGTTTACACAAAGAGGCAGAGGGCGTTTTTCTTGCATGAAACAGTGCTTAAGGTAGGAGCATAGTTCAATTTTTTATGCCAGTCTCCAAGCTTTATTTCATTAAGGTCTCTTTGATGGTTCTATTCATCCTTTCTACCTGTCCTGAGCTCTGGGGTCTATTAGCACAATTAAACTTCCAATTAATCCCCAGGGTCCTGGCGAATCCCTGACTTACCTGGGCCACGAATGCCAGTCCATTATCAGACCCTATTACCTTAGGCAGGCTGAACCTTGGAAAAATGTCTTATAGAATCTTTTTGACCATCCTCTGAGCCTTTTCTTTCTTCATGGGGAAGGCTTCAACCCATATTGAAAAAGTATCTACAAAGACTAGGAGATATTTAAGTCCATACCTTGCTGGCTTAATTTCAGTAAAGTCCACTTCCCAGAAGCTTAATTTCAGTAAAGTCCACTTCCTGCAGGGAAGCACGAAGCTTGGATGGGTAAGCATTAACTAATTGGCAGACTTGACAAGCTCTAGTCACCTGCTCAGCTATTTCTTTCCTCTGTGAGTCAGTCAATAATAAGTCCTTTCTCCGGTCCTTTAGGAGTGCCTATAACTTTTTTGAGCCTAAGTGGGTGAGTTGGTGTACGTCTTTGACATAAAGGTGGGCTTTTTGAAATCATAAACTTGGCTCTGTAGGGTCCCAGAGTCCTGTATCTGTCTCCTCAGATGATAAGTTGCCTGAATGTTCCAGTGCGGCCAAATCATCTGATTGTTGTTCCCCCCGGTGTGAAAAAAGTTACCAGAATCACTCCGTTTAGGGCTGCCAATTAAGCTTCCTCATCTGCCCTTCTGTTTCCAACCGCCATGGGGTCGTTTCCCTTCTGGTGCCCTGGACAGTGCACTATACCTAGTTCCTTAGTGCCCTGCACTGCTGAGAGAAGGTGGAGGATCTCATATTTGTTCTTTATTTCTTTCCCAGCAGAGGTTAATGGCCCCCTTTGCTGGTAAATAGCCCTGTGCAAATTAGCATTGGCAAATGGATAGCGGCTATCAGTGTATATGGTGGCCCTCTTGCCTGTTGCTAGTTCCAATGCTTTTGGAAGGGCAATCAGTTCTGTCTTTTGGATTGATGTCTCTTCTGGGAGACCAGAGGACCAGATGACATTAGTTTTGCTAACTACTGCTGCTCCAGCCCGCCGCTTACCATCTTGGAGGAAGCTTCTCTCGTCTGTAAACCATATGACTTCTGGGTGAGGCAGTAGCTGGATCTTTCTAGTCTCATCCTATACTGGTTTCCTCTGCCAGTATGTGTTGACACTCATGAGTGATGGGTTCTGATAATTCTTCTGGCAGCAGTGTAACCAGGTTGAGTGGAGCAGAGGGTTCCAGAGTTATTCTGTCTTTGCTAATCCAGAGGCTCTGGTATTGGTTTATTCTGGAGTTTGATAGCCACCTCTCTGGAGGCTGACAGATGATGCTCTGCAGGGCATGGGGGGCTATAATGGTTAGCTTCTGTCCCAACGTTCATTTATGAACATCTTTTTTTAGAAGGGCTGCTGCTGCTATAGCTCTTAAGCAATGGGGCCACCCACTAGCCACTGGGTCCAATTTTTTTGATAAGAATGCTACCGGCCTTTTCCAAGGTCCCAAAGTCTGAGTGAACACTCCCAGTGCTATTCCTTTCTTTTCCTCGATGTAGAGAGTGAAGGGATTTTCTACTTCTGGGAGTGCTAAAGCCGGAGCAGATAGCAGCACCTTTTTTTGACATTATCAAAAGCTTGTTGGTGCTCAGGGGTCCATTTGAAATGGGCATCCCCATTTATAAGCAGGTATAAAGGGGCAGCCAGAGATGCGAACCCAGGAATCCATAACCTGCAAAAGCCGGCAGTCCCAAGAAACTCTCTGAATTGTCTCTTATTAGATGTGGGCGGTATCTGCACAACGGTTTGTTTTCTGGGCTCACTGAGCCATCGTTTGCCACCCCTAACAGAATAACCCAGGAAGATTACTTCTTGCTGACAAATTTGGTGCTTTTTGCAGAAGCCCTATATCCAAGCCGAACAAGCTCGGATAATAGTGCTTGGGTCCCAGACTCATAGTTCTTCTTGGTGTTGGCTGCCAGTATCAGATCATCCACATATTGGACTAGGGTGACTTCGGGGTGTGCAGTTCTGAAGCCCTGTGGAGGGCTTCATCAAAGAGAGTGGGGGAGTTTTTGAAGCCCTGTGAGAGTCTAGTACATTTTAGTTGGCCATATGTTAAAGTTTCTGGGTCTATCCACTCGAAAGCAAACAGAAACTGATTGTCCTCATGTAGGAGCAAGCAGAAGTAAGCATCTTTTAAGTCCAGCACAGTGTACCATTCCCGCTCCAGATTCAGAGTGCTAAGCAAATTATATGGATATGGTATTGTTGGGTGAATGTCCTGCACTCTGTTGTTTATCTCTCTTAGGTCTTGAACAGGACGGTAGTCCCTAGTTCCTGGCTTTCTTACTGGTAGCAGGGGGGTATTCCAGGATGATTGACATGGCCTTAGGACCCCAAGGGCCAATTATTTCTGAATATGGGGACTTATCCCATCTTTAGCTTCTTTGCTTAGAGGATATTGTTTAACACTGATTGGAGAGGCAGAGGCTTTTAATTCTAGTTCTATTGGAGGTAGTTTTATTGCTAGACCTAACCCAGCAGTTTTTGCCCAGGCATTAGGATAATCTTTTATCCATTTCTGTGGTAGTTTGCCTCTTTGATCAGTCCTAGGGGGCGCGAAGAGTTGATGTTCATCTTCAACGGACATAGTCAATGCTGTGACTATGGGAGTTTTCACTGAAGGCTTTAGAACATCCACTTGGGGGAACATCAGGGTTAAAGGTTATTCTAGCCCCGAGTTTGGTAAGCAGATCCCTGTGCATCAATGGGGCTGGGCACTCTGGGATTACTAGGAAAGAGTGGTGGACTTTTCCTTTTCCTACATCCATAATCCTCTTAGTTGTCCAAGCCCGATATGTACTGCCATTATCCCCTAGAACTAGGGACCATTTATTTGATAGGAGCCCAGTGGGGTCTTAAGGGCTGAGAATACTGCTCCTGTATCCTCTCCAAAGTTCACTGGAGTCCCCTCCACTTCAAATGTTACCCTGAGCTCTGGGAGGAGATCCGAGCCCCAACATTCCTAGTCCTATTCTAGAGTCAGCATGGCGGGCTGGCGTGGTTGCTTCTTTTTGGTGCAATCTTTGGCTCAGTGTCCTTTTTCTTTACAGTAGGCACATTGATCTGAGGCCAGGGGCAGCCTTTGGCGTGGGCCCAAGTATCCCTTCCTGACTCCAAGCTTTTTAACTTCTGGCATATTTGCTGCTGTGAACAAAACCTTAGCCAATGTTTTAGTCTGCCTTTTGCTCCTTTCATCCTTCTTTTGTTCCCTTTCCTTCTCTCTCTTCTGTTCCCTCTCCTCCTCAGGTTCTCTCTTATAATATACTTTCTCAGCTTCTCTGACTAAGTCTCTTAAGGTCGTATCTTGTAATCCATCTAGACATTGTAACTTTCTCTTAATATCTTGGGCAGCCTGCTCAATACAGGCCATTGTAACAGATGCATTTTGGTCCTCTGCCTGAGGATCAAAAGGAGTATATTTCCTATATTCTTCCATAATTCTCTCCAGAAACATAGAGGGAGACTCATTAGGCCCTTGGATAATCTCTCTTACCTTGGCCAAATTGGTCGGCCCTCTGGCGGCTACTCGGAGACCCGCTATTAGAGCGGACAGATATAAGTGGACAGATGCTTCTTACCTTCAAAGGTGTTGGGGTCCCAGTTGGGTCGTTTCATGGGCCCATAGGGACGGAGAGAGAGTATCACAGGGGCTTCTGAATTTTCTATTATCCGTCGCCGGTGGGTTCCTTTAGGTTGCCCAGCTTCCTCCAGGGGAGGAGGGGCTGCTGCTGCTGCAGAGAAGTCCCCTGGAGGGCTTGGGTCTGGCCCAATTGCCTCTAGCAGTGGAGAGGCTGAGTCAGCGGTGGGAGGATCATCAGGAACTGTGTTGGCTGTTGGGGAGGGAGAATAGAGGATAAGGAGGTGGAGGAGTGTCCAGTCTTGTGACTCAGGGAGAATGGAAGAAAGAGGGGGAGGAGCAGATGGTTTGAATGATAGGATCGTGGGGGAAGGGGTATATGGCTCTTTATCTGCGTGGCCACGTGGACAAAGCTGAAAGACAATATCTCTGACTTTTTGGATTAGAGGAAAGTGGAAGGATCCTTCTGAGGGCCATCCGACTTCGAGGATGGGCCATTCTGAAGCACAGAGAGTCTGCCAGGTACAGCGCTTTACTGGAAAAGAAAGATTCTGGGCCCTTGAGCGGACATCAGTCCAATGATCAAGGGTCAGAGTCAGAGAAGAGGATGTGCTTTGTCCCATAATGGGAGTTACTCAAACAGGGACAGTGAAGACACAAACGCAACACAGAAAAAGACAAACAGTAAACGTTTAACATGACTCCAAGACAAAGATTAGAACTGAGTAACTGGTAAATCTTGATGGGTTAGGCAATAAAGACAGACAGTAAACTCAACATGAGTTCGGGACAATGAACAAAACTGAGTAGCCAGCAAAACCTGATGGGCTGGCAAACCGAATCCTGAAGCAAAATGTAACTGAGATGAGAAAACTACTATTCTTTGATTTTCCTAGTCTTCCGGAGTTTCCCCCAGAAACGTGACCTTGGGCTCTGTGACAGGTCTGTCACACCATAGGAGAGAGTTAATGCTCTTCACCAACAGCCACTTTGCCATGCCCTGACTTTAAATCCGAAACCAGAAAGAGGCTCCTTACTAACCCCGAGAGGAGTCCCTTGAGGTCTTTCGTCCACCGCTGCCGGGTATCTCACCTGGGGCCTCCAGATAAGTAGGTGCGGCGAACGTCAGAGAAAAAGACAACAAAGAGGCTTTCTCATGCATCAGAAAAGGGTTTATTGGGGGTCCAGCATGCTGGGGCTCAGGGCTCACTTCAGAGGACCAAAGATCAAAGAGCCCTGAGAACAACTTGAGCAGAGTTTATATACATTCTTTAGAGAGAGCAGGGATTTTACATACATCATTGCCTCCTTTAGGAAATCATCATGTACCACGGGGAAATCAAATAACAACTCTTAAACATTATTAGCACATTCATTGGCGGGAAAAGGTCAGGCAGGGTGTGATTGGTCAGCCCTGAGAAGGGGTATACGTTTAAATTTATTGGTTGAAGCCCTGAGATGTATACGTGGTGAGCTTCAGGGTTTCTGGGAAGGGGTTGTTAAGTAACTAGGTGGACAGGGAAGATTTCAACACACATCTAATGGGCAGTTTCAGGAATTGCCTTAACTGCCACAGGAATTTCAGGTTCTGAGTGCAGCATGGAAACTTTACAAAACCTGGTTGTTTACGTTTCAATTTCAATTTGTTTTATTCTTTCAGAACCTTACAGTGGAAGGCGAGAGACTTCATCCACAATGACTGCTCTTTTGGCCATTTTGGTTTTGGATGCACACATCTGATCTTTTCTTAGATCCGTCTGTTGCTGATAATCTAAGCCACAGCCTCAAACAGGGCCAAGAGCCTGATTAAGACACATCCCTTTCCAAAGCAATTACATCTCTGAGGTCAGTTACAGAACTCAGTCTCTGAGAGGAATCACACCAGTGTTCAAGCCCAGGTGCACCCAGTCATCTCTTCCAACCACCACACAAATGACCACAATTAAAACCAAAACACTCCCACATGGCACTCATCTTCTTACATACATACACTCATGATAACCTTTGGCTGGAGGCTTCCATGAATGCCGCAGCCCAAGAGAGTGTCCAAAATAAGCTCCCTTGCCACTCATTTGCCTAACCTCAGGGTGGCCTGAACACCCGTCCTGTGAACCAGGATTGATCACATAGTTCTTCCTGTAATACTGCACTGCTTCTCCAATTTGAGGCCTACTGACTGTCAGGTATAGATTCCTTATGTGATTTGGAGTCATTAGGAAACCAAAGTAAATTTGCAAGGCTTGGAAAAACTCATTTGACCCAAAGGATCCCTATTCTCACTTGGTGGAGGTCAGGAACCTTACAGAGGAAGGCGAGAGACTTCATCCACTATGACTGATCTTTTTGCCATTTTGGTTTTGGATGCACACATTAGATCTTTCTTTATATCCATCAGGCGCTGCCAATCTAAGCCACAGCCACACACAGGGCCACGAGGCTGATTCAGAACATCCTTTTCCAAAGCAATTAAGCAAAAGCCACAGGTGATGCCCATTCATTTCCATTTGAAAACTGTTTTCTTCAAGATTCACAAAGGGGTGGCCTGAGGCAGAGACCTTCCTGACTTCAGAGCAACAGAACAATAAGTAAGCAAATCCCAATGCAGGGTTTCTCCACTGAGACTATACTAGTCACAATGATATCTGAGTTTTCTGAGATGCTTGTCATTCCCTTCAACAATCCAGTACATGGCCATGTCACAGAGATTGGAGGTGGTATATATATCTTGGACAAAAAACCATGAGCCTATTCTGGAGAGTGGCCAGAATTCAGAAAGAAAACAGGAACTTAGAAAGTTAGTAGGTGTTGCCCATCGAAAAGGCAACCAGCAGTCCTTT
Source organism: Callospermophilus lateralis (assembly GCF_048772815.1). Classification (NCBI taxonomy): domain Eukaryota; kingdom Metazoa; phylum Chordata; class Mammalia; order Rodentia; family Sciuridae; genus Callospermophilus; species Callospermophilus lateralis. The sequence goes on from NW_027517366.1 coordinate 524,881, forward strand.
TTTAAAATGGGCAGGATGAATGCTGGGAAGCTTTCTACTAGACAGGATACATCCATTGATGCATTCTTTTTTCTAATTTGTACAACCAAGAACACAGTGGGATACACAGACACAGAAACACCTTGTCAAAGGACTTTCTAGAAACAGTCCACTCTAAACCAAACAAACCGCCTTTCCTACCTATTCTCAGATCATGAGACAAAACCACAAACTCACATCCACACTCACAAAGGCACCTCTTTCCCCAAGTAAGTCTGTGAGTATCCAGAGTGTCCTCTGACTTGTGGGCCATAGTATGTTCCCCCGAAATGGCCTGTCCGGTCTCAGATCTGGTCTCTTTGTCCATCTCTGTGAAGTTTTATGGAGCCTCTGCTGACCACTACCTGCGTTCTCAGGAAAGGCCCCTCTTCAGAGTTCTACTTGCATTTGGTCATCCTCAAACCATTAGGTACCAAGAGAGACAGACTGTCTCCTTGGTAAATCCAAACAAGTGAGCCCACTGGGAATGGGACTGGGCCTGGCTCTGGATGCCTGGCTTCCTGGATCTCAAGTTCAGAGAGTTCCATCACCAAAGAAGTAAGGTAGGTCAATTCCTACAGGAAGGGAATGAGGTCACTGCCTTGGCAACCACTTTGTCCTTACAGTTCCTTCCAAGGGTCCCTTGAGATGGAGGCTGCCCCTACTTCCTGTGAAACTTTCAAAAGTTAGAATGGTATATCAACCATAGACACCCAGGAGAAGCTCTCCACACAGGGTTGGTTTGTTCCATCTTTTTTATATCAATAGGAGAGAGGCTGATTCAGACGCATACCTTCATCCTGACCAGGTTGTTTGCCATGGAAGATGACTTTTGCTCTCTCAGGTCCTTCACAGCTGCCTACATCTTCTCCAGAGATCATTTCTGCATCAACCCTTGAGGTTCTCAGCAGGTGGAAGATTCCCTACATTCCTGTATTGTAAGACCAACTCTGTCCCTGCTCTTTTGTAAAGTTAGATTGAGGGAATAGTGTATGGTTAGGGTTAATAATATATTCTATTTGGGTTAGGAAACATTCTGCGGGATAAATAATGGTATTAGGAACCTGCGATATTCACAAGAATATATAGGTGAAATATAAGTATAAAACCTGAAATCTAGGTACGATTTGAAGCCCAGAAGGAAATTGGGCCCTTTAGTGCGATACTTAGCTTTGAATTATGTTCTACACAGATGTCTCAGATAAATTGATATGCAATGGCAGAGGACCTTGTACCTTGGATGAATAAATGTCCTAGAGAACATCCAGTCAAAAAGGAATAGTTGGCAGGATTAGGAAGGTAGTCAGTAGGTTTTGAAAAAAGAGTGAGTATAGGATTTGGACAAAACGTTCATTAGCAATAGGGTTTCGGGTAGAGAGTGAACGTGAATATGAGCACATACGAAGAGTCAGTCACAATGATGAACTGGGAAAAATATGTCGGAAAGCAGATATCAATAGAGACATTAGGAAAACAGGCAAAGTATAATGTGAGTAATAGGGTTAGACATGTTCAACATGGTTGAGGTTGAATATATAATCTTGGGAAGAAAGACATATGTAGTCATCAATAGGATTGATATTTTAGAGCATTAGGCAACGTGGGCATGGTTGTTTTTAATAATCCATGCTCACTTTCCATTTTGCTTTGGTGAAAGGTTAATAAAATAGTCACTTGTCACTTTCTGTTTTTCTGTATGCTTAACAAAACACTGTTGAAATCTTGAGAACTGTTTGCTATTTTTGTTCCCTGAATGTGCTATCCCCAACTGCCAAACTGCAGAATGTACTCCCTCACCCAGTTGCACGCAAACTGCACACTCGCCCTGACCCATCAATAAATTTCCCTCCCTGCCCTGTCCAAGGAAAGTATATAAGTTCTGATAAAGCTGTTCTCAGGGCTCTTTGCTCTATTCAAGTGAGCTCTGAGCCCCATCATGCTGGACCCCCAATAAACTCTTTGCTGTGGCTGAGTGAAAATGGTATACTGTTCTGTACTTAAAAGATGCTTTCTTTTGCTTGCCTCTGCATAAAGATAGTCAGTTGCTGTTTGCTTTCGAGTGGGTAGACCCAGAAACCAGAACGTTTTGTCAACTAACTTGGACTAGACTCCCACAGAGGTTCAAAATCTCACCCACTCTCTTTGATGAAGCCATTCACAGAGATCTCAACAACTTCAGAACTACACATCCCGAAGTCACCCTGATTCAATATGTGGATGTCCTGCTCCTGGCAGCCAACACCAAGGAAAACTTTGAGTCTGTGACCCAAGCACTATTATCTGAGCTTGCTCAACTCGGGTATAGAGCTTTGGCCAAAAAGGCCAAAATTTGCCAGCAAGAAGTAATCTTCCTGGGGTATTTCCTTAGGCACTGTAAATGATGGCTCACTGACCCCAGGAAACAAAACGTTGTGCAGATACCACCCCCATTTAAAAGGAGACAACATAGAGAGTTTCTTGGAACTGCTGGCTTTTGCAGGTTATGGACCTGGGTTTGTGTTCTTAGCTGCTCCTTTATACCCGCTGTTAAATGAGAATGCCCAATTCCAATGGACCCTTTGAGCACCAGCAAGCTTTTGATAACATCTAAGAACACTGACACTGAACACCTCAACTTCACTGAGCCCAGCCTGCAATTTCAGAAAGCCCTACACTATGTTAAAAATGTACATCAACTCAATCAACTTGGTTCAAAGAAACTGCAGCCATTCCTGTAGGATCAAGAACAGAGTTTTAGACTAACTCACTCACAGTGAATGGAAATAACTGAATGGGTAACAAAAGCCTGTCGGTTCTGTTAATTGGTTAATGCTTACCATTCCAAGCTTCCTGCAGGAAAGCACGTACCAGGAACCAGACCAGGACAATTCTGCGAAGTGGACTTTACTGAAATTAAGCCAGCGAGATATGGACTTAAATATCTCCTCCTCTTTGTAGATACATTTTCAGGATGGATTGAAGCCTTTCCCACAAAAAAAAAAAAAAAAAAAAAAAAAAAAAAAAAAAAAAAAAAAAACCCGGCACAAATGGTGGTCAAGAAGATCCTGAAAGATATTTTTCAAAGACACGGCCTGCCTAATGTAATATGGTCTGATAATTGAACGGTGTTCATGGGCCAGGTAAATCAGGGGTTAGCCAGGACCCTGGGGATTAATTGGAAGTTACATTGTGCTTATAGACCCCAGAGCTAAGGACACATGAAAAAATAAATAGAAGCATTAAAGAGACCTTAAAGAAATAAAGCTTAGAGACCGTCATAAAAGAGTAGACTATGCTCCTGCCTTATGCACTGTTTCATGAAAGAAATACTCCCTTTGATTCTTTGTGTAACATCACCCCCTATGAAATTCTCCATGGGGCCCCTCCTCTGGTAAGGGACCTAACGCCAACTCTAAGACCTAAGTATCCCTTCCACACACCCTTGCTTGACAGACTTAAATCTCTTGAAAGAAATCAGCTATACCTGTGGAAACAGCTGGCCACTGCCTTCCAACCTGGGGACGAGGGGACTCCACATCGATATCAAGTAAGAGACTTCCTCTACATAAGAGGACATCAGGTGTCATCCCTGGAACCCCGCTGGAAAGGACCATACCAGGTGCTACTTATAACACCTACTGCGGTAAAAGTAGACGGAATCACTTCCTGGATCCATGCCTCTCATCTCAAGCCTGCAACCTGTCCAGACTCTGGCTGGAAACTGGAAAAGACTGGTATCCTGTTCAAATTGTGTATTTGCCACGTAGATAAGGCTATAGACTCTCCCCTTGGCCACCAGTAGACCTAAAACTCATTAGCCCGTTCAGCAGCAATGGCTGATCACAAATCTACTAGACAAGAAGTATGGTCTATCTTGCATACAGCCCCCTTAGGGACCTGGTGGCCATCTCTCCACCCAGACATTTGTCAGCTGGATATAGGTCTTTCCTATTAGGATATCCTTGATGAAGAGGATCCCACTAAAATTCCATTAAATCATTTCCATACCATAGATAATGGAAACAAACCTTATGGTTGTATAGACAGGCAAGCCAGATGCAGGTTGGCTAGCCTATATTAGTATGTTTTCCCCGCAGACTATCAAAGCCACAAACCGCCACGGCTGAGTGTGAGAAAAGACGACTTCTTCTGTAAGTCATGGGGATTTGAGCATACAGAGGCTGCCTGGTGGAATGTAAAATCCTCATCAAATTCAGTACACAGCATTGGCCATATTACCATTTAGACATCTAAAACCGATGGCCCCAAGAGGAGTCTCTAGATCCTCAAATTCTGTGTGACATTTTTAACTTCTGCAAGTGCTCAAAGGGGTGAAAGGAAATTCCCCTATGTGGAGGCCTTTTCCCTCTTTCACTCACATCCTGAACTATGCTTCTCCAATAGTTCCTCACCCTCAGCCTTCTGCTCCAGACTCTCTGCTGTCAGTCCTACCTCAGCAACCTAATTTCTCTTCTCCAATTACTAGATCAAAAACCCAAACCTCCGCCGGTTCTCAGGGCATTGCCCTCTTGCTGAGTTAGCAGGTACTGAGGTACCCATCCACCCGCTCACTCCTCTCTTCCTCTGTCAGTGCCCGCACCGGGTCCCACCAAGTCCTCTTACCAGCTAACCTAAAGCTCAAACCAGCTTAGGAGAAGCCTCAGACCCCTATCAAAGATGTAATGAAAATGACCTTTAAAGTTGCTTTGTCATCACTGAAAACAGGTTACTAAGAATTTAAAGTGCCTCACAGGCTTTTCGGGATACTCACTCCCGTCTTCCCCTCTGCTCTACTGGTTATACTGCTCAAGTTTTTGTTGCTAGGAAAATCCCAAACCCCTTTCCCATTATTCTTTTATATCTCTCCTTCCTCATTCTCAGATCCACGGAGCTGCTCTCACCCTCCGCCTTCCCCGTCTTCTCCCTCTGTACCAGGCCCAGAGAAAAATCTTAACTGAACTTCTCCAGAAGTCTTTACCATGGTTGACTTTAGGACTTTCAGCAAAATAGTCCCTATAAAAGAGTTCAGTGTAGATAAACTTCCTCTTTTTCTGTTGCCCTGCTCTACTTGGCTACTGGCTGCAAAAATCAGCACTCCTAAGCTTGACACCCCTTTAATAGTTTTTCACACAATATGTGAACAAGGCCTGTGGCCTTGAGCTGGGGCTTCATAGAGATGGCTATATTTCTAAGATATAAAATTACCAACTGGGCTCCATGGTAACAGCTGCAGGGGGATAAAAGAAAAGGAAGAAAAAGCTCTCCCCCTCCCAGGTGTCCTTGAAAATTTACCTTGCCCACCATAGAGGAAAAAACAGAAAAAAACTTCTTTTTGTGAAGTTCTGCAGACTGTGAACTTCTTAGTCCCTTCCCTTTCATGTTGGGTACAAAATTCTGAAACTACCTAAACTTGAGGTTCAGGGAGTTAATTGATTACAACAGAAGCAATGCCTGCTGAATCCAGTTGCAACCAAATAGGACTGTTTCCCTGTCTTCTGTGCTATCTTAGGTGCCTTGCCTTGACCGTCCCTACAACAGTATAATTCTATATACTTAAACATTGTTTATGTTTTAATGAAATGGTCAACAGATGTGATTAATTGTGTAATGGTGAAGATGTTTCCCAGATTGCTCTATAATGACCCAGGTTCATTTGAAGTTCAAACAGGGGGGCATACAACCCAGTTCCACTGGGAACATATATCTCTTACTTTACCCATCATATTAGGAAGTGGAGTTGCTGCAGGGGTAGTCACAGGAAACACTGCCCTGGTCCATGGTACACAACAAATGACCCAAATAGAAGCAGCAAAAGACCAAAACTTAAAGATATTAGAAACCTCCATCACAGTTTGCAGGAATCTTTAACCTCTCTCTCTGAAGTTGTTTTACACAACAGTCGAGGGTTTGACCTCCTCTTCATGAGAGAAGGGGGCCTTCGTGCTGCATTGATGTAAGAATGCTGTTTTTATGCCGACCATACTGAAGTTGTAAAAAAACCTATGAGTAAAATAAAAGGATGCCTTGAAGAGTGTCAACGAGAGAGAGAGGCCCCAAAAGGGTGGTTTGAGTCTTGGTTCACACAGTCCCCCTGTTTATCTACGCTTTTATCAACCCTGGCCTGTCCAATAATAATCTCCATATTATAGCTAACTATAAAACCCTGTTTGCTCAACCATGTAATTTCTTTTCTCCAAGCTCAAATTGGACAAGTTAAACTTATGGTAATACCCCACTAGCAGACATAGAATGTGACACCCCCCAATGATCACTTTTATGATTAAAATTAGCCAGAAGAAGAAGTGGGGAATGAAAGGTTAATAAAAAAGGTACTTGGAACTTCCTGTTTTTCTGTATGCTTAACAAAACACTGTTGAAATATTGAGAACTGTTTGCTAACCTTGTTCCCAGATTGTGCTGTCCCCAACTTCCAAATTGCAGGATGTATTCCCTCATCCGGTTACACGCAAACCGCCCACTCGCTCTGACCCATCAATAGAATTCCGTCCCTACCCTTTCCAAGGAAAGTATATAAGCTCTGCTTAAGCTGTTCTCAGGGTTCTCTGCTCTATTCTTGTGAGCTCTGAGCCCCAGCATGCTGGACCCCCAATAAACCCCTTGCTGTGGCATGAGACACTCTCCTGGTGGTCTCTTCCTCCGATGCTTGCACGAACATTACTTGGATGATTGAATGTAGAAGAGAAAATCCAGTCAAAAAGGGATAGTCGGTAGGATTAAGAAGATAGTCGGTAGGTTTAGGAAGAAGAGTGAGTATAGGATTTGGAACAAAATCTCTTTAGCAATAGTGGTTCGGTTAGACAGTGAATGTAAATGTCAGCACATGTGAACAGTCACAATAATAAAATGGGAAAAGAACGTAGGAAAGCAGATATCAATAAAGACATTACGAAATCAGGCAAAGTATAAAGTGCGTGATACGATTAGACATTTTCAACAGGGTTGAGTTAGAATATATAATCTTAGGAAGAAACAAATATGTAGTCACCAATAGGATTGACATTTGAGAGCATTAGGCAACCTTGACATGGATGTTTTTTGTAATCCATGCTCACTTTCCATTTAGGTTTTGGTACAATCATAAGTGTGACGTTTGCATTTGTGTCCAGAATATTACTGTGATAAAATGTATATGTAGATCTGGTGACATGAGTGTTTATTCCACCATTTCTGGGAGCAATTTTTTGAAGACATATAAATGGGTATTGGGGGTACAAAGAGGTATACACTGTGTCAATGAATATAGAGATAATGCATGAATAGACCATAAGTGAATAAATAATATAACTGGTTCCACATTAAATAACGGATTGAATTGATATCTGAAAATATATAAAAAAATCTTATATTGATATACAATCATTCATTCCAACCATTTATACATCTAATATTAATATTAGGGTTATGGTTTATCATGAAGATATGTTAGTTTTGCTACAAAAGTGATTATGGAAATCGAAAATAATGTGTTTGGAAAGAGTCAGTCACAATGCTGGCAATATGTGAACAAGGCCTCTGGCCTTGAGCTGGGGCTTGACAGAGATGGCTACATTTCTAAGATAAATAAGTTACCAACTTGGCTCCATGGTAAAAGCTGGCAGAGAGAAAAAACAAGAGAATAAAAAAAGCTCTGGCCCTCCCAGGTGTCCTTAAAATGTTAACTTGCACAGAACAGAGAAAAAACAGAAACAAAAACTGCTTATAATGAACTTCTGCAGACTGTGAACTTCTGAGTCCCTCCCTTACATGTTGGGTACAAAATTCTGAAACAATCGAAAGTTGGAGTTCAGGGGATTAAATAATTACAATAGAAGCAATGCCCTCTAAATCCGGTTGCAACCAAATAGGACTGTTTCGCTGTGTTCGGTGCTATGTTAGTTGCCTTACCTTGCCTTGTCCATCCCTTTTCTCATGAAAAGACCAGTCAAGAAACATGGAGGAGTGCATGTGCTCTGAAGCAGGTAGTGATTGATAGTGAATCAAATGCCTATAATTTTCCTAACTTGTGGATGAAATACATATCCTATGATGTGCATAAATTAAAGAAATAGTAATCTACCAGTGTTGAATAAAAATCAACGTCAAAATACACATCATGTCCAATTGGAATCTACTTGCATTGATGTTAAACTGGGTCAGGTACTGTAGAAATATTAGGATTTGTGTGCACCATTCACTGAAGTTACTTTTCGGTACTAGGAAAGAAATATGTTTTTCAGGTGAATGAATATTTCTAAGAATAATCTTGTGAAAAGTTGATTATAAATTCACATATATGAATATGAATGAATTTGGTGAGTGTAAAATAAAACACATATTTCATATTTTGAAAAATCTGGAGAGTGTATATATCTATATATATATCTATATATATATATATCTATATATATATATATATCTACATATATATATATGTGTGTGTGTGTGTGTGTGTGTGTGTGTGTATACACACACACAGACATTAAAAATATCAATATATATGCAAATCAAAATTCATAATGAAATATATATCATCGACAGATCCAAAAATATTTATTTTACTGAACATGGATTTATGAATAATATTGTTCAAGTAGGAAGCTCACCCATAATTTGAATTTTCAGTTCCAACATCATTTAGGAGCAGTGATTCCTTACAATTTGTATCTGTCAAGTCAGCCACCTCACATGAATGGACGTGTGGTCCCAGGTAAGATTCTATGTTTGCATATAAAAATACAGGTGGTGAATAGGCTATAGAGAAAGGGAGACAGGAATTCACATATTGGTTAACTTTAAAAAAAAACATGGAGAACGACTTCAACAAAAAGTTGACTAGATTTATAACTCCTACACTATATAATGCAAAAGGCAAGTCCAACTATACACCATGCCTCCTCTGAAATGCTTGTATTTTTATTCTGTTTGAGTTATTTTTCTCCATCTTATTAGTATTAGTAGTCAGAGTGTAGTAGGGTAGGGGTTAGTGTCAGGGATGCAGTATTTCGAAAGGAAAATTGGAAAATGAATCCAATGTGTATGTAAATATGTGCTGCACAAATATCCTTCCACTCTCATACAGAAAAAATGCCTTGACAGAACCTTCGCCCCAACTAAAACACCATTAGAGGAGAAGAGTTAGAAAATCAGTGAATACATATCTGGAATGGAATATGCTCGCGGTTTTGAAAACTTGGAGGTGAGAGATGATTTTCGAAAAGAAAGGGACAGGGTAAACACTCCACAAACATGGAGCTCTGCTGGCCTAAAGACTTCTTGAGAAAATGCCTCTGAGGTTGGGCCCTTGAACTATATGTGGTTGTCAGGAGCTTTAGCTTCCTTTGTACTGAGACCATCAAAGCTGGGTCTGCATCTATGTGACATGGAGGAAATTGTTTCTTATTTTCCAATGAAAATGAGGCAGAAGTGCTGAATTCTCTCTTTGTAGGTAACCTGTGGCCACTGGGGGCTAAGTGTCTCCCCGTGTGGACTGTGAAGCCATTTGGACATCCTCCAATTTTCGTGGTGTTTCTCGCTGCTGCACTGGGAGTTTGGTATTTGCTTCACAAAATACATGGAGTTCAACTGGGACACAGTGCTGGAGGGATTTCTGTCAGGAGTGGTGGGTCAGGGTCTGCAGGATAATGCACCAACCAGGCTTCTATCCCACATAGCTTGCCCCCTTGACCATAGCAACCTGATTCTGAACATTGCCCTGAAACCTCTCAATATAACAAGATGCCTTTACAAAGAAGGGTCTGCTGGCTGCACCATGTCAGTAACAACCATTTGGAAGCCAAGGGCAGATCCACATTGCCCCACCACATGTTTTATCACACACCTTCCCACCACTGTTCTAGGCCCACTAATCAGCAGGCTCCAAATTATTGGCATCTCTATTCTACACCACTTTCATGAAACCCAGTCAATCAAGGCACTATCTGGCATACTCAAGATCAGCAACAGCACATCCAAAGGTTCTCCAGTGCCACCAGGTCATGGGAATTTCAAAAAATTCATGGTATTTTTCTAGCCATTTTTCTAGGATGATGTTGCAAGCACTGTGGGTTTCAATATATTCAGGAACCGTTAAATGGTGAAGAAGCACATTTCAATGAAAGCTCTGGAGAACTCTCACAGGCAAGGCTTCCAAAATAGTGGCCAAAAGGTCACTTGAAGCCAGTCCTATTGAGGTCTACAATATGAGGTCCATGTGTTTTTTGACTCTGAACTATGGCTGCCATGTCTTTCAGAATACAATCAAGTGATATCCTGGCTGAGATTCCCAGTGCTCTGTGGAAAGCCACCCTGGGCCTAGATCTCAGTTTCCAAGGGCGACTTTCATTGCGTGGCTTCCTAAAATCCCAAAACAATTCATGGCAATACTTCTCTGAGGTCAGTTCTAGAACTCAGTCTCTAAGGGGAATCACACCAGAGTTCAAGCCCAGGTGGACCCAGTCTTTTCTTCCAACCACCACACAAATGACCACAATTAAAACCAAAACACTCCACACGGCCCTAATCTTCTTCCATATAGACACTCATCATATCCTTTGGCTGGAGTTTTCCATAAGGGGCGCAGCCCAAGACAGTGTCCAAAATAAGCTCCCTTAACCCTCATTTGCCTAAAGTCAGGGTGGCCTGGACACCCTTACTGTATACCAGGAGTGATCAAATAGGTCTGCCATTAATACTTTTCCACTTCTTCAATTCTAGGCCTTTTAACTGTGGCATTTAGATTCTTTATGTGAACTGTAGTCAAGAGAAAACCCAAGCACCTATGGGCTAGCCTCTGCATGGCTTTGAAGAATTCATTTGACCCAAAGGATCCCTATTCTCACGTGATGGAGGTCAGAAACATTACAGAGAAAGGCAAGAGACTTCATCTACAATGACTGTAATTTTTGCCATTTTGATTTTGTATGCACACATGGGATTTTTCTTTACATCCATCAGGTGTTGGGAATCTAAGCCACAGCCTCACACAGGGCCAAGAGACTGATTCAGACACATCCCTTTCCAAAGCAGTTAAGTAAAGAGACACAGGTAATGCCCATTTATTTCCATTTGAAAACTGGTTACTTCAGGCTTCACAAAGGGGTGGCCTGAGGCAAAGTCCTTCCTGTAATTCAGGGCAAAAGAACAATAGGCAAGCAAAAGCCCCAAAGCAGAGTTGCTCCACTGAGACTTTACTGGTCACACTGATATCTGAGTTTTCTGAGATGCTCGCCATTCTCTTCAGCTATCCAGTACATGGCCATATCACAGAGCTTGGAGGTGGTAAATATCTTGGACAGAAAACCATGAGCCTATTCTGGAGTGTAGCCAGAATTCAGGAAGGAAACAAGAACTTAGGAAGTTTGAAGGTGTTGCCCTTTGATAAGGCAAGCCACAGTCTATTTATATATTGGGCAGGATTGATGCTGGGAAGCTTTCTACTAGACAGGACACATCCATTGATGCATTCTCTTTTCTAATGTCTACAACCACAGACACACTGGGAAACACAGACATAGAAACACTTGCCTTGTCAAACGACTTACTTGAAACAGTTCACTCCAAACCAAACAAACCGCCTTTCCTACCTTTTCTCAGAACATGAGACAAAACCACAAACACCCAACTAAAACCACAAATGCATCTCCTTTCCCCAAGTAGGTCTGTGACTATTCGGAGTGTACTCTCACTGGTGAGCCTTACTATGTTCCTCTGAAATGGCCTGTCCTGTCTCAGATATGGTCTCCTTGGCCTACTCTGAAAATGTCAGGAGCCCGTGGTGAGCCACTACTTGCTTTCTCTGGAAAGGCCAGTCTTCAAATCTTTCCTGGCATTTGGCCATCCTCACATCAGTATATACCAAAAAAGACTGTCTCTGTCCTTGGAATACCCAAACAAGTGAGCCCACTGGGACTGGGACTGGGACTGGCTCTGGGTGCCTGGCTTTCTATATCGCAAGTTCAGAGAGTTCCATCACCAATGAATAGAGATGAGGTCACTTCCTTCAGGAACTGAATGAGGTCACTGCCTTTGCAACCACTTTGTCCTAACAGTTGCTTCCAAGGGTCCCATGAGATGGATGATGCCCCTATTTCCCGTGACACTTTCACAAGTTAGAATGGTATATCACCCATAGGCACCCGTGAACAACTCTCCACAAAGGCCTGGATTCGTCCATCTTCTGTACATTAGGAACAGAGAGGCTGATTCAGACACAACCCCTCATCCAGACAAGGCTGTTTTCCATGGAAGAAGACTTTTGCACTCTCTGGTCCTTCATAGCTGCCTACATCTTCTCCAGGGATTATTTCTGCATGGAACTTTGAGGTTTTCAGCAGGTGTTATATCCCCTACATTCCTTATTGTAAGACCAACACTGTCCCTGCTCTTCCATAAAGTTAGAATGTGGGAACAGTATATGGTTTGGGTTAATAACATGTTCGATTTGAGTTAGGAATCATTTTGCTGGATGAATAATGGTATTGAAAACCTGCGATTTTTATAAGAATATAGAGGTCAAATATATGTATGAAAACAGAAATCTAAGTAAGATTTGAAGCCCAGAAAGGGATTGGGCCCTTGATTGGGAGACTTAGCTTTGAATTATGTCCTGCACAGATGTCTCAGATGAATCAATACACTATGGCATCGGACCTTATACCTTGGATGATTGAATGTTGAAGAGAACATCCATTCTAAAAAGGATAGTCAGTAGGATTTGGGAGATAGTCGGTAGATTCAGAAAGAAGAGAGAGTATAGTATTTGGACCAAAAGTTGTTTAGCAATTGGGTTTCAGATAGAGAGTGAATGTAAATGTCAGCACAAATGCACAGTCAAAATGATGAACTGGGAAATTATGAAGGAAAGGAGATATCAATAGAGACATTAGGATATCAGGCAAAGTTTAAAGTGAGTGATAGGATTAGACATTTTCAACAGGGTTGAGTTTGAATATATAATCTTAGAAAGAAACAAATATGTAGTCAACAACTGGATTGACATTTGAGAGCATTAGGCAACCTGGACATGGATGTTTTCAGAAATCCATGCTCACTTTAAATTTAGGCTTTGGTACAATTATAAGTGTGACCTTTGCTTTATTTTCCAGAATATTACTGTGATAAAATGTATATGTAGGTCAGGTGACATGAGTATTTCTTCCACCATTTCTGGGAGCAATATTTTGAAGACGTATAAATGAGTATTTGGAGTACAAAGAGGTGTACCATCTCTCTATGAATATAAAGATAATGGAAGAATAGACCATACTGAGAGTAAATAATATAATTGGTAAACTTTAAATAATGGATTGAATTGATATCTGAAAATATACAGGAAATCTTATTTTGATATAAAATCATTCATTCCAACCAGTTATACTTCTAATGGTAATTTTAGGGTTATATTTTATCATGACGAGTGTGTGAGTTTTGCTTCAAAAGTGATTATGGAAATCAAAAATAATGTGTTTAGAAAGAAGTCTCATGAAAAGTCTTGTCAAGAAACATGGAGGAATACATGTGTTCTGAAGAAGGAAGTTATTGAAAGTGAAACAAATGCCTATAAATTTGCTAACTTGTGTATGAAATATATATCTTATGATGGGCATAAACTGAAGAAATAGTAATGTACCAGTGTTGACTAAAAATGAACATCAAAATACATATCATGTTCCATAATAATCTACTTGCATTGATGTGACACTGGGTCAGTTACTGTAGAAATATTAGGATTCGTATGCACCATTCACTGAAGTTAGTTTTCAGTTCTAGGAAACAAATATGTATTTCAGGTGGATGAATATTTCTGAGAATAATCTTTTGAAAATTTGATTATAAATCCACATACATGAATACAAATGAATTTAGGGAGTGTACAATAAGACACATATATTTCATATTTTGAAAAATTTGGAGAGTGTATATATATATATATATATACACACACACATACACATTAAAAAGTAGCTATATATATGCCAATCGAAATTCTTCATGAAATGTATATCATCCACTGATCCAAAAATATTCATTATACTGAATATGATTTTATTTATCATGTTGTTCATCTAAGAAGCTCACCCATAGGTTGAATTTTCAGTTCTAACTGTGTTCAGGAGGAGTGATCTCTTCTCCCAATTTGTATCTGCCATGTCAGCCACCTCACAAGAATGTACATGTGGTAACAGGTAAGATTCTATATGTGCATATGAAATTACATGTGCTGAATTGGCTACAGAGAAAGGCAGAGAGGAATTCACCTATTTGTTACCTTTAAAAACACATGGATCTTCTATTTCTCTCTTTAGGGTTCTGTAGTTTTCATTGTATAAGTCTTTCACCTCTTTTGTTAGGTTGATTCCCAAGTATTTTATTTTTTTTTTGAGGATATTGTGAATGGAGTGTTTTTCTTCATTTCCGATTCAGAAGATTTGTTACTGATATACAGAAATGCCTTTGATTTGTGCGTGTTGATTTTATATCCTGCCACTTTGCTGAATTAATTTATTAGTTCTAGTAGTTTTTTTGTAGACCCTTTTGGGTCTTCTAGGTATTGAATCATGTCATCCGCAAACAGTGATAATTTAAGTTCTTCTTTTCGTATTTTTATGCCTTTAATTTCTTTCATCTGTCTAGTTGCTCTGGCCAGTGTTTTGAGAACTATATTGAATAGAAGTGGTGATAGAGGGCATCCCTGTCTTGTTCCTGATTTTAGAGGGAATGCCTTCAATTTTTCTCCACTCAGAATGATGCTAGCCTGAGGCTTAGCATAGATAGCTTTCACAATTTCGAGGAAATTTCCTGTTATCCCTAGTTTTTCTAATATTTTGAATATAAAGGGATGCTGTACTTTGTCGAATGCTTTTTCTGCGTCTATTGAGATGATCATATGGTTCCTATTTTAAGTCTATTTATGTGGTGAATAACATTTATTGATTTCCATATATTGAACCATCCTTGCATCCCAGGGATTAATCCTACTTGATCATGGTGCACAATTTTTTTGATGTGCCTTTGTGTCCGATTCGCCAGAATTTTATTGAGGATTTTTGCATCTAGATTTATCAGAGATATTGGTCTGTAGTTTTCTTTCTTTGAGGTGTCATTGTCTGGTTTCGGAATCAGGGTGATGTTGGCCTCATAGAATGAATTTGGCAAAGCTCCCTAACTTGAAAAGTATTGGTATTAATTCTTCTTTAAAGGTTTTGTAAAACTCCGCTGTATGCCCATCTGCTCCTGGGCTTTTCTTGGTCGGTAGTCTTTTGATTGCTTCTTCAATCTGATCCATTGATATTGGTCTGTTCAAATTGTGTGTATCCTCCAGACTCAGTCTGGGCAAATCATAGGATTTAAAAAATTTATCGATGTCTTCACTCTCTTCTATTTTATTCGAATATAGGTTTTCAAAATAATTTCTAATTGTCTTCTGTATTTCTGTAGCATCTGTTTTAATCTTGCCTTTTTCATCCCGTATGTTAGTAATTTGAGTTCTCTCTCTTCTTCTCTTCGTTAGCATGGATAAGGGTCTGTCGATCTTATTTATTTTTTCGAAGACCCAACTTTTAGTTTTGTCATTTTTTTCAATAATTTCTTTTGTTTCAATTTCGTTGATATCCGCTCTGATTTTAATTATTTCTTGCCTTCTGCTACATTTGCTGTTGTTTTGTTTTTCTTTTTCTAGGGCTTTGAGATGAAGTGTGAAATCTTAGAAGATGGAAAAATATACCCTGTTCATGGATAGCAGAACTAACATCATCAAAATGGTGATATTAACAAAAGTTCTCTATAGGTTTAATGCAATGCCAATCAAAATCCCAAGGGCATTTCTTGTAGAAATAGAGAAAGCAATCATGAAATTCATATGTAAAAATAAAAGACCCAGAATAGCAAAAGCAATTCTAAGCAGAAAGTGTGAATCAGGCGGTATAGCGATACCAGATTTCAAACTATATTACAGAGCAATTGTAACAAAAACAGCATGGTACTGGTACCAAAACAGGTGGGTGGAACAATGGTACAGAATAGAGGACACAGAGACCAATCCACAAAACTACATACTATCTTATATTTGATAAAGGGGCTAAAAGCATGCAATGGAAGAAGGATAGCATCTTCAACAAATGGTGTTGGGAAAACTGGAAAACCATATGCAACAACATTAAACTGAATCCCCTCCTCTCGCCATGCACAAAAATTAACTCAAAGTGGATCAAGGAATTAGATATCAAATCAGAGACTCTGCATCTGATAGAAGAAAAAGTTGGCTTCGATCTACATATTGTTTGGTCAGGCTCCAAATTCCTTAATAGGACACCCATAGCACAAGAATTAATAACAAGAATCAACAAATGGGCTTACTTAAACTGAAAATTTTTTTCTCAGCAAGAGAAGCAATAAGAGAGGTAAATAGGGAGCCTACATCTTGGGAACAAATTTTTACTCCTCACACTTCAGATAAAGCTCTAATATCCAGAGTATACAAAGAACTCAAAAAACTATAGAATAATATAACAAATAACCCAATCAACAAATGGGCCAAAGACCTGAACAGACACTTCTCAGAGGAGGACATACAATCAATCAACAAGGACATGAAAAAATGCTCACCACCTTTAGCAGTCAGAGAAAATCAAAGCAAAACCACCCTAAGATACCATCTCACTCCAGTAAGATTGGCAGTCATTAGGAAGTCAAACAACAACAAGGGCTGGCAAGGATGTGGGGAAAAGGGTACTCTGATACAATGTTGGTGGGACTGCAAACTGGTGCAGCCAATTTGGAAAGGAGTATAGAGATTCCTGGGAAGGCTGGGAAAGGAACCACCATTTGACCCAGCCATAGCCCTTCTCGGTCTATTCCCTGAAGACCTTAAAAGAGCATACTACAGAGATAATGCCACATCGATGTGAATAGCAGCACAATTCACAATTGCTAGACTGTGGAACCAACCCAGATGCCCTTCAATAGATAAATGGATTTAAAAAATGTGGCATTTATACACCATGGAGTATTACGCAGCACTAAAAAATGACAAAATCATGGAATTTTCAGGGAAATGGATGGCATTAGAGCAGATTATGCTTAGTGAAGCTAGCCAATCCCTAAAAAACAAATTCCAAATGTCTTCTTTGATATAATGAGGCAACTAACAACAGAGCAGGAAGGAAGAGCAGGAAGAAATCATCAACATTAATCAGAGACATGAGGTGGGAGGTAAAGGGAGAGAAAAGGGAAATTGCATGGAAATGGAGGGAGATGCTCAATGTTTTACAAAATTATATATAAGAAGTTGTGAGGGGAAGTGGAAAATAAACAAGTAGGAAAATGAATTACAGAAGATGAAGTAGAGAGAGAATATGGGAGGGGAGGGGAGTGGGGATAGTAGAGGATAGGAAAGATAGCAGAATACAACAGATACTAATAGGGCATTATGTAAAAATGTGGATGTGTAACCGATGTGATTCTGCAATCTGTATTTGGAGTAAAAATGGGAGATCATAATCCACTTGAATCTAATATATGTAATACAAGATGTCAAGAGTTTTGTAATATTTTGAACAACCAATAAAAAAAAACACACGGAGAACTATTTCAACAAAATTTGACTAGATTTATAACTCCTACCCTGTATAATGCAAAAGGCAAGTCCAACTATACACTATGCCTTGTCTGAACTGCTTGTATTTCTATTCTGTTTGGGTTATTTTTCTCCATCATATTATAATTATTAGTCAGAGTCTAGTACGGTATGGGTTAGTTTCAGGGATTCAGTATTTTGAATGGAAAATAGGAAAATAAATCCAATGTGTATGTAAATATGTGCTACACAAAAATCTTTCCACTCTCATCCAGAACAATGCCTTGACTTTACCTTCGCCCCAAGTAAAACACAATTAGAGGAGAAGAGTTAGAAAATCTGTGAATACATATCTGGAATGAAATATGGTCAAGAGTTCACAACCTTGAAGGTGGTAGAGGAGTTTCCAAAAGTTAGGAACAGGTAAATACTCCACAAAAATGGAGCTCTGCTGGACTAAAGACTTCTTGAGAAACTGCCTCTGAGTTTGGGCACTTGAAATATTTGTTGTTGTCAGGAGCTTTAGCTTCCTTTGTAGAGAGACCATCAAAGCTGGGTATGAATCTAAGTGACCTGGAGGACATGGTTTCTTATTTTCTAATGAACATGAGGCAGCAGTGCTGAATTCTCTCTTTGTAGGTAAACTGTGGCCACTGGGGGCTAACTCTTTCCATGTGGACTGTAAAGCCATTCGGTCATCCTCCACTTGTCGTGGTGTTTCTTGCTGCCGCAATGCGAGCTTGGTATTTGCTTCACAAAATACAAGGAGTTCAACTGGGACACAGTGCTAAAGGGAGTTCTGTCACGTGTGGTGTTTCAGGGTCTGCAGGATAATGCACCACCCAGGCTTCAATCCCACATAGCTTGCATCCTTGACCATAGCAATCTGATTCTGAACATTGCCCTGAAAACTCGCCATATAAAAAGATGCCTTTACATAGAAGGGTCTGCTGGCTGCACCATGCCAGTTACAAGCCATTTGGAAGCCAATGGCAGATCCACATGTCCCCACCAGATATTTTCTCACACACCTGCACACAACTTCTCTAGGCCCACTTCTCATCAGGCCCCAACTTACTGGCATCTCTGTTCTTAAACAATTTTCATGGTCATGAGAATTTCAAAAATTTCATGGTATTTATCTAGCCATTTTTCAAGACTGATGTTGGAGGCATTGTGTGTTTAAATTCATTCAGGAATCATTCAATGGTGAGGAAGCTCATTTGAATGAAAGCTCTGGTGAAATCTCAGAGGCAAGGCTTCCCAAAGAGTGGCCAAAAGGTCACATGAACCCAGGCCTATTGCTGTCTACAATGTGAGGTCCATGTGTGTTTTGACTCTCATCTATGGCTGCCATGTCTTTCAGAATAAAACCATGTGATATCCTGGCTGAGATTGCCAGTGCTCTGTGGAAAGCAAACCTGGGCCTAGATCTCGGTTTCCAAGGGCGACTCTCATGCGTGGCCAACTAAAATCCCAACACATTTCATGATAATACTTCTCTAAGTTCAGTTCCAGAACCCAGTCTCTAAGGGGAATCACACCAGATTTCAGCCCAGGTGTACCCAGTCATATCTTCCAACTACCACACAAATGACGACAATTAATACCAAAACACTCCCACATGGCCCTCATCTTCTTCCATATATTCACTCTCATCCTAAGCTCTGTCTGGAGGTTTCCATGAGCGGCGAAGTCCAAGAGAGTGTCCAAAATGAGCTCCCTTGCCCCTCATTGCCTAAAGTCATGGTGGCCTGGACACCCTTCCTGTGAACCAGGTGTGATCAAATAGGACTGCCCTTAATACGCCTAGACTTCTGCAATTTGAGGCCTACTGACTGTCAGGTATAGATTTTTTTAAGTGAATTGGAGTCATGAGAAAACCCAAGAACCTATGTGCTAGACTCTCCAGGGCTTTGAAGAACTCATTTGACACAAAAATCCCTATTCTCACTTGATGGAGGTCAGGAGCCTTACAGAGGAAGGTGAGAGACTTCATGCACAGGGACTGCTCTTTTGGCCATTTTGGTTATGGATTCACACACGGAATGATCCATCAGGTGATGAGAATCTAAGCCACAGCCTCACACATGTCAAAGAGGCTGATTCAGACACATCCCTTTCCAAAGCAATTAAGCAAATACCCACTGGTGATGCCCATTCATTTCCATTTGAAAACTGTGTGCTTCAGGCTTCACAAAGGTGTGGCCTGAGACAAAGAGCTTCCTGACATTCTGGGCAAATTAACAATAGGTAAGCAAATGGGCCAAAGTAGGGTTTCTCCACTGAGACTTTACAAGACACACTGATGTCTGAGTTTTCTAAAATGCTCCAATTCCCATATATTAAATTATGTAGAGACATTAATGAACAAGAGCAAGTCATGGCAGCTGCAGTAAAACAGGCTTTAGAACAAATGCAAGTTGTGGCAGCTGCAGTAAAACAGGCTTTAGATGCCAGGACAAGAACATGCTACAATTGTGAACAAACAGGACATTTTAAAAGGAATTGCCTCATAAGAGGAGGGTTTAACAAAACTAGGTATCAAAGTAGTAGAATACGGGGTATTTGCCCAGGATGCTGTAGAGGGAGACATTGGACTAATGAATGCCATTCTCAAACCACCATAGAGGGTGGTACATTATCAAAAAACAAACAAGGACCAGGTGTTTATCCATGATATCATGGAGAAAGGCATCAGGTTACGTTGCCAGAAAATGGACAGGGGGACCCAATGCTCTGGGGCCCCAAACCACAAATATACAGAGCACTGGAGGAACCCAGCAACCCCATCAGGGTAGTGCCAAGGACACATTGTCCATAAGATCCCTCAACAGACAAACCAGAGGGAGTGCAGGGTTGGACATCTGCACCTCTGTCAGAGCAGTACTAACTCCAGAGATGGGAGTTCAAATCATTCTCTCAGGGGTAAAAAACCTCTTCCCCAAGGAGCAGTAGGCTTATTATTGGGACACAGCTCTTCTACTCTAAAAGGACTTATGATAAGTCCTGGGGTAATTGATCCTAATTATGAAGGTGAAATAAAAATTATAGCCAGTTCTCCAAAGGGTATATATCAGTAATTTCACCAAGAGAGAGAATAGCACAGTTACTAATAATACCATGCTTACATGATAAATTTTCCAGTCATGCTGTAGAAAGAGGTTCCAAGGGATTAGGCTGCACAGATGTAGATTTGGCTATGTTTTCTCTAAAGTTAGATTCTCGCCCCATGCTAAAACTAAATATTCAAGGACATGAATTAAATGGGCTACTGGATACAGATGCAGAACTTAGCATCATCTCTCGTCCAGAATGGCCAAAATATTGGCCATTACAACCATCCACTCAAACACTTCAAGTCCTATGATTGGCCACTAATCCCCATCGAAGAGCAATGGTATTAGATTGGAAGGATCCTGAAGGATGTGAAGGAACTATACAGCCATATGTATGGATCATCTTCCCATAATTTTATGGGGATGAGATGTCCTAGATGAATTAGGTTTGAAATTAACAAAAAAAATCAATTAAAATGTACCCACAATTATGCTTACACAAGGTTTTAGGATAGGAAAAAGATTAGAAAAACAATATCAAGGTATAGCAGCCCCAATACTAATAGATCAAGGAACAGACAGAAATGGGTTGGTTTTAAAGAAAGGGCCACTAAGACAATAAAAATTACTTGGAAATAAGAAAGACCAGTATGGGTTCCTCAGTGGACCCTGACTAAAGAAAAGGTACCAGCAGCCCATGATCTGGTCAAACAACAATTAGCAGAAGACATATACAACCATCTGTATCTCCCCATAATACTCCCAGTTTTGTCATCAAAAAGTAATCTGGTAAATGGAGATTATTGCAAGATTTAAGAGGCATTAATAATGAGATGGTTATTATGGAACATGCTCAATCGGGGATTCCTCAATTATCTGCTTTGCCAAAACTTGGTATGATTTATTTATAGATATTAAAGATTTTTTTTTTCATTTCCAATTCAACCTTAGGATAGTCCATGTTTTGCATTTACTAACCCTGCACTGAATCATGAAGGTCCTGATCAGAGATACAAATGGAAAGTACTCCCTCAAGGGTTGGCTAATAGCCCAACTATGTGTCAAATTTATGTTAACAAAGTAATCCAGCCACTTAGAAATCAAAATCCTGAACTGCAAATATTTCACTATATGGATGATATATTATTAGCACACAAAGCTAAAAACACATTGCTAGAATGTTATGCCACACTTAAAAACTTATTAAAAATATAAACTAGAGATAACAATAGATAAAGTAGAATTAAATTTTCCAATTAATTATTTAGGAGTTCTATTATCCTCAACCATGGTCTGTCCACCAAAAATTCAAGTACGAATAGATCAACTCAAATCACTTAATGACTTTCAACAGTTATTAGGAGACATAAATTGGATAAGGCTTTATCTAGGTATACGCACAGTAGAGTTGGAACCTTTTTTGATATCCAAAAAGGTCCGTCAAATGCAAATTCACCCCGCATGTTAACGCCTGAAACAAGAAAGGCATTAAAAATTCTTGAAACATATATGGAAAATATGCATTTGGATAGAATTGATATAAGTTTGTCTTTATTATTTATTCTACTACCAACAAAAAATATTACTACAGGAGTATTTTGGCAAGAAGGTCCATTATTATAGATACATTTAACTTATTCTCCTAACACTATTCTTACTCGGTATAATGAGGCTGTAGGACAATTAATACTGAAAGGAATAAAAGCAGCAAAGGGAGTGTTCGGAATTTCTCCCAATAAAAGTATTACTCCATATACTCTGAATCAAATTGATGAGTTAGCTAATGAGTTAAATACTTGGGAAATAATCATGTGCAAATCTAATGTTTCATTTGATAACCACTTACCATCTAATCCTTTATTGTCTTTTTGATCATCGCATCCTGTAATTTTTCCAAAAATGACAAGAAAAACACCTATCATGAATGCTCCAAATATATTCACTGATGGGTCAAATAATGGTACAACAGCAATAGTTACACCTGATCAAACTTTTACATTTCTAGTACCCAAACAATCA
The DNA here is from genome assembly GCF_048772815.1 of Callospermophilus lateralis. NCBI lineage: Eukaryota > Metazoa > Chordata > Mammalia > Rodentia > Sciuridae > Callospermophilus > Callospermophilus lateralis. Next base: position 547,528 of record NW_027517366.1, read on the forward strand.
TCTCAAAAGGTAGAGCTTAATGCAGTATTACAAGCTTTTGTGATGTTTAAAGATTCTGTAATTAATTTATTTTCCGATAGTCAGAATATAGTTAATGCTATAGTATCCCTTGAAGATGCTGGTAGGATTTCCCTTTCCTCTACTGTTTTCTCTTTGCTTTCCACTACACAAAGTCTAATCTTGGACAGAAAAGATCTGTTCTTTATAGGAAATATCAGAACACATACAGGATTGCCTGGAGCCCTTAGTTTGGACAATGATTTAGCAGATAAAACTACACATGACATACATATTTTCTCTATAGTAGAAGAAGCTACAAATTTTCATAAAAAGTTCCATGTCAATGCTAATAGTTTACAAAAGTGCTTTAAAATAACTAAGGAAAAAGCTAGGTAAATAATAAAACAATGTCAAAATTGTGTGACCTTTTTACCACACGTTAATCTTCGAGTCAATCCTAGAGGATTGATACCTAACCATATTTGGCAGATGAACGTCACAAACTTGCCAGAATTTGGAAAATTAAAATATTTGCATGTTACAGTTGATACTTCTTCTGGATTTTTGATGGGCTTCCTTCTTGTCGGAGAAAAAAACTAAAGATGTTATAGCTCATTGCTTACGAAATTTTGCCACTGTGGGCGTTCCAAAACAGTTAAAAACAGATAATGCCCCTGGTTATACTTCTACCTCTTTTAAACAATTTTGCTCATCATTTGGCATCACTCATATAACAGGAGTCCTATACAATCAGCAGGGACAAGGTATAGTTGAAAGAGCACATCAAACTATTAAAACGTACTTACTAAAGCAAAAAGAAGGAATTGGGAAACTTAAAATAACCTTATTTTAAGTTATTAAAAATAACTTAAAATAACCCTTTATTTTAAGTTATTTTAATAACTTAAAGATAAACTTAAAATAACCCTTTTTACTCTAAACTTTTTAAATTTGGAATCATCAGGGCTTAGTGCTGCAGGAAGACATATATGTCCAAAAAATGTACATAAGCCCAAGGTATTTTGGAAGGATATTTTAACAGGACAATGGAAAGGTCCTGACCAAGTAATTGTCTGGAGTCGGGGGTCTGTTTGTGTGTTTCCACAGGGAGAACAGGAGCTGATTTGGATTCCAGAGAGATTAACTAAAGAGATTTCTACAGACCCAAAAGAAGATGATTTGGCTCCAATCAATACAGCTGATATCCAGAACTCCAGTTTGGCTATTCTTACATCTGTGACAGAACCAGGATGTTTTTTTTTCAATATCTATTTTATTATTGCCCTTTCCCATATCATGAAGTTCTATTTTGTCTTTTGAGCTCATACAGACCTAGGATAATGTTTTGCTAATCAGTTCTATTTATGGACTATAGAGTTTTTAGACTTTGCAATGGAGATTTCACATGTAAAAAGTTATAAAGCCTTTACTATTATGTTATGTGTTGTATGTATTATATTATGTGTGCACACTTGTGTTTTGTGTTGTATGTTTGAATGTACATAACCATATATCATATGTGATGAGCGCTCATGAAAAAATGGATCCAAATATTTTTTTTTTCACGTGATGTAAATATTTTAATTTAAATTGGGTAAACACCTGTTGAGGATTGTTTTAAAATGTGAACAAAAAGGGAGGTTAACAGATCTGTTTGCTTTCTTTCACCTTTCCTTTTCATTATATTTAATAATTCTCTTCAAGACAATGTAAATTGTTAAGAAAATTGTTTTTTTTAGTGCCTTCTGGAATGTTACATAATTTTTTCTTTAGGCATTGTTGCCAGAATTCCTATCTTCATCCCAGTGCCTGTGTAGACAAAGATAAAACCAATCTACAGCTTCTGCAAAAGCCATCACTGAACTGCTTGCAGAACTTGCCTGGACTATGTAACACTTGTATGCATTGTGAACTCACCTGCATGCATTGTGAACAATATGTTGGTGCATCGACTTGTGGTAGTGTTGGGATATTTTTGCTGCTGATATCATCCGTGGTACAATTTTTCCAAAAGGAGCCCTCAATTGGCTTGGTGTATCTTCCACCTTCTGCTTGTCATGGTCATTCAGCTAAAATTTGGGGGCCAACAGAGAAGAGACAAAGAACCTCACCCCCCCACTGGTACAAAGACCTCTCCACAGGTGTGGCTGTATACTGGACCTGTAGTTAGTGACGGGTAAGATCCAATTGCAATGGTACCAACCTAAGACTGGAGGCTGACACCTTGAGGTCAGCTCATTCGATAATGGGTAAGAACCATATGTACTATTGGACAACCTAAGGCAGGCATGGTCCCTAAGCCACATGCTTGTTGTTTAAACAAAGAGGGGGGAGATGTTGAGAGCCACAGCCCGAGGGGCCAAAGGAAACTTTCAGACTGCCAGCTGATGGTTGGCTCACAGCAGCCCCAGCAACATCTAGCTGATTGGCTACTCTGAGGTGATGCCCATTGGGCTGTTTCCTCACCCTTTCAAACTACCAAGCTGCTCATTGGGGGACTTTTTTGGCTCTGCCTAAATGACCCAGCCAATCGAACTCAAAAGCAGGAGGAGTGGAGATGTTGAGAGCTTGTGGGAAGCTGGTGGTGGCAGTTGTGCTCTGAGGGTATTTCCCGAGGAGCTATTTTTTTGGCGCGTGTGGTTCTAAAAATAAAGTTAGTTTCTTTTGACAAGTGGCTCCTGAATTGTGCCCAGCCAGACAGTGGCAATCATAAATTGATGGAGAAAAATAACCGAAACAGAATAGAAATACAAGCAGTTCGGAGGAGGCATCGTGTATAGATGGATTTACCTTTTGTATGATAAAGGGTTGGTGTTATTTATCTAGTCAATATTAAATTGAAATAGTTCTCCGTGTGTTTTAAAGTTAACAAATATGTGAATACCTGTATCCCTGTATCTGTATCCTATTCAGCATATGTATTTTTGTATGCACATATAGAATCATACCTGGTATCACATGTACATTTTTGTGAGGTGGCTGACTTGGCAGATATGAATTGTGAAAAGAGATCACTACTCCTAAACGTTTTTGGAATTGAAAATTAGAACTATGGGTGAGCTTCCTAGTTGAACAAGATAATACATAAATCCATGTTCAGTAAAATAAATATTTTTGGATCTGTGGATGTTATATATTTCATGATGAATTTCGATTGGAATATATATTGATACCATTTAATGTCTGTGCATTTGCGTGTGTGTGTGTGTGTATATATATATATATATATATATATATATATATATATACTCTCCAGATTTTTCAGCATATAAAATATGTGTCTTATTATACAATCCCTAAATGCATTCATATTCATGTATGTGGATTTATAATCAAATGTTCACAAAATTATTCTCAGAAATATTCATCCACCTGAAATATATATTGTTTCCTAGTGCTGAAATCTAAATTCAGTGAATGGTGCATAGAAGTCCTAATTTTTCTACAGTAACTGACCCACTTTAACATCAATGCAAGTAGATTACTATGGTACATGATGTGTATTTTGACGTTCATTTTTATTCAACACTGTTACATGACTATTTCTTCAGTTTATGCACATCATAGGATATATATTTTATTCACAAGTTTGCAAATTTATAGACATTTGTTTCACTTTCTATCACTTCCTGCTTCAGTACACATGTATTCCTACATGTTTTTTGACTGTTTTTTTCATGAGACTTCTTTTTATTTTAGGTTTCAATAATCACTTTTGAAGCAAAACTCACACACTCTTCATGACAAAACATAACCCTAATATTACCATTAGATGTATAAATGGTTGTAATGAATGTATGTATATAAATATCAGATTGCCTGTATATTTTCAGATATCAATTCAATCCATTATTTAATCTTTTAACCACTTATATTATTTATTCACATTATGGTCTATTCATTCATTTTATCTGTATTCGTAGACACAGGGTATACCTATTTGTACACCCAATACTAATTTATACAACTTCAAAATATTGTCCACAGAATTAGTGGAAGAAATACTCATGTCACCTGATCTACATATACACTTTATCACACTAATATTCTGGACACAAAATGCAAAGTTCACACTTATGATTGTACCAAAGCCTAAATGGAAAGTGAGCATGGATTACTAAAAACAACCAAGTCCAGATTGCCTAATGCTCTCAAATCTCAATCGTATTGGTGCTAAATATTTGTTTCTTCCTAAGATTGTGTATTCAACCTCTACCCTGTTGAAAATGTCTAATCCTATCACTCAATTTATACGTTGGCTGATTTCTTAATGTCTCTCTTCATATCTGATTCCCTATATATTTTCCCCAGTTCATCATTGTGACTGACTCTTCACATGTGCTGACATTTACATTCATTCTCTACCGGAAACCCTATTGTTAAAGAACTTTTGGTCCAAATCCTGTACTCACTCTTCTTCCTAAACCTACTGACAATCTTTCTAATCCTACCTACTACCCTTTTTGAGTGGATGGTTTCCTCTACATTCAATCATCCAATTTACAAGGTCCTATGCCATTGTTTATCAATTTATCTGAGACATCTGTGCAGAAGGTATTTCAAAGCTAAGTATCCCAATCAAGGGCCCAATGCTCTTCTGGGCTTCAAATCCTACCCAGACTTCTGTATTCATACTTATATTTCACCTATATATTCTTGTAAATATCACAGGTTCCCAATACCATTATTCATCACACAGAATGATTCCTAACCCAAATTTAACCTGTTATTACCCTAACCATACACTGTTCCCTCAATCTAACGTTACAGAAAAGCAGGGACAGAGTTGGTCTTACAATACAGGAGTGTAGGGAATATTCCACCTGCTGAGAACCTCAAAGGTCCATGCAGAAATGATCCCTGGAGAAGTTGTAGGCATCTATGAAGGACCTGAGGGAGGAAAAGACAACTTCCATGGTAAACAACCTGGTCAGGATGAAAGGATGTGTCTGAATCAGCCTCTTTCATCTTAATGTAGAGAAGATGGACCAAACCAGGCCTGTGTGGAGAGCTGTTCCCGGGTGCCTATGGTGATATACCATTCTAACTTGTGAAAATGTCACAGGGAGTAGGGGTACCCTGCACCTCATGGGACCCTTGGAAGCAACTGTTAGGACAAAGTGGTTGCCAAGGCAGTGACTTTATTAACTTCCTGAAGGAAGTTACCTCACATAACTTCCTTGGTGATGGAACTCTGTAAATTTGGGATTCAGGAAGTCAGGCAACCACAGCTAGTCCCAGTCCCAGTCCCAGTGGTCTCACTTGTTTGGGTTAACCAAGGACAGAGTCAGTCTTTCTTGGTACCTAGTGATGTGAGGATGGCCAAATGCCAGGAAAGCTAAGAAGAGGGGCCTTTCCTGAGAAAGCAGGTAGTGGCTCACCACTGGCTTCTGACAACTTCACAGATTTGGCCAAGGAGACCAGAAAAAAGACAGCACAGTCCACTTCGGGGAAATATAGTATGGCCCACCCGTCAGAGGACACTCCAGATAGTCACAGACCTACTTTGGGGAAGGAGGTGCCTTTTTGAGTGTGGGTGTGAGTTTGTTGTTTTGTCTCATGTTCTGAGAATAGGTAGCAAAGGCAATTTGTTTGGTTTGGAGAAGACTGTTTCTAGTGTGTTCTCTGACAAGGTGAGTGTTTCTATTACTGTGTATCCCACTCTGTCCGTGGTTGTAGTATTAGAAAAAGACTGCATCACTGGGTGTGTTCTGTCTAGTAGAAAGCTTCCCAGCATTCATACTGCCAATTTATGAATGGACTGTGGCTAGCCTTATCAATGGGCAAAACCTACTATCTTCCTAAGTTCCTGTTTTCTTCCTGAATTCTGGACACTCTCCAGAATAGGCTCATGGTTTTGTGTCCAAGATATGTACCACCTCCAAGCTCTGTCACATGGCCATGTACTGGATAGCTGAAGAGCATGGTGAGCATCTCAGAAAACTCAGATATCAGGGTGACCAGGAAAGTCTCAGTGGGGAAACCCTGCTTTGGGCCTTTTGCTTACCTATTTTTCTGTTGCCCTGAATGCAAGGAAAGTCTTTGGCTCAGGCCACCCCTTTGTGAAGCCTGAAGAAAACAGTATTCAAATGGAAATGAATGGGGATCACCTGTGCCTCTTTGCTTAATTGGAAAGAGATGTGTCTGAATCAGCCTCTTGCCATGTGTAAAGCTGGGGCTTAGATTGTCAGCACCTGATGGATCTAAAGAAAGATCCCATGTGTGCATCCATAACCAAAATTCAAAAAATCAGTCATTGTGGATGAAGTCTCTCACCTTCCTCTGTTAGGTTCCTGACCTCCATCAAGTGTGAATATGGACCCTTGGGTCAAATTAGTTCTTCAAAGCCCTGCAGATGTGCTAGTGTTTTCTCATGAATACAAACCACATAAAGAATCTATACCTGACAGTCAGTAGGCCTCAAATAGTAGAAGCAGAGCAGTAATAATGGCAGGCCTATTTGATCACTCCTGGTTCACAGGAAGGGTGTCCAGGCCACACTAACTTTAGGCAAATGAGGGGCAAGGGAGCTTATATTGGACACTTTCTTGAGCTGCATCACTCATGGAAACCTCTAGCCAGAAGTTATGATCAGTGTCTATATGGAAGAAAATGAGGGCCATGTGGGAATGTTTTGGTTATAATTGTGGTCATTTTTGTGGCAGTTGGAAGAGATGAGTGGGTCCACCAGGGCTTGAACTCTTGGGTAATTCCCCTTATAGACTGAGTTCTGGAACTGACCTCAGAGAAGTATTGCCATGAATTGTTTTGGGATTTTAGGAGGCCACGCATGAGATTCACCCTTGGAATCTGAAATCTAGTCCCAGGTTGGTTTTCCACAGAGCACTGGGAATCTCAGGCAGGATATCACTTGATTTTATTATGAAAAACTTGGCAGCTATAGTGGAGAGTCAAAACACAAATGGACCTCACATTGTAGAGTTCAATGTGCCTGGCTTCATGTGACCTTTTTGCCACTCTTTGGGAAGACTTGCCTGTGAGCGTTCTCCAGAGATTTCATTGAAATGAGCTTCCTCACCATTTAATGGTTCCTGAATGAATTGAAACCCACAGTGCCTCCAACTTCATCCTTGAAAAATGGCTATGTCATGCAACAGCAAAAGGTTTATTGGGGGTCCAGCATGTGGGGGATCAGAGCTAACTTGAATAGAGCAGAGTGCCCTGAGAAGAGCTTAAGCAGAGCTTATATACTTTCCTTGGGGATGGCAGGGAGCGAAGTTTATTGATGGGTAAGGGCGAGTGGGTGGTTTGCGTTCAACCGGGTGAAGGAGTACATTCTGCAGTTTAGCAGTTGGGGACAGGACATTCTGGAAACAAGATTAGCAAACAGTTCTCAAGATTTCAACAGTGTTTTGTTAAGCATACAGAAAAAAGTGACAAGTACCTATTTTATTAACCTTTCATTCCTCACTTCTTCTTATATCTACTTTTAATCATAAAAGTGATCATTGGGGGGTGTCACATTCTATGTCTTCTAGTGGGGTATTACCATAAGTTTAACTTGTGCAATTTGAGTTGGAGAAAAGAAATTACACGGTTGAGCAAAGAGGGTTTTATAGTTAGCAATATTATGGAGACTATTTTGGACAAGCCAGGGTTGTTAACAAGTAGTCAAACAGGGGGACTATGTGAACCAAGACTCAAACCACACTTTTTTGTCCTCTCACTCTCTCATTGACACTCTTCAAGGTGTCTTTTTAATTTAATCATAATTTTTTTACAACTCCATTTTGCTCGGAATAAACACAACATTCTTCCCAGGAAGTGACAAGTACCTATTTTATTAACCTTTCACTACCGACTATCCCTTTTTGACTGGATGTTCCCTTCGACATTCAATCATCCAAGGTACAAGGTCCAATGCCATTGTATATTGATTAATCTGACACATTTGTGCAGAACCTAATTCAAAGCTAAGTATCCCAATCAAGGGTCCAATGCTCTTCTGGGCTTCAAATCTTACCTAGATTTCTGTTTTCATACATATATTTCACCTATGTATTCTCATACATATCGCAGGTTCCCAATACCATTATTCATCCAGCAGAATGATTCCTACCCCAATTCAAACATGTTATTAACCCTAACCATACACTGTTCCCTCAATCTAACATTGCAGAACAGCAGGGACAGAGTTGGTCTTACAATACAGGAATGTAGTGGATCTTCCACCTGCTGAAAACCTCAAAGGTCCATGCAGAAATGATCTCTGGAGAACATGTAGGCAGCTATGAAGGACCTGGGATAGTAAAAGTCATCTTCCATGGCAAACTACCTGGTCAGGATGAAGGGTTGTGTCTCATTCAGCCTCTCTCTTCTTAATGTAGACAAGATGGACCAAACAAGGCCTGTGTGGAGAGCTGTTCCCAGGTTCCTATGGTTGATATACCGATCTAACTTGTGAAAGTGTCAGAGGAAGTATGGAAGCAACTGTTAGGACAAAGTGGTTGCCAAGGCAGTGACCTCATTCAGTTCCTGAAGGAAGTGACCTCACCTCACTTCCTTGGTGATGGAACTCTCTTAACTTGGGATCCAAGAAGCCAGGCATCCAGAGCCAGTCCCAGTCACAGTCACAGTGGGATCACTTGTTTGGTTTTACCAAAGACAGAGTCAGTCTTTCTGGGTACCTACTGATGTGAGGATGGCCAAATGCCAGGAAAGCTCTGAGAGAGGGGCCTTTCCTGAGAAATCAGGTAGTGGCTCACTGCTGGCTTCTGACTACTTCACAAAGTTGGCCAAGGAGACCAGATCTGAGAAAGGACAGGCCATTTTGTGGGAACATAGTATGGCCCAGCAGTAAGAGGACACTCCGGATAGTCACAGACCTACTTGGGGAAAGGAGATGCCATTGTGGGTGTCGGTGTGGGTTTGTGGTTTTGTCTCATGTTCTGAGAATAGGTAGGAGTGGCAGTTTGTTTGGTTTGCAGTGAACTGTTTCTACTAAGTCGTTTCACAAGGCATGTGATTCTATATTTGTGTACCTCACTGTGTCTGTGGTTGTAGACATTAGAAAAAAGAATGCATCAATGGATGTGTCCTGTCTACTAGAATGCTTTCCAGCATTTATCCTGATGAATTAATGAATGGACCAGGGCTTGCCTTATCAATGGCCAACATCTGCTATCTTCCTAAGTTACTGTTTTCTTCTTGAATTCTGGCCACTCTCCAGAATAGGCTTATGGTTTTGTGTCCAAGATATGTACCACCTCCAAGCTCTGTCACATGGTTATGTACTGAATAGCTGAAGGGAATGGTGAGCATCTCAGAAAACGAAGATATCAGTGTGACTACTAACCTCTCAGTGGAGAAACCCTGCTTTGGGCCTTTTGCTTATAAAATCTTCTTTTGCCCTGAAAGTCAGGAAGGTCTTTGCCTCATGCCAACCCTTTGTGAAGCCTGAAGAAAACAGTTTTCAAATGGAAATGAATGGGCATCACCTGTGGCTCTTTGCTTAATTGCTTTGGAAAGGGATGTGTCTGAATCAGCCTCTTGGCCCTGTGTGAGTCTGTGACTTAGATTGTCAGCACCTGATGGATGTAAAGAAAGATCCCATATGTGCATCCAAAACCAAAATGGCCAAAAGAGAAGTCATTGTGGATGAAGTCTCTCGCCTTTCTCTGTAAGGTTCCTGATCTCCATCAAGTGAGAATAGGGATCCTTTGGATCAAATGAGTGCTTCAAAGCCCTGCAGAGGCTAGCCCATTGCGGCTTGCGTTTTCTCATGACTCAAATACACATAAAGAATCTAAACCCCACAATCAGTAGGCCTCAAATTCGAGAAGCGGAGCAGTATCAAATGCAGGCCTATTGGATCACTCCTGGTTCACAGGAAGGGTGTCAGGACACTCGAACATTAGGCAAATGAGGGGCAAGGGAGCTTATTTTGGACACTGTCTTGGGCTGTGCCCCTCATGGAAACCTCTAGCAAGAGTTATGATGAGTGTCTATATGGAAGAAAATGACGGCCATGTGGGAGTGTTTTGGTTTCAATTGTGTTCATTTGTGTGGCGGTTGGAAGAGATGACTTGGTCCACCTTGGCTTGAACTCTGGTGTGATTCCCCATAGAGACTGAGTTCTGAAACTCACCTCAGAGAAGTATTGCCATTAATTGTGTTGGGATTTTAGGAGGCCACGCATGAGAGTCGCCCTTTGAAACTGAGATATAGGCCCAGGGTGCCTTTCCACAGAGCACTGGCAATCTCAGCCAGGATAATACATGATTATATTCTTAAAGACATGGCAGCCATAGTTGAGAATCAAAACAATCATGGACCTCACAGTGTAGAACTCGATGAGCCTCGCTTCATGTGACCTTTTTGCCACTCTTTGGAAAGCCTTGCCTGTTAGTGTTCTCCAAAGCTTTCATTGAAATGAGCTTCCTCACCATTTAATGGTTCCAGAATGAATTGAAACCCACAGTGCTTCCAACTTCAATCTTGAAAAATGCCCAGATAAATACCATGAATTTTTTTAATTTCCCATGACCAGGTCGCACTGGGGAACCTTTGGATGTCCTATGTCTGATCATGAGTGTATCAGGCAGTGCCTTGATTGACAGGGATTCATAAAAATGATGTAGAACAGCGATACCAGTAAGTTGGAGCCTGCTGAGTGGTGGGCCCAGAGCAGAGGTGGGAAGGTGTATGATAAAATATCTGTGTGGGCCAATGTGGATCTGCCATTGGCTTCCAAATGGCTTGTGACTGACATGGTGCAACCAGCAGAATGTTCTATGTAAAAGCATATTGTTATATGGAGAGGTTTCAGGGCAATGTTCAGAACCAGGTTGCAATTGACAAGAGGGCAAGCTATGAGGGATAGAAGCCTGGTTGGTGCATTCTCTTGACAACCCTGACCCACCGCACATGACAAAACTCCCTCCAGCACTGTGTCCCAGTTGAACTCCTTGTATATCATGAAGCAAATACCAAACTCCCAGTGCAGCAACAAGAAACACCTTGAAAATTGGAGGATGACCAAATGGCTTCACAGTCCACATGGGGAGACACTTAGCGCACATTGGCCACAATTTACCTACAAAGAGAGAAATCAGCACTGCTGCCTCATGTTCATTGGAAAATAAGAAACCATGTCCTCCAGGTCACACAGATGCAGACCCAGCTTTGATGGGCTCACTAGAAAGAAAGCAAAAGCTTCTTACAAAAACATATATTTCAAGTGCCCAACCTCATAGGCAGTTTCTCAAGAAGTCTTTAGGGCACCAGAGCTCCATGTTTTTGGAAAGTTTACCCTGTCCCTTACTTTGGGTAACTCCTCTAACACCTCCAAGGTTGTGAACTCCTGAGCATATTCAATTCCAGATATGTATTCACAGATTTTCTAACTCTTCTCTTCTCATTATGTATTACTTGGGGTGGAGGTAATGACAATGCATTGTTCTGGATGAGAGTAAGAAGATTTTTGTGTACCACATATTTGCATACACTTTGGATTAATTTTCCAATTTTCCATTGGAAATACTGAATCCCTGACACTAGCCCATACCCTACTAGACTCTGACTGCTTATCCTAATATGATTGAGAAAAATAACTCAAACAGAATAGAAATAAAAGCAGTTCACAGGAGGGGTGGTGTATAGTTGGGCTTGCCTTTTGCAACATATAGGGTAGGAGTTATAAATAAAGTCAATTTTTAATTGACGTAGTTCTCAGTGTGTTTTTAAAGTTAACAAATAGGTGAATCCCTGTCTCCGTTTATCTGTAGCCTATTCAGCACATGCTTTTGTATATGCACATATAGAATCCTAGCTGGTATCACACGTATACACTTGTGAGGTGGCCAGCTTGGCAGATACAAATTGTGAGAAAAGATCACTCCTCCTAATCGCTGTTGGAACTGAAAATTCAACCTAAGGTGGAGCTTCCTAGTTGAACAGCATTATACATAAATCCATGTTCAGTAATATAAATATTTTTTGGATCTTTGGACGATATATATATATCACGATGAATTTTGATTGTCATATATATTGCTACTTTTTAATGTCTCTGTGTGGGTTTTGTGCATATATATATATATATATATATATATATATATACATATATATATATATATACTCTCTAGATTTTTCAAAACGTGAAATATATGCGTCTTATTATACACTCCCTAAATTCATTAATGTTCATATATTTGGATTTCTAATCAACTTTTCACAAGATTATTCTCAGAAATATTCATCCACCTGAACTACATATTTGTTTCCTAGTACTGAAAACTAAATTCAGTGAATGGTGCGTACAAATACTAATATTTCTACAGTAAATTACCCAGTTTAACATCAATGCAAGTAGATTCCTATGTTCCATAATGTCTATTTTGACGTTCATTTTTATTCAACACTGGTACATTACTTTTTCTTCATTTTATGCACATCATAGGATATATATTTCTTCCACAAGTTATCAAATTTATAGGCATTTGTTTCACTTTCAATCACTTCCTGCTTCAAAACACATGTATTCCTCCAAATTTCTTGACGGTTTTTTTCATGAGACATCTTTCCAAACACATTATTTTCGATTTCCATAATCACTTTTGAAGCAAACTCACACACCCATCATGATACACCATAACCCTATTATTACCATTTGATGTATAACTTGTTGGAATGAATGATTGTATATGAACATAAAATTTCTTATATATTTTCAGATATCAATTCAATCTATTATTAAAAGTGGAACCAGTTATATTATTTATTCACAGTATGGTCTATTAAGGCATCATCTCTATATTCATACGCACAGGGTACACCTAAATGTATCCCCAATACTAATTTATAAGTCTTTAAAATATTGCTTTCAGAAATGGTGGAAGAAATACTATAGTCACCTGATATACATATACATTTCATCACAGTAATATTCCTGACACAAAATGCAAGGGTAACACTTATAATTGTACCAAAGCCTAAATTGAATTTGAGCATGTATTACTAACAACATCCATGTCCTGGTTCCCTAATGCTCTCAAATATCATTCTTATTGGTGACTTCATATCTGTTTCTTCCTAAGATTATATATTGAACCATAACCCTGTTAAAAAATGACTTATCCTACCACTCACTTTGTACTTTGCCTGATTTTCAAATGTCTCCATTGATATCTGCTTTCAAACACCTTTTCTCCAGTTCATCATTGGGAATGTCCCTTCAAATGTGCTGACATTTACATTCACTCTCTCACCAAAACCGTATTGCTAAAGAACATTTGGTCCAACTCCTAGACTCACTCAAATGTGTTCTTCAAAGCCCTGCAGAGGGCAGCCCAGAGGTGCTTGGGTTGTCTCATGACTCCAATTCACATAGAGAATCTAAACCCTACAGTCAGTAGGCCTCAAATTGGAGAAGCAGAGCAGTATTAATTGAAGGCCTATTTGATCACTCCTGGTTCACAGTAAGGGTGTCCAGGCCACCCTGACTTTAGGCAAATGAGGGGCAAGGGAGCTTATTGTGGACACTGTCTTGTGCTGCGCCCCTCATGGAAACCTCCAGCCAGAGGTTATGATGAGTGTCTATATGAAAGAAGATGAGGGCCATGTGGGAGTGTTTTGGTTTTAAATGTGGTCATTTGTGCGGTGGTTGAAAGAGATGACTGGGTCCACCTGGGCTTGAACTCTGGTGTGATTCCCCTTAGAAACGGAGTTTTGGAAATGACCTTAGAGATGTATTGCCATGAATTGTGTTGGAATTTTAGGAGGAGAAGCATGAGATTCGACCACGCATGACAGTAGGCCTCAAATTGTAAACGCAGAACATTTTGTCCAAATCCTTTACTCACTCTTCTTTTTAATCCTACCATCTAACTTCCTAATTCTAGATAAATACCATGATATATTTGAAATTTTAATGACCAGGTGGCATTGGAGAATATTTGGATGTCCTGTTGCTGATCATGAGTGTACCAGACAGTGCCTTGATTGACTGGGTTTCATGAAAATGGTGTAGAACAGAGATGCCAGTAAGTTGGAGTCTGCTGAGTAGTTGGCCCGGAGCAGTGGTGTGCAGGTGTGTGATAAAACATCTGTGGTGGGGTCATGTGGATCTTCCATTGACTTCCAAATGGCTTGTGGCTGACATAGTGTAGCCAACAGACCCTTATACGTAAAGGCATCTTGTTATATGGAGAGGTTTAAGGGAAATTTTAAGAAAAAGGTTGCCATGGTCAAGGGCACAAGCTACGTGAAATAGAAGACTTGTTGGTGCATTTTCCTGCAGACCCTGACCCACCACACCTGACAGAACTCCCTCTAGCACTTTGTCCCAGTTGAACTCATTGTATTTTGTGAAGTAAATACCATACTCCCAGTGAAGCAGCAAGAAACACCACAGAAAGTGGAGGATGACCAAATGGCTTCACAGTCCACACGTGGAGACACTTAGCCCCCAGTGGTCACAGTTTACCTACAAAGAGAGAATTCAGCAACTGCTCCCTCATGTTCATTATAAAATAAGAAACCATGTCCTGCAGGTCACATAGATGCAGACCCAGCTTTGATGGTCTCACTACAAATGAAAATAAAGCTCCTGAGAACATATATTTCAAGGGCCAAATCTCAGAGGCAGTCTCTCAAGAAGTCTTTAGACAAGAAGAGCTCCATGTTTGTGGAGTGTTTACCCTGATCCTTACTTTGGAAACTCCTCTACCAACTCCAAGGTTGTGAACTCCTGAGCATCTTCCATTCCAGATATGTATTCACAGATTTTCTAACTCTTCTCCTCTAACTGTGTCATATTGAGGCGAAGGTAATGTCATGGCATTGTTCTGGATGAGAGTGGGAATATTATTCTGTGGCATATATTTGCATACACATTGAATTCATTTTCCTATTTTCCAATCAAAATACTGAAACCATGACACTAACCTGTACCCTACTAGACTCTCACTACTAATCCTAATATGATGGAGAAAAAAAAAAACCCAAACAGAATAGAAATACAAGCATTTCAGTGGACGCATGGTATATATTTGGACTTGCCTTTTGCATGATAAAGGGTAGGTGTTATAAATCTAGTAAATTTTTGTTGAAAATAATTTTTCATGTGTTTTTAAATTAACAAATATGTGAATTCCTGTCTCCCTTTCTGTATAGACTATTTAGCACATGTATTTATTCATGCACATATAGAATCCTACCTGGTATCACAGGTTAATTTTTGTGTGTTGTCTGACTTGGCAGATTCAAATTGTGAGAAGAGATCACTCCTCCTACCCTACTAGACTCTGACTACTAATCCTAATATGATGGAGAAAAATAACCGAAACAGATAGAAATACAAGCAGTTCAGTGGAGGCATGGTGTATATTTGGACTTGCCTTTTGCATGATAAAGGGTTGGTGTTATAAATCTAGTCAATTTTTGCTTAAAATAGTTCTCCATGTGTTTTTAAAATTATCAAATATGTGAATTACTGTCTCCCTTTCTCTATAGACTACTCAGCACATGTGTATTTATATGCACATATAGAATCCTACCTGGTATCACAGGTTAATTTTTGTGTGTCGTCTGACTTGGCAGATACAACTTGTGAGAAGAGATCACTCCTCCTAACCGCTGTTGAAACTGAAAATTCAACTTATGGGTGAGCTTCCTAGTTGAAAACATTATACATAAATCCATGTTCAGTAAAATAAATATTTTTGCATATGTGAATGATATATATTTCATGATGAATATCGATTAGCATATGTATTGCTACTTTTTAATGTCTGTGTGTGTGTTTTGTGTGTGTATATATATATATATATATATATATATATATATATATATATATATACACTCTCCAGATTTTTCAAAATATAAAATATATGTGTTTTATATACACTCCGTAAATTCATCTATGTTCTTGTATTTAGATTTATAATCAATTTTTCACAAGATTATTCTCAGAAATATTCATACACCTGAAATATATATTTGTTTCCAAGTACTGAAAACTAACTTCAGTGAAAGGTACATACGAACCCTAATATTTCTAGAGTAACTGACCCAGTTTAACATCAATGCAAGTAGACTCCTATGGGACATGATGTGTATTTTGACGTTCATTTTTTTCAACACTGGTACATTACTATTTCTTCAGTTTATGCACATCATAGAATATATATATATATATATATATATATATATATATATCATCCACAATTTCACAAATTTGTAGGCATTTGTTTCACTGTCAATCACTTCCTGCTTCAGAACACATGTATTCTTCCATGTTTCTTGACGGGTCTTTTCATGAGACTTCTTTCCAAAAATAATATTTTTTAGTTCCATTACAAGATTAAAGCAAAACTCACACACCCTTCAGGATAAACCATAATCCTAGTATTAACATTAGATGTATGACTGGTTGGAATGAATGTATGTATATCAATATAAGATTTCCTGAATATTTTCAGATATCAACTCAATACATTACTTAAAGTTGGAAGAAGTTGCATTATTTATTCACAGTATGGCCTATTCATGCATTATCTCTATATTTATAGACACAGGGTACATCTATTTTTGCCCACAATACTAATTTATACATCTTCAAAATATTGCTCCAAGAAATGGTGGAAGAAATACTCATGTAACCTGATCTACCTATACACTTTATCACAGTAATATTCTGGTCAGAAAATGCAAATATTCTGGTCAGAAAATGCAAATATCACACTTATGATGAACATGGCTTACTAAAAACATCCATGTGCAGGTTGCCTAATGCTCCCACTTGTCAATCTTGTTGGGGACTACATATTTGTTTCTTTTTAAAATTATATATTCAAACTCAATCCTATTGAAAATGTCTTATCCTATCTCTCACTTTACACTTTGCCTGATTTCCTAATGTCTCTATTGATATTAGCTTTCTAACATATTTTCCCCTGTTCATAATTGTGACTGACTCTTCACACGTGCTGACATTTACATTCACTGTCTAACCGAAACCCTATTGCTAAAGAAATTTTGGTCTAAATCCTATACTCACTCTTCTTTCTAAACTTACCAACTGTCTTCCTAATACTACCCACTATCCCTTTTTGCCTGGATGTTCTCTTCAACATTCAATCATCCAAGGTACAAGGTCCTATAACATTGTATATCGATTAATCTGAGACATCTGTGCAGAACATAATTCAAAGCTAAGTATCCCAAATGAAGGGCCTAATGCCCTTCTGGGGTTCAAATCTAAATAGATTTCTGTTTTCATACTTACATTTTACCTATATATTTTTGTAAATTTGTAGGTTCCCAATGCCATTATTAATCCAGCAGAATGACTCCTCAACCAAATTGAACCTGTTATTAACCCTAACCATACACTGTTCCCTCAATCTACGTTTACAGAAGACCAGGGACAGAGTTGGTCTTACAATACAGGAATGTAGAGGATCTTTCACCTGCTGAGAACCTCAATGGTCTAAGCAGAAATGATCCCTGGAGAAGTTGTAGGCAGCTTTGTAGGACCTGAGAGAGCAAAAGTCATCTTCCATTGCACACAACCTGGTCAGGATGAAGGAATGTGTCTGAATAAGCCTCTCTATTTTTAATGTAGAGAATATGGACCAAACCTGGACTCTGTGGAGAGCTGTTCCTGGTTTCCTATGGTTGATATTCCATTCTAACTTGTGAAAGTGTCACAGAAAGTAGGGGCAGCCTCTATCTCATGGGACCCTTGGAATCAACAGTTAGGACAAAGTGGTTGCCAAGGTAGTGACTTCATTCAATTCTTGAAGGAAGTTACCTACCTCACTTCCTTGGTGATGGAACTCTCTGAATTTGGGATCCAGGAAGCCAGGCACACAGAACCAGTCTCAGTCTCAGTTCCAGTGGGCTCACATGTTTGGATTTACCAATGACAGAGTCAGTCTCTCTTGGTACCTACTGATGTGAGGATGGCCAAATGCCAGGAGAGCTCTGAAGAGGGGACGTTCCTGAGAAAGCAGGTAGTGACTCACTGCTGGCTCCTGACAACTTCACAGATTTGAACAAAGAGACCAGATCTGAGACAGGACAGGCAATTTCGTGGGTACATAGAATGGCCAACAAGTCAGAGGACACTCCGGATTGTCACAGACCTACTTGGGGGAAGGATGTGCCTTTGTGGATGTGGGTGAAAGTTTGTGGTTTTGTCTCATGTTCTGAGAATAGGTTTGGGAAGGCAGTTTGTTTGGTATTCAGTGGAGAGTTTCTAGTAAGTCGTTTGACATGGCGAGTGTTTCTATGTCTGCGTATACCACTGTGACCGTGGTTGTAGACATTAGAAAAGAGAATGCATCAATGGCTGTGTCCTGTCTAGTGGAAAGCTTCTCAGGATTAATCTTTCCCAATTTATGAATGGACTGCGGCTTGACTTGTGGATGGGCAACACCTACAATCTTCCTAAGTTCCTGATTTCTTCCTGAATTCTGGCCACTATCCAGAATAGGCTCATGGTTCTGTGTCCAAGATATGTACCACCTCCAAGCTCTGAGACATGTCCATGTACTGGTGAGCTGAAGAGAATGGGGAGCATCTCAGAAAACTCAGATATCAGTGTGACCAGGAAAGTCTCAGTGGAGAAACCCTGCTTTGGGCCTTTTGCTTCCCTATTGTTCTGTAGCACTTAATGTCAGGAAGGTCTTTGCCTCAGGCCACCCCTTTGTGAAGCCTGAAGAAAACAGTTTTCAAATGGAAATGAATGGGCCTCACCAGTGGCTCTTTGCTTAATTGCTTTGGAAAGGGATGTGTCTGAATCAGCCTCCTGGAACTGTGTGAGGCAGTGGCTTAGATTCTCAGCACCTGATGGATCTAAAGAAAGATCCAATGTGTGCATCCAAAACCAAAATGGCAAAAAGATTAGTCATTGTGGATGAAGTCTCTTGCCTTCCTCTATTATGTTCCTGACCTCCATCAAGGGAGTATAGGGATTTTTTGTAATGGATAGCTAAAGGGAATGGCAAGCATCTCAGAAAACTCAGATATCAGTGTGACCAGGAAAGTCTCAGTGGAGAAACCCTGCTTTGGGCCTTTTGCTTCCCTATTGTTCTGTAGCACTGAATGTCAGGAAGGTCTTTGCCTCAGGCCACACCTTTGTGAAACTTGAAGAAAACAGTTTTCAAATGGACATTAATGTGCATCAACTGTGGCTCTTTGCTTAATGCTTTGGAAAGGGGTGTGTCTGAATTAGCTTCTTGGCCTTGTGTGTGGCTGTGACTTAGATTCTCAGTGCCTGATGGATCTAAAGAAAAATCCCATGTGTGCATCCAAAACCAAAATGGCAAAAAAGATCAGTTATTGTGGATAAAGACTCTTTCCTTCCTCTGTTAGGTTCCTGACCTCTTTCAATTGAGAATAGGGATTCTTAAGGGTCAGATGAGTTCTTCAAAGCCCTGCAGATGTGCTTGGGTTTTCTCATGAATCCAAATCACATAAAAAATCTATACCTGACAGTCAGTAGTCCTCAAATTGGAGAAACAGAGCAGTATAAAAAGTAGGCTCATTTAATAACTCCTGGTTCACAGGAAGGTTGTTTAGGCCACCCTGATTTTAGGCAAATGAGGGGCCAAGGAGCTAATTGTGGATACTTTTTTTTGCTGCGTCCCTTTTGGAAACCTCCAGCCAGAGGTTTTGATAAGTGTCTATATGGAAGAAGATGAGGGCCATGTGGGAGTGTTTTGGTTTTAATTGTAGTCATTTGTGTGGTGGTTGGAAGAGATGACTGGGTCCACCTGGGCTTGAACTCTGGTGTGATTCCCCTTAGACAGTGAGTTCTGGAACTGACCTCTGAGAAGTATTGCCATGAATTGTGTTGGGATTTTAGGAGGCCACGCATGAGTGTCGCCTTTGGATACTGAGATATAGGCCCAGTGTGGCTATCCACAGAGCACTGGGAAAATCAGCCAGGATATCACAAGATATTATTCTGAAAGACTTGGCAGCCATAGTTGAGATCAAAACACTCATGGACCTCAATTGTAGACCTCAATGGGACGGGTTTCATTTGACATTTTGGACACTCTTTGGGAAGCCTTGCCTATGAGAGTTCTGCAGAGTTTTCATGGAAATGAGCTTCCTCACCATTTAGTGGTTCCTGAATGAATAGAAACCCACAGTGCATCCAACTTCATTATTGAAAAATGGCTAGAAAAATACCATTAAATTTTTGAAATTCACATGACCAGGTGGCTTGCAGATCCTTTGGATGTCCTATTGCTGATCATGAGTGTACTAGACAGTGCCTTGATTCATTGGGTTTCATGAAAATGGTGTAGAACAGAGATGCCAGTAAGATGGAGCCCACTGAGTAGCGGGCCTAGATCAGTGGTGGGCAGGTGTGTGATAAAACATCTGTCGTGGGGCCATGTGGATCTGCCATTGGATTCCAAATGTCTTGAGATGGACATAGTGCAGGCAGGAGACCATTATAAGTAAAGGCATCTTGTTATATGGAGAGGTTTCAGGGTAATATACAGAATCAGGTTGCTATGGTCAAGGGGGCAAGCTATGCGGTATATAGGCCAGTTTGGTGCATGCTCATGCATACCCTGACACACCACAAGTGACAGAACTACCTCCAGCACGGTGTCCCAGTTGAACTCGTTGTATTTTGTGAAGCAAATATCAAACTCTCAGTGCAGGAGCAAGGAACACCAGGAAAAGTGGAGGATGACCAAATGGTTTCACAGTCTACACAGGGAGACACTAGGCCCCCAGTGGCCACAGTTTAAAATACTGAATCCCTGACACTAAAACCTACCCTATTAGACTCTGACTACTAATCCTAATAAGATGGAGAAAAATTACCCAAACAGTATTGAAATACTAGCAGTTCAGAGGAGGCATGCTGTATAGTTGGATGGGCCTTTTGCATTATATAGGGTAGGAGTTATAAATCAAGTCAATTTTTTGTTGAAATAGTTCTCCATGTGAATTTAAAGTTAACAAATATGTGAATTCCTGTCTCCATTTCTATGTAGCCTATTCAGCACATGTATTTTTATATGCACATATAGAATCCTACCCGGTCCCACACGTACATTCTTGGGAGGTGGCTAAATTTTCAGACACAAATTGTGAGAAGAGATCACTCCTCCTAAATGCTGTTGGAAATAAAAATTCAACATATGTGTGAGCTTCCTGTTTAAACAAAATTATGTATAACTTGTTGTAATGAATGTATGAATGTATATATCAATATTAGATATCCTATATATTTTCAGATATCAATTCAATCCACTATTTAAAGTTGGAACTAGTTATATTATTTATTCACTGAATGGTCTATTCATACATTATCTCTATATTCATAGACACAGGGTACACCTATTTGTACCCTCAATACTAATTTATATATGTTCAAAATATTGCTCCCAGAAATGGTGGAAGAAATACTCATGTCACATGATATACATATACATTTTATCACAGTAATATTCTGGACACAAAAAGCAAATGTCACACTTATGATTGTACCAATGTGAATGTCATTTGAGTGTCGAAGGAAGAGACCACCAAGAGATTGTCTCATGCAACAGCAAAGGGTTTATTGGGGGTCCAGCATGCTGGGGCTGAGAGCTCAGTTGTATAGAGAAGAGAGCCCTGAGAACAGCTTAAGCAGAGCTTAATTACTTTCCTTGGAGAGGTCAGGGAGGGAAGTTTATTGATGGGTCAGGGCGAGTGGCCGGTTTGTGTACAACCGGGTGAGGGAGAACAATCTGCAGTTTAGCAGTTGGGGACTGCACATTCTGGGAATAAGATTAGCAAACAGTTCTCAAGATTTCAACAGTGTTTTGTTAAGCATACAGAAAAACAGGAAGTGACAAATATCTTTTTTTATTAACCTTTCATTCCCCACTTCTTCTGGTTACTTTTAATCATAAAAGTGATCATTGGACGGTGTCATATTTTATGTCTGCTAGTGGGGTATATTGTTGTCTGATTACCAAAAGTTTAACTTGTCCAATTTGAGCTTGGAGAAGTGAAACTACATGGTGGAGCAAACAAATTCCTACAGTTTGCAATTAATGAGGATTATTAATGGACCAGCCATGGCTGATAAAAGCATAGTTAACCCGGGGGACTAGGTTAACGAAGACTCAAACCACCCTTTTTGGGCCTCTTTCTTTCGTTGACGCTCTTCAAGGCGTCTTCTTAATTTACTCATAGATTCTTTTACAACCAGTATGGTCGGCATAAAAACAACATTGTTCCCTCAATGTAGCATAAATGCCCCCTTTTCTCATGAAAAGGAATTCCAACCCTCGCCTTTTCTGTTAAACAACTTTAGAGAGAGAGGTTCAAGATTCCTGTAAAGCTGTGATGGAGGTTTTTACTATCTTTAAGATTTTGTATACTGCTGCTTCTAATTGGGTCATTTCTTGTGTCCCATGAACTAGGGCAGTGGTTCCTGTGCCCACCCCTGCAGCAATTCCTATTCCCAAAAAAATGGCTAAAGTGAGGAAAACAGGTTCCCGGCAGAACCGGATTGTATGCCCCACTATTTGAACTTTAAATGATACTGTGTCATGATAGAGCACTCTGGGAAACATCTGCATCATTACATTATTAATCATATCTGTTGATCATTTTATGAAAACATAAACAGGGGGGAGGGGGGATAGTAGAGGATAGGAAAGGCAACAGAATACAACAGACTCCAGAATGGCAAGATGTAAATCAATGGTTGTGCAACTGAAGTGATTCTGCAATCTGTATATGGGGTAAAAATGGGAGTTCATATCCCACTTGAATCAAAGTGTGAAATATGATATATCAAGAACTATGTAATGTTTTGAACAACCTACAATAAAAATTAATTAAAAAAAAAGGATTGGTGTGGGCTGGAAGTGTAGCTCAGTGTTAAACTGCTTGCCTAGTATGCATTAAGGTCCTGGATTCAAAAGGACTACAAGAAAGTACTGCAAAAAAAGAAAGGAAAAAAAAGGGGGGGGGTGCTGTGGATAGTACAGTGAGTGGTATAGTACCCCTGGGTCCAATCCCTAGGACAAAATGAACAAATCAAAATTTTCTTTCCAAAAGTCTAAACTCAAATGTTTCTTAATATATACATGTTATCAACATCAGTATGTTTAATTTTCAGCAATGTTATTAATATAAAGATCATATTTAATCGAAACTAAACATTATTAAAAAAAACTACCTCCAAATGTACACATAAATGTGTCAACGTAGAGAAAATCTGTAAATAAATCTGAAATGGTACATTAAATTAAAAAAAAAAAAAAGAAAACATAAACAATGTTTAAGTAGATAGAATTATAGTGTTTTAGGTATGGAAAAGGCAAGGTACCTAAGATAGAATGGAAGACAGGGAAACAGTTATATTTAGTTGCAACCTGATTTAGAAGGCATTGCTTCTGTTGTAATCAATGAATCCCCTGAACCTCAAGTTTAGTTAGTTTCATAATTTTGTACCCAACATGTAAGGGAAGGGGCTCAGAAGTTCACAGTCTGCAGAATTTTACAAAAAGAAGTTTTTGTTTCTGTTTTTTTTTTTTCCCTCTGTTCTGGGCAAGTAACATTTTTAAGGACACCTAAGCTTTTTTCTTCTCTTTTTTTTTTCTACCTGCCAGCTGTTACCATGGAGCCCAGTTGGTAACTTCTTTATCTTAGAAATGTAGCCATCTCTTTGAAGCCCCAGCTCAAGGACAGGGGCCTTGTTCACATATTTTGTGAAAAACTAGAATGGGGGTGTCTAGCTTAGGAGTGTTGATTTTTCAAGCCAGTGCCCAAGTAGAACAGGCAACACGAAAACAGGAAGTTTATCTACATTGAACTCTTTTATAGGGTCTCTTTTGCTGAAAGTCCTAAAGTTAGCCATGGTGAAAACTTCGGGAGAAGTCAGTTCAGACATTTCTGTGGGCCTGGTACAGAGGGGGAAGACGGGAAAGGCGGGGGGTAAGACCCGGTTGGTGGATCTGAGTATGAGGAAGGAGAGATATAAAAGAATAATAGGAAAGGGGTTTGTGATTTTCCTAGCAACAAAAACTTGAGCAGTAGAACAGATAGTGCCGAGGGGAATACCGAAGTGAGTATCCCAAAAAGCCTGTGAGGGCTTTTAAATTCTTAGTAAACTGTTTTCAGTGATGACAAAGCAACTTTAAAGGACATTTTCATTACATCTTGGATAGGGGTCTGAGGGTTCTCCTCAGCTGGTTTGAGCTTTGGGTTAGCTGGTAAGAGGACCTGGTGGGACCCGGTGCAGGCACTGACAGGAGAAGAGAGGAGGGAGTGGGTGGAGGGGTGCCTCAGTGCCTGCTACCTCAGCAAAGAGGCAATGGTCTGAGAACCGTCAGAGGTTTGGGTTTTGGATCTAGTAATTGGAGGGGAAAAATCAGGTTGCTGAGGTGGGAGTGACAGCATAAAGTCTGTAGCAGAAGGCTGAGGGTAAGGATCTATTGGAGAAGCATAGTTCAGGATGTGAGCAAAGGAGGGAAAAGGCTTCCACATAGGGGAATCTCCTTTCACTCTTTTGAGCACTTGCAGAAGTTAAAAAGGTCACACAGAATTTGAGGATCTAGAGACCCCTCTGTGGGCCATCAGTTTTCTTTCTCTAATTGGTAATATGGTCAATGCTGTGTACTTAATTTGATGAGCAGTGTTTTCCACCAGGCACCCCCTGTATGCTCACATCCCCATGACTTACAGAAGAAGTCAGCTTTTCCCCCACACAGCCATGGCTGTTTGTAGCTTTGATACTCTGCCTGGCAAACATAGTAATCTAGGCTAGCCAACCTGAATCTGGCTAGCGTGTCCCTATATCCATAATATTTGTTTCCATTATCTATGGTACAGAAGGTATTTAATGAAATTTTAGTGGGATCCTCTTCAATAGGAATATCTCAATAGGAAAGACCTATAGCCAGCTGAAAAATGTCTGGATGGAGAGAAGGCCACCAGGTCCCTAAGTGGGCTGTATGCAAGATAGACCATACTTTTTGTCTAGTAGAATTTGTGATCAGCAATTGCAGCTGAACAGGCTGATGAGGGTTAGGACTACTGGTGGCCAAGGGGAGAGTCTATAGCCATATACATATGGCGAATACACAATTTGAAAGGGTTACCAGTCTTTTCCAGTTTCCAGCCAGAGTCTGGACAGGGCACAGGCTTGAGACTTGAGGCATGGATCCAGGAAGTGATTCCGTCTACTTTTACCGCTGTAGGTGTTATAAGTAGCACCTGGTATGGTTCTTTCCAGCGGGGTTCCAGGGATGACACCTGATGTCATCTTATGTAGATGAAGTCTCTTACTTGATATTGATGTGGAGTCCCCTCATCCGCAGGTTGGTAGGCAATGGCCAGGTGTTTCAACAGGTATCGCTGAGTTCTTTCAAGAGCTTTTAGTCTGTCAAGCAAGGGGGTGTGGAAGGGATCGTTCGGTCTTAGAGTTGGGGATAGGTCCCTTACTGGAGGAGGGACACCATTGAGAATTTCATAGGGGGTGAGGTTACACAAAGAAACAGAGGGAGAATTTCTTGCATGAAACAGTGCATAAGGCAGGAGCATAGTCCAATCTTTTATGCTGGTCTCTAAGCTTAATTTCTTTAAGATCTCTTTAATGGTTCTATTTATTTTTTACCTGTCCTGCGCTCTGGGGACTACAAGCACAATGTAACTTCCAATTAATTTCCAGGGTCCTGGCTAACCCCTGACTTACCTGGGCCATGAACGCCGGTCCATTATCAGAACCTATTACCTTAGGCAGGCCGTATCTTGGAAAATATCTTTCAGGATATTCTTGACCATCATTTGCGTCGTTAATTTTTATTTTGTAGGAAAGGCTTCAATCCATCCTGAAAATGTATCTACAAAGACTAGGAGATATTTGAGTCCATACCTTGCTGGCTTAATTTCAGTAAAGTCCACTTCTCAGAATTGTCCTGGTCTGGTTCCTCATAGGTGCTTTCCTGCAGGAAGCTTGAAATGGTAAGCATTAACCAATTGACAGATCCGACAGGCTTTTGTTACCCGTTCAGATATTTCCTTTCGCTGTGGGTCGGTTAATCGAAAATTCTGTTCTTCATCCTTCAGGAATGCCTGCAGTTTCTTTGAACCAAGGTGAGTGAGTTGATGTACATTTTTAAAGTAGTGTAGGGCTTTCTGTAATTGAAGGCTGGGCTCAGTGAAGTTGAGGAATTCAGTGTTAGTGTCCTTAGATGTTATCAAAAGCTTGCTGGTGCTCAAAGGGTCCATTGGAATTGGGCATCCTCATTTAACAGCGGGTATAAAGGAGAAGCTAAGAACACAAACCCAGGGATCCATACCTGCAAAAGCCAGCAGTCCCAAGAAACTCTCTTGAGTTGTCTCTTGTTAGATGGGGGTGGTATCTGCACAATGGTTTTTTTTCTCGGCTCAGTGAGCCATCATTTACCACCCCTAAGGGAATACAACGAAAGATTACTTCTTGCTCGCAAATTTGGGCTTTTTTGCCAGAAGCTCTATCCCGAGTTGAGCAAGCTCAGATAACAGTGCTTGGGTTGCAACTCACAGTTTTCCTTGGTGTTGGCTGCCAGTAGCAGGACATCCACATATTGAATCAGGGTGACTTAGGAGTGTGTAGTTCTGAAGTTGTTGAGATCTCTGTGGAGGGCTTCATCAAAGAGAGTGGGGGAGTTTTTGAACCCCTGTGGGAGTCTACTCCAAGTTAGTTGACCAGACGTTCCGGTTTCTGGGTCTACCCACTCAAAAGCAAACAGCAACTGACTATCTTTATGTAGAGGCAAGCAAAACAAAGCATGTTTTATGTCCAGAACAGTATAACATTTTCACTCAGCAACAACAAAGGGTTTATTGGGGGTCCAGCATGCTGGGGCTCAGAGCTCACTTGAATAGAGCAGAGAGCCCTGAGAACAGCTTAATCAGACCTTATATACTTTTCTTGGAGTGGGCAGGGAGGGAAACTTATTGATGGGTCAGAGCGAGTGGGCGGTTTGGTACAAGCAGGTGAGGGAGTACAATCCTCAGTTTGGCAGTTGGGGACAGCACATTCTGGGAACAAAATTAGCAAACAGTTCTCCAGATTTCAACAGTGTTTTGTTAAGCATACAGAAAAACAGGAAGTGACAGGTGCCTATTTTATTAACCTTTCACCAAAGCGAAATGGAACGTGAGCATGGATTACAAAAACAACCATGTCCAGGTTGCCTAATGCTCTCAAATGTCAATCCTATTGGTGACTACATATTTGTTTCTTCCAAAGATTATATATTCAACCTCAACCATGTTGAAAATGTCTAATCCTATCACTCACTTTATACTTTGCCTGATTTCATGTCTCTACTGATATCTGCATTCTTGCATATTTTCCCCTGTTCATCATTGTGACTGACTCTTCACATGTGCTGATATTTTGTTCACTCTCTACCCAAACTTGATTGCTAAAGAACTTTTGGTCTAAATCCTATACTCACTCTTTTTCCTAAACCTACAGACTATCTTCCTAATCCTACCGACTATTCCTTTTAGACAGGAAGTTCTCTTCTACCTTCAATCATCCAAGGTACAAGGTCTTATGCCATTGTATATTGATTTATCTCGGACATCTGTGCAGAACATAATTCAATGCTAAGTATCCCAATCAAGGGCCCTTCTGGACTTCAAATTTTACCTTGATTTCTGTTTTCATAATTATATTGAAAATTTAATAAAATAGAGTTTGCCAAGGAACTGACTTCATTCAGTTCCTGAAGGAATTGACCTACCTCACTTCTTTGGTGATGGAACTCTCTGAACTTGGGTTCCAGAAAGACAGGAACACACAGCCAGTCCCAGTCCCAGTACCAGTGGGCTAACTTGTTTGGATTTACCAAGGACAGAGTCTGTCTTTTTTGGTACCTACTGATGTGCGGATGGCCAGATGCGAGGAGAGCCTTTCCTGAGAAAGCATGTAGTGGTCAGCGCAGGCTCCTGACAACTTCACAGAGTTGGACAACAAGACCAGATCTGAGACAGGACAGGCCACCTTGGGGGAACATAGTATGGCCCACCAGTCAGAGGAAACTCTGGATAGTCACAGACTTACTTGGGGGAAGGAGGTGCCTTTTTGAGTGTGGGTGTGAGTTTGTGGTTTTGTCTCATGTTCTGAGAATAGGTAGAAAAGGCGGTTTGCTTGTTTTGGAGTGGACTGTTTCTAGAAAGTCCTTTGACAAGGCGAGTGTTTCTGTGTCTGTGTATCCTACTGTGTCTGTGGTTGTAGACATTAGAAAAGAGAATGCATCAATGGATGTGTCCTGTCTAGTAGAAAGCTTTCCAGCATTCATCCTACCCATTTTAGGAATGGACTGCCTTTTGTCTTATCGATGGGCAACACCTACTATCTTCCTAAGTTCCTGTTTTCTTCCTGAATTCTGGCCACTCGCCAGAATAGGCTCATGGTTTTGTTTCCAAAATATGTACCACTTCTAAATTCTGTGACATGGCCATGTAATGGATAGCTGAAGGGAATGGCAAGCATCTCAGAAAACTCAGATATCAGCGTGACCAGGAAAGTCTCAGTGGAGAAACCCTGCTTTGGGCCTTTTGCTTCCCTATTGTTCTGTAGCACTGAATGTCAGGAAGGTCTTTGCCTCAGGCCACCCCTTTGTGAAGCCTGAAGAAAACAGTTTTCAAATGGAAATGAATGGGCCTCACCAGTGGCTCTTTGCTTAATTGCTTTGGAAAGGGATGTGTCTGAATCAGCCTCCTGGAACTGTGTGAGGCAGTGGCTTAGATTCTCAGCACCTGATGGATCTAAAGAAAGATCCAATGTGTGCATCCAAAACCAAAATGGCAAAAAGATTAGTCATTGTGGATGAAGTCTCTTGCCTTCCTCTATTATGTTCCTGACCTCCATCAAGGGAGTATAGGGATTTTTTGTAATGGATAGCTAAAGGGAATGGCAAGCATCTCAGAAAACTCAGATATCAGTGTGACCAGGAAAGTCTCAGTGGAGAAACCCTGCTTTGGGCCTTTTGCTTCCCTCTTGTTCTGTAGCACTGAATGTCAGGAAGGTCTTTGCCTCAGGCCACACCTTTGTGAAACCTGAAGAAAACAGTTTTCAAATGGACATTAATGTGCATCACCTGTGGCTCTTTGCTTAATGCTTTGGAAAGGGGTGTGTCTGAATTAGCCTCTTGGCCTTGTGTGTGGCTGTGACTTAGATTCTCAGCGCCTGATGGATCTAAAGAAAAATCCCATGTGTGCATCCAAAACCAAAATGGCAAAAAAGATCAGTCATTGTGGATAAAGACTCTTTCCTTCCTCTGTTAGGTTCCAGACCTCTTTCAAGTGAGAATAGGGATTCTTAAGTGTCAAATGAGTTCTTCCAATCCCTGCAGAGGTGCTTGGGTTTAATCATGACTCCAAATCACATAAGGAATCTATACCTGACAGTCAGTAGGCCTCAAATTGTAGAAGAAGAGCAGTATTAATGGCAGAACTATGTGATCAATCCTGTTTCACTTGAAGGGTGTCCAGGCCACCCTGAGTTTAGGCAAATGAAGGGCAAGGGAGCTTATTTTGGACACTCTCTTGGGCTGTGCCATTTAAGGAAACCTCCAGCCAGAGGTTATGATGAGTGACTATATGGAAGAAGATGAGGACCATGTGGGATTGTTTGGTTTTAATTGTGGTCACTTGTGTGGCTGTTGGAAGAGATGACTGTGTTCACCTGCGCTAGAACACTGGTTTGATTCTCCTCAGAGACTGAGCTCTGTAACTGACCTCAGAGCAGTAATTGCTTTGGAAATGTATATGACTTAATCAGTCTCTTGGCCCTGTTTGAGGCTGTGGCTTAGATTATCAGCACCAGATGGATCTAAAGACAGATCCCATGTGTGCATCCAAAACCAAAATGGCCAAAAGAGCAGTCATTGTGGATGAAGTCTCTTGCCTTCCTCTATAAGGTTCTGAAAGAATAAAAGAAATTGAAATTGAAATGTAAAGAACCAGGTTTCGAAAAGTTTCCAAGCTGCACTCAGTACCTGAAATTCCGGTGGCAGTTAAGACAATTCCCAGATCTGCACATTAGGTGTGTGTTGAAATCTTCCCTGACCACCTAGGTACTTAACAACCCCTTCCCAGAAACCGTGCAGCTCACCACGTATACATCTCAGGGCATCAACCAATCAGTTTAAATGTATACCCCTTCTTAGGGCTGACCAATCACCCCCTGCCCGACCTGTTCCCGCAAATGAATGTGCTAATCATGTTTTAGAGTTGTTATTTGATTTTCCCTTGGTATATGATGATTTGCTAAAGGAGGCTATGATGTATGTAAAGTCCCTGCCCTCTCTAAAGAATGTATATAAACTCTGTTCAAGTTGTTCTCGGGGCTCTTTGTTCTTTGCTCCTCTGAAGTGAGTCCTGAGCTCCAGCATGCTGGACCCCCAATAAACCCTTTAGAGTTGCATGAGAAAGCCTGTTGATGTTCTTTTCCTCCGATGTTCACCCTACCTTTTCATCTGGAGGCCCCAGGTGAGATATTTGGCGCGGCGGACGAAAGACCCCAAGGGACTTCTCTCAGGGTAAGTAAGGCGCCTCTTTCTGGTTTCGGGTTTCAGGTTAGGGCTTGGCAAAGTGGCTGTCGGTGAAGAGCATTAGCTCTCTCTGATAGTGGCTGACAGACGTGTCACAGAGCTGCAGGCCTCGTCCCTGTGGGACACTCCAGGGGACGAGGGAAATCAAGGAATAGTAGTTTCCTCAACTCGGTTATATTTTGCTTCAGGATTCGGTTTGCCAGCCCATCAGGTTTTGCCGGCTACTCAATTTTGTTCATTGTCCTGAACTCATGTTGAGTTTTTTGTCTGTCTTTATTGTCTAACACATCAGGTTTTGCCAGTTACTCAGTTCTAATCTTTGTCTTGGACACATGTTAAACGTTTACTGTTTGTCTTTGTCTGTGTTGCGTTTGTGTCTTCACTGTCTCTCTTTGAGTAACTGCCATTATGCGACAAATCACTTCCACGCTTCTGCTGACCCTTGATCATTGGACTGATGTCCGCTAAAGGGCCCTGAATCTTTATTTTTCAGTAAAATGCTGGACCTGGCAGATGCTCTGTGCTTCAGAATGGCCCATTCTCAAAGTCGGGTGGCCCCCAGAAGGATCCTTCCACTTCCCTCTAATCCGAAAATCAGAGATATTGTATTTCAGCTGGGACCACGTGGCCACCCAGATCAATAGCCATATACCCCTTCCCCAGGATCCTATCATTCAAACCTTCCACTCCCCCCCTTCCCTCCATTCTCCCTGAGTCAAAAGACTGGACACTCCTCCCCCTCCTTATCCTCTACCCTCGCTCCCCAACCCCGAACATGTTCCAGATAATCCTCCCGCCGCTGACACAGCCTCTCCGCCACTAGAGGCAATTGGGCCAGACCCAAGCCCTCCAGGGGACTTCGCCGCAGCAGCAGCAGCCCCTCCTCCTCTGGTGGAAGCTGGGCCATCTAAAGGAACCCGCCAGCGACAGATAATAAAAAAACTCAGAAGCCGCTGTGATGCTCCCTCTCCATCCCTATCGGCCCATGAACCGACCAAACTGGGACCCCAACACCATTGAAGTTAGGTAGCATCTGTCCACTTATCACCGGGCTCTAATAGCGTGTCTCTGAGTGGCCGCCAGAAGGCCGACTAATTTGGCCATGGTAAGAGAGATTATCCAAAGGCCTAATGAGTCTCCCTCTATGATTTTGGAGAGAATTATGGAAGCTTTTAGGAAATATACTCCTTTTGATTCTCAGGCAGAGGACGAAAAGACATCTGTTGCAATGGCCTTTATCCAGCAGGATGCCCTAGATATTAAGAGAAAGTTGCAACGTCTAGATGGATTACAAGATATGACCTTAAGAGATTTAGTCAGAGAAGCTGAGAAAATATATTATAAGAAAAAAACTGAGGAGGAATGGGAACAGAGGAGACAGAAGGAAAGAGAACAAAAGGAGGATGAAAGGAGCAAAAGGCAGACTAAAGCACTGGCTAAGGTTCTGGTCAGAGCAGTAAATAGGCCAGAAGTTAAAAAGCACGGAGACAGGAAGGGATACATGGGCCCATGCCAAAGGCTGTCCCTGGCCTCAGATAAATGTGCCTACTGTAAAGAAAAAGGAGACTGGGCCAAAGAGTGCCCCAAAAAGAAGCAGAGATGCCAGACCGCCATGCTGACTCTAGAACAGGACTAGGAAAGTCGGGACTCGGATCTCCTCCCCAAGCTCAGGATAACATTTGAAGTGGAGGAAACCCCAGTGAACTTTGAAGTGAAAACAGGAGCAGTATACTCAACATTTAAGACCCCACTGGGCCCCCTATCAAATAAATTGCCGCTTGTTCAAGGGGCTAATGGCAGTAGATAATGAGCTTGGACAACTAAGAGGACAATGGACCTAAAAAATGGAAAAGTCCACCACTCTTTCCTAGTAATCCCAGAATGCCAGGCCCCATTGATGCGCAGGGATCTGCTTACAAAACTCGGGGCTAGAATAACCTTTAACCCTGATGGTCTCCAAGTGGTGTTTCTAAACGCTTCAGTAAAATCTCCCATAGTGACGGCTTTGACTATGTCCGTAGAAGATAAACATCAACCCTTCGCGCGCCCTAGAACTGATCAAACAGGCAAACTATCCCAGAAATTGATAAAAGATTATCCTAATGCCTGGGCAGAAACTGCTGGGCTAGGGCTAGCCATAAAAAAAAAACTCCAATAGTAGTAGAATTAAAAGCCTCTACCTCTCCAATCAGTGTTAAACAATATCCTCTAATCAAAGAAGCTAAGGATGGGATAAGGCCCAATATTCAGAAATACCTGGCTCTTGGAGTCCTAAGGCCCTGTCAATCGGCCTAGAATACCCCCTGTAACAAGTAAGAAAGCCAGGAACTGGGGACAACCGTCCTGTTCAAGACCTAAGAGAGATCAACCACAGACTGCAGGACATTCACCCCACGGTACCCAATCCGCATAATTTGCTTAGCACTCTGAATCCGGAGAGGGAATGGTACACTATGCTTGACTTAAAAGATGCTTACTTCTGCTTGCCCCTACATAAGGACAGTCAGTTGCTGTTTGCTTTCAAGTGGATAGACCCAGAAACAGGAACATCAGGCCAACAAACCTGGATTAGACTCCCACAGGGGTTCAAAAACTCGCCCACTTGAACTCTGGTGTGATTTCCCTGAGAAAATGAGTTCTGGTAATGAACTCAGAGAAGTATTGCCATAAATTTTGTTGGGATTTTAGGAGGCCATGCAAGAGAGTCGTCCTTGGAAACTGAGATCTAGGCCCAGTGTGGCTTTCCACAGAGCACTGGGTATCTCAGCCAGGATATCACATGATTTTATTCTGAAAGACTTGGCAGCCATAGTTAAGAGTCAAAACACACATTGACTTCACATTGTAGACCTCAATGGGCCTAGGTTCATGTGACCTTTTGGGCACTCTTTGGGATGCCTTGCCTGTGAGAGTTCTCCACAGCTTTCATTGAAATGAGCTTCCTCACAATTTAATGGTGTGGTGGGTCAGGGTCTGCAGGAGAATACACCAACCAGGCTTCTATCTCACATAGCTTGCCCCCTTGACCATTGCAACCTGATTCTGAACATTGCCCTGAAACCTCTCCATATAACAAGATGCCTTTATATGAAGAGATCAAACATATAAGGGATTACGGGCTGCACCATGTCAGTCACAAGCCATTTGGAAGCAATGGCAGATCCACATGGCCCCACCACAAATGTTTTATCACAAACCTGCACACCACAGCTCGTGCCCTCAATTGAGCAGTCTCCAACTTACTGGCATCTCTGTTCTACACCATTTTCATGAAACCCAGTAAATCAAGGCACTATCTGGTACACTCATGATCAGCAACAGGGCATACAAAGGTTCTCCAGTGCCACCTGGTCATGGGAATTTCAAAAATTTCATGGTATTTATCTACCCATTTTTCAAGGTTGAAGTTGGAAGCACTGTATGTTTCAATTTATTCAGGAACCATTAAATGGTGAGGAACCTCATTTTGGTGAAATCTCTGGAGGACACTCACAGGAATGTCTTCCCAAAGAGTAGCCAAAAGGTCACATGAAGCCAGGCCCATTGAGGTCTACAATGTGAGGTCTATGTGTCTTTTGACTCTCAACTATGGCTGCCAAGTCTTTCAGAATAAAATCATGTGATATCCTGGCTGAGATACCTAGTGCTCTGTGGAAAGCCACCCTGGGCCTAGATCTCAGTTTCCAAGGGCGACTCTCATGCGTGGCCTCCTTAAAATCATAACAGAGTTCCTGGCAATACTTCTCTGAGGTCAGTTCCAGAACTCAGTCTCTAAGGGGAAACACACCAGAGTTCCAGCCCAGGTTGACCTACACATCTCTTCCAACCCCCACACAAATGACCACAATTAAAACCAAAACACTCCCACATCACCCTCATCTTATTCCATATAGACACTCATCTTAACCTCAAGCTGTAGGTTTCCATGAGGGATGCAGCCCAAAACAGTGTCCACAATAAGCTCCCTTGCCCCTCATTTGCCTATGTCAGGGTGGCCTGGACACCCTTCATGTGAACCAGGAGTGATCAAATAGGTGTGCCGTTAATACTGCTCTGCTTCTCCAATTTGAGGCCTACTGACTGTGGGGTTTAGATTCTTAATGTGAATTGGAGCCCAGAGAAAACACAAGCACTTCTAGGCTAGCCTCTGCAGGGCATTGAAGAACTCATTTGACCCAAAGGATACGGATTCTCACTTGATGGAGGTCAGGAACCTTACAGTGGAAGGTGAGAGAGTTCATCGACAATAACTGCTATTTTGGCCATTTTGGTTTTGGATGCACACATGGGATCTTTCTTTACATCCATCAGGTGCTGACAATGTAAGCCACAGCCTCACATAGGGCCAAGAGGCTGATTCAGACACACCCCTTTCCAAAGCAATTAAGCAGAGAGCCACAGGTGAGGCCTATTCATTTCCATTTGAAAAATGTTTTCTGCAGGCCTCACAGAGGTGTGGCCTGAGGCATCAACCTTCCTGACTTACTGGGGAACAGAACAAAAGGTAAGCAAAGGCCTAAAGCACGGTTTCTCCACTGAGACTTTACTGGTCACACTGATATCTGAGTTTTATGAGATGCTTGCCATTTCCTTCAGCTATCCAGTACATGGCCATGTCACAGAGCTTGGAGGTGGTACATATCTTGGACACCAAACCATGAGCCTATTCTTGAGAGTGGCCAGAATTTAGGAAGAAAACCGGAAGTATGGTCTATCTCGCATACATCCCCCTTAAGGACCTGATGACCATCTCTCCACCCAGACATTTCTCAGCTGGCTATAGGTATTTTCTATTTGGATATTCCTGATGAAGAGGATTACACTAAAATTCCATTAAATCCCTTCCATACATAGATAATGGAAACAAACATTATGGATGTAGGGACACGTGAGCCAGATGCAGGTTGGCTAGCCTAGATTACTGTGTTTGCCTGGCGGACTTTCAAAGCCATAAACAGTCACAGCTGTTTGGGGGAAAGCCGGCTTCTTCTGTAAGTCATGGGGATGTCAGCATACAGGGACTTCCAGATGGAACCCAAACTCCTCATCAAATATTGTACACAATTTTGGCATTATTACCAATTAGATAACCAAACCTGATGGCCCACAGAGGGGTCTCTATATCCTCAAATTATGTGTGACCTTTTTAACTTCTACAAGTGCTCAAAAGGGTGAAAGGAGATTCCCCTATGTGGAGGCTTTTTCCCTCCTTTGCTCACATCCTGAACTATGCTTCTCCAATAGATGCTCACCCTCAGCCTTCTACTCCAGACTCTCTGCTGTCACTCCCACATCAGCAACTTGATTTCTCCCCTACAATTAATGGATCAAAAACCCAAACCTCCGCTGGATCTCAGACCACTGCCCCCTTCCTGAGGTAGCAGCTACTGAGGTACCCCTCCACTCACTCACTCCTCTCTTTTCTTGTCAGTGCCCGCACCGGGTCCCAACAGGTCCTCTTACCAGGTAAACCAAATCTCAAACCAGCTGAGGAGAACCCACATACCACTATCCAAGATGTAATGAAAATGGCCTTTAATGTTGCTTTGTCATCACTGAAAACGGTTACTAAAAATTTAAAGTCCCTCACAGGCTTTTTGGTATACTCACTCCCGTTTCCCCCTCTGTTCTACATGTTCTACTGCTCATGTTTTTGTTGCTAGGAAGATCCCAAAACCCTTGCCCATTATTCTTTTACATCTCTCCTTCCTCATTCTCAGATATAAGGAGCTGCTCTCAGCCCTGCTTCCCTGTCTTCCTCCTCTGTACCAGGCCCATGGAAAAGTCTTAACTGACCTTCTCCAGAAGTCTTCACCATGGCTGTCTATGGGACTTTCACGAAAAAAATCCCTATAAAAGACTTCAGTGTACATAAACTTCCTCTTTTTGTGTTGCCCTGGTCTACTTGGCAACTGGCTAAAAAATCAGCACTCCTGAGCTAGACACACCCTCACTAGTTTTTCACAAAATATGTGAACAAGGCTCCTGGCGTTGAGCTGGGGCTTCACAGACATTGCTACATTTCTAAGATAAAGAAGTTACAAACTGGGCTCCATGGAAACAGCTGGCAGGGGGAAAAAAGAAAGGGAAGAAAAAGCTCTCCCCCTCCCAGGTGTTCTTGAAAATTTAACTTGCCCAGACCTAAGGAAAAAACAGAAACAAAAACTGCTTTTTGTGAACTTCTGCAGACTGTGAACTTCTGAGCCCCTTCCCTTTCATGTTGGGTACAAAATTCTGAAACTACATAAACTTAGGTTTCAGGGGATTAATTGACTACAGCAGAAGCAATGCCCTCTGAATCTGGTTGCAACCAAATAAGACTGTTTCCCTGTCTTTGGTGCTATCTTTGGTGCCTTGCCTTGTCCGTCCCTACAACAGTTTAATTCTATATACTTAAACATTGTTTATGTTTTAATGAAATTGTCAAAAGATGTGATTAAATGTGTAATGGTGCAGATGTTTCCCAGAGTGTTCTATCATGACGCAGGTTCATTTGAAGTTCAAATAGGGGGGCATACAATCCGGTTCCTCTGAAAACATATATCTCTCACCTTAGCCATTCCATTGCAAATAGGAGTTGCTGCAGGGTTGGGCAGAGAAACCACTGCCGTGGTCCATGGGACACAACAAATGACCCAATTAGGAGCAGGAATATTAAAAAAAAAACTTAAAGATATTAGGAACCTCCATCACAGCTTTGCAGGAATCTTTAACCTCTCTCTCTGAAGTTGTTTTACAGAACAGTCGAGGGTTGGATCTCTTTTTTACTAGAGAAGGGGGCCTTTGTGCTGCATTGAGGGAAGAATGTTTTTTTCATGTCGACCATAATGGAGTTGTAAAATAATCTATGAGTAAATTAAAAAGATGCCTTGAAGAGAGTCAAGGAAAGAGAGAGGCCCAAAAAGGGTGGTTTGAGTCTTGGTTTACACAGTCCCCCTGGTTAACTACGTTTTTATCAACTCTGGCCCGTCCAATAATAATCCTCATATTATTGCTAACTATAAAACCCTGTTTCCTCAACCATGTAATTTCTTTTCTCCAAGCTCAAATTGGACAAGTTAAACTTATGGTAATACCCCACTAGCAAAAATAGAATGTGACAACCCCCAATGATCATTTTTATGACTAAAAGTTGCCAGAAGAAGAAGTGGGGAATGAAAGGTCAATAAAATATGTACTTGTCACTTCCTGTTTTTTTGTACACTTAACAAAACACTGTTGAAATGTTGAGAAATGTTTCCTAATCTTGTCCCAGAATGTGCTGTCCCCAACGGCCAAACTGCAGAATGTACTCCCTCACCCGGTTGAATGCAAACCACCCACTCACCCTGAACCATCAATAAACTTCCCTTTCTGCCCTCTCCAAGAAAAGTATATAAACTCTGCATAAGCTCTTCTCAGGGCTCTCTGCTCTAATTAAGTGAGCTCTGAGCCCCAGCATGTTGGACCCCAAATAAACCCTTTGCTGTTGCATGATGTATTCTCTTGGTAGTCTCTTCCTCCGATGCTCCCACGATCTTTACTTGGATGATTGAATATAGAAGAGAACATCCATTCAAAAACTGATAGTCGGAAGGATTAGGAAGAAGAGTGAATATAGGATTTGGAACAAAAGTTCTTTAGCAATACGGTTTCGGTTAGACAGTGAATGTAAATGTCAACACAAGTTAAGAGTCAGTCACAATGATGAACAAGGGAAAATATGTAGGAAAGTAGATATCAATAGAGACATTATGAAATCAGGCTAAGTATAAAGTCAGTGAGAGGATTAGACATTTTCAACAGGGTTGAGTTTGAATACACAATCTTAGGAAGAAACAAATATGTACTCACCAATAGGACTGACATTTGAGAGCATTAGGCAACATGACATGGATGATTGTAGTAATCCTTTCTCACTTTCCATTTAGGCTTTGGTACAATCATAAGTGTGACCTTTGTATTTTGTGTCCAGAATATTACTCTGATAAAATGTATATGTAGATCAGGTGACATGAGTATTTCTTCCACCTTTTCTGAGGGCCATATTTTGAAGATGTATAAATTAGTATTGGGGGTACAGAGAGGTGTACACTTTTTCTATGAATATAGAGATAATGTATGAATAGACCATACAGTGAATAAATAATATAACTAGTTCCACTTTAAATAATGGATTGAATTGATATCTGAAAATATATAAGAAATCTTATATTGATATACAATCATTCATTCCAACGAGTTATACATCCAATGGTAATATTAGAGTTATGTTTTCTCATGATGGGTGTGTGAGTTTTGCTTCAAAACTGATTATGCATTTGGAAAATATTGTGTTTGTAAAGAAGTCTCATGAAAATACCAGTCAACAAACATAGAGGAATTCATGTGTTCTGAATAGGAAGTGATTGAAAGTGAAACAAATGCAAATAATTTTGCTAACTTGTGAATGAAATACATATCCGATGATATGCATAACCTGAAGAAATAGTAATGTACCAGTTTTGAATGAAAATGAACGTCAAAACATACATCATGTCCCATAGTAATCTACTTGGATTCATGTTAAACAGGGTCAGTTACTGTAGAATAATTAGGATTTGTATGCACCATTCACTGAAGTTAGTTTTCAGCACTAGAAAATAAATATGTATTTCAGGTGGATGAATAATTCTGAGAATAATCTTGTGAAAAGTTGATTATAAATCCACATACATGAATATGAGTGAATTAAGGGAGTGTAAAATAAGACATATATATTTTATATTTTGAAAAATCTGAAAAAAAAATATATATATATATATACACACACACACACACACACATATACAAAAAAAAACCCACAAACATTAAAAGGTAGAAATATATGCAAATCGAAATTCATTATGAAATATATATCATCCACAGATGCAAAAATATTTATTTTACTGAACATGGATTTATGTATAATATTTTTATACTAGGAAGCTCACCCATAGG
This sequence comes from Callospermophilus lateralis, assembly GCF_048772815.1. Classification (NCBI taxonomy): domain Eukaryota; kingdom Metazoa; phylum Chordata; class Mammalia; order Rodentia; family Sciuridae; genus Callospermophilus; species Callospermophilus lateralis. The sequence continues at coordinate 587,034 of NW_027517366.1, forward strand.
TTGTATTTTCAGTTCCAACTGCGTTTAGGAGGAGTGATTTCTTCTCATAAGTTGTATCTTCCATGAGCCACCTCACAATTTGTACATGTGATACCATGTAGGAATCTATATATGCATATAAAAATACATATGTTGAATTGGCTACAAAGAAAGGGAGACAGGAATTCACATATTTGTTTACTTTAAAAACACATGGAGAACTATTTCAATTAAAAATTGACTACATATTTAACACCTACCGTTTATCATGCAAAAGGCAAGTCCAACTATACAGTATGCATCCTCTGAACTGCTTGTATTTCTATTCTGCTTGGGCTAATTTTCTACATCATTTAAGGATTATTAGTCAGAGTCTATTAGGGTATATGTTCATGTCAGGGATTCTGTATTTCAATGGAAAATAGGAAAATGAATCCAATGAGTATGCAAATATGTGCTACACAAACATCTTCTCACTTTCATCCAGAACAAAGCCTTAACATTACCTTGGCCCCAAGTAAGACACAATGAGAGGGGAAGTGTTAGAAAATCTGTGAATACATATCTGGAATGGAAAATGCTCAGGAATTCACAAACTTGGAGGTGGTAGATGAGTTTCCAAAAGTAAGGGACAGGGTAAACTCTCCACAAACATGGAGCTCTGCTGGCCTAAAGACTTCTTGAGTAACTGCCTTTGAGGATAGGTCCTTGAAATATATGTTGTTGTCAGGAGCTCTAGCTTCCTTTGTAGTGAGACCATCAGAGCTGGATCTGCATCTATGTGACCTGGAGGACATGTTTTCTTATTTTCCAATGAACATGGTGCAGCAGTGATGAATTCTATTTTTGTAGGTAAACTATGGCCATTGGGGCAAAGTGTCTCCCCGTGTGGACTGTGAAGCCCTTTGGTCATCCTCCACTTTTCATTGTCTTTCTTGCTGCTGCATAGGGAGTTTGTTATTTTTTTAACAAAATACAAGGAGTTCAACTGGGACACGGTGCTGGAGGGAGTTCTGTCACGTGTGGTGGGTGAGGGTCTGCAGGAGAATGCACCAACAGGCTTCTATCCCACAGACATTGCCCCCTTGACCATAGCCACCTGATTCTGGACATTGCCCTGAAACTTCTCCATATAACAAGATGTCTTTACATATAAGGGACTCCTGGCTGCACCATGTCAGTCACAAGCCATTTGGAAGCCAATGGAAGATCCACATGGCCCCGCCACAGATGTTTTATTACACATCTGCACACCACTGCTCTAGGCCCACTACTCAGCAGGCTCCAACTTACTGGAATCTCTGTTCTACACCATTTTTATGAAACCCAGTCAATCAAGGCACTGTCTGGTATACTCTTGATTAGCAACAGGACATCCACAGGTTCTCCAGTGCCACCTGGTCATGGGAAATTCAAAAATTCCCTGGTATTTATCTAGCCATTTTTCAATAATACAGTTGGAGGCTCTGTGGGTTTCAATTAATTCAGGAACCATTAAATGGTGAGGAAGCTCGTTTCAATGAAAATTCTGCAGAACTCTCACAGGCAAGGCTTCCCAAAGAGTGCCCAAATGGTCACATGAATCCAGGCCCATGATGTCTACAATGTGAGCTCCATGTGTGTATTGACTCTCACCTATGGCTGCCAAGTCCTTAAGAATAAAATCATATGATATATTGGCTTCAGATTCCCAGTGCTCTGTGCAAATCCACCCTGGGCATAGATCTCAGTTTCCAAGGTGACTCTCATGTGTGGCCTCCTAAAATCCCAACACAATTCATGGCAATACTTCTCTGAGGTCAGTTTCAGAACTCAGTCTCTAAGGGGAATCACACTAGAGAACAAGCCCAGGTCGACCCAGTCATCTCTTCCAACCACCACACAAATGACCAAAATTAAAACCAAAATACTGCCACATGGCCCACATCTTCTTCCATATAGACAGTCATCATAACCTCTGACTGGAGGTTACTATGAAGGGTGCAGCCCAAGTCGGTGTCCAAAATAAGCTCCCTTCCCCCTCATTCGCCTAAAGTCAGGGTGGCCTAGACACCATTCCTGTGAACCAAGAGTGATCAAATAGGCCTGCCGTTAATACTGCTCCACTTCTCCAATTTGAGGCCTACTGACTGTGAGGTGGAGATTCTTTATGTGAATTGGAGTCATGAGAATAACCAAGTATATATGGGCTAGCCTCTTCCGGGATGTGAAGAACCCATTTGACCCAAAGGGTCCCTATTCTCACTTGATGGAGGTCAGGAACCTTTCTGAAGAAGGCTAGAGACTTCATCCACAATGACAGCAATTTTGGCCATTTTGGTTTTGGATGCACACTTTGAATCTTTCTTAGATCCATCAAGTGCTGAGAATCTAAGCCACAGCCTCACACAGGGCCAAGAGGCTGATTCAGACACATCCCTTTCCAAAGCAATTAAGCATAGAGACACAGGTGATGCCCACTCATTTCCATTTGAAAAGTGTTTCTTCATGGTTCACAAAGGGTTTTCCTGAGGCAAGAGACCTTCCTGACATTCAGGTCAACATATCAGTAGGTAAGCAAAAGGCCCAAAGCAGGGTTTCTCCCTGAGACTTGCGTGGTCACACTGATATCTGAGTTTTATGAGATGCTGGCCATTCCCTTCAGCTATCCAGTACATGGCCATGTCACAGAGCTTGGAGGTGGTACACATCTTGGACACAAAACCATGAGCCTAGTTTGGAGAGTGGCTAGAATTTATGAAGAAAACTAGAACATAGAAAGATAGCAGGTGTTGCCCATAGATAAGGCAAGCTGCAGTTCATTGATAAATTACGCAGGATGAATGCTGGGAAGTGTTCTACAAGACAGGACACATTCATTGATGCATTCCCTTTTCTAATATCTACAACCACAGACACAGTGGGATATTCAGACATAGAAAGACTCGCCTTGCCAAAGGACTTACTAGAAACAGTTCACTCTAAACCAAACAAACCGCCTTTCCTATCCTCAGAACATGAGACAAAACCAAAAACCCACATCCACACCCACAAAGGCACCTCCTTTCCCAAATTAGGTCTGTGACTAGGCGCAGTGTCCTCAGACTGGTAGGCCATACTATGTTCCCCTGAAATGGCCTGTCCTGTCTCAGTTCTGGTCTCCTTGGCCAACTGTGTGAAGTTGTCAGGAGCCAGTATTGAGCCACTAACTGCTTTCTCAGGAAATCCCCTCTTCTGAGCTATCCTGGCATTTGGCCATCCTCACATCGGTAAGTGCCAAGAAAGACTGACTCTGTTCTTGGTAAATCCAAACAAGTGAGACCACTGGTACTGGGACTGGGACTGGCTCTGTGTTCCTGGCTTCCTGGATTCCACATTCAGAGATTTCTATCACCAAGGGAGTGTGGTGAAGTCACTTCCTTCAGAAACTGAATGAGGACACACTGCCTTGGCAACCAATTTGTCCTAACAGTTGCTTCCAGAGTCCCATGGAGGCTGCCCATATTTCCTGTGACACTTTCACAAGTTAGAATGATATATTAACCATAGGCACCCAGGTAGAGCTCTCCACACAGGCCTTGTTTGGCCCATCTTCTTTACATTAAGAAGAGAGAGGCAGATTCAGACACAACTCTTCATCCTGACCAAGTTGTTTGCCATGGAAGAAGACTTCTGCTCATTCAGGTCCTTCATCACTGACTATATCTTGTGCAGAGATCATTTCTGCATGGACCTTTGAGGTTCTCAGCAAGTCAAAGATCCCATACATTCCTGTATTGTAAGACCAACCCTGTTCATGCTCTTCTGTAAAGTTAAGTTGAGGGAACAGTGTATGGTTTGGATTAATAACATTTTCAATTTGGGTTAGGAATCATTCTACTGGATGAAAAATGGTATTGGGAACTGCGATATGTATAAGACTATAGAGGTAAAATATATGTATGAAAACATAAATCCAAGTATTATTTGATGCCCAGAGGACATTGGGCCCTTGATTGGGATACTTAGCTTTGAATTACGTTCTGCACAGATGTCTCAGATAAATCCATATACAATGGCATAGGACCATGTACCATGGTCCTATATAAACATAGGTCCATATATACACTCATCATAAACTCTGGCTGGAGTTTTCGATTAGGGGCGCAGCCCTAGACAGTGTCCAAAATAAGCTACTTTGCCCCTCCTTTGCCTGATATCAGGGTGGAATGGACACCCTTCCTGTGAACCAGAAGTGATCAAATAGGCCTGCCATTAATAATACTCAGCTTCTTCAATTTGAGGCGTTCTGATTGTGGTGTTTAGATTCTTTATGTGAATTGGAGTGATGATAAAAGCCAAGCACCTATGGGCTATCCTCTGCAGGGCTTTGAAAAACTCATTTGACCCAATGTATCCCTATTCTCTCTTGATGGAGGTCAGGAACCTTACAGAAGAAGGCTAGAGACTTCATCCACAATGACAGCAATTTTGGCCATTTTGGTTTTGGATGCACACATGGGATCTTTCTTTAGATCCATCAGGTGCTGAGAATCTAACCCACTGCCTCACACAGGGCCAAGAGGCTGATCCAGACACATCCCTTTCCAAAGCAATTAAGCAAAGAGCCACAGGTGATGCCCATTTATTTCCATTTGAAAACTGTTTTCTTCAGGCTTCAAAAAAGTTTGGTCTGAAGAAAAGACGTTCCTGACATTCAGGGAAACGGAACTATATGTAAGCAAAAGGCACAAAGCAGGGTTTCTCAACTGAGTCTTTCCTGGTCACACTGATATCTGATTTTTCTGACATGCTGGCCATTCCCTTCAGCTATCCAGAACATTGCCATGTCACTGAGCTTGGAGGTGGTACAAAACCATGAGCCTATTCTGGAGATTGGCCAGAATTCAGGAAGAAAACAGGAACTTAGGAACATATTAGGTGTTGCCCATCCCTAAGGCAAGCCACAGTCCATTCATAAATTGGGCAGGATGAATGCTGGGAAGCATTCTACTAGACATGGCACATCCATTGATGCATTCTCTTTTCTACTGTCTACATCAATGGACACAATGGGATACACAGACATGGAAAAACTCGCCTTGTCAAATGACTTACTAGATCAGCCCACTCGAAAACAAACAAACCTCCTTTTCTAATTATTCTCAATACATGAGACAAAACCACAAACTCACACCCACACCCACAAAGGCATCTCCTTCCCCAAAGTAGGTCTGTGACTCTCTGGAATGTCCTCTGACTGCTGAGTCATACAATGTTACCCCAAAATGGCCTGTCCTGTCTCAGATCTGATCTCGTTGGCCAACTCTGTGAAGTTGTCAAGATCCAGCAGTGAGTCACTTCCTGCTTTCTCAGGAAAGGCCCCTCTTCAGAGCTCTCCTGGCTTTTAGCCATCCTCACATCAGTAGGTACCAAGAAAGACTGACTCTGTCATTGGTAAATCCAAATAAGTGAGCCCACCTGGACTGGGACTGGGACTGGCTCTGTTTACCTGGCTTCCAGAATCCCATGTTCAGAGAGTTCCATCACCAAGGAAGTTAGGTAGGTCACTTCCATCAGGAACTGTATTAGGTCACTGCCTTGGCAACCACTTTGCCCTAACAGTTGCTTCCAAGGTTCGCATGAAATGGAGGCTGCCCCTACTTCCTGTGACACTTTCACAAGTTAGAATGGTATATCAACCATAGGCACCCAGGAACAGCTCTCTACACAGAACTGGTTTAGTCCATCTTCTCTACAATAAAAAGATAGATGTTGATTCAGACATATCCCTTCATCCTGACCAGGTTGTTTGCCTTGAAAGATGACTTTTTCTATCTCTGGTCCTTCACAGCAGCCTACATCTTCTACAGGGATCAATTCTGCATGGACCTTTGAGGTTCTCAGTAGATGGAATATCCCCTCCATTTCTGTATTATAAGACCAACTCTGTACCTTCTCTTCTGTAAAGTTAGATTGAGGAAAGAGTGTATGGTTAGGGTTAATAACATGTACAATTTGGGTTAGGAATCATTCTTCGGGATGAATAATGGTATTCTGAACCTGTGATATTTATTAGAATATATAGGTGAAATTATAAGTAGGTAAACAGAAATCTAGGTAAGCTTTGGAGACCAGAAGGGCATGGGGCCCTTGATTGGGATACTTAGCTTTGAATTATGTTCTGTAAAAATGTCTCCAATAAATCAATATACAATGGCATAGGTCCTTGTACCTTGGATGATTGAATGTAGAAGAGAACATCCAGTCAAAAAGAGATAGTCAATAGGATTAGGAAGATACTCAATAGGTTTAGAAAGAAGAGTGAGGATAGGATTTGTACCAAAAGTTCTTTAGCAATAGGGCTTCAGGTAGAGAGTGAATGTAAATGTTAGCACATGTGAAGAATCTGTCACAATGTTGAACTGGGGAAAATATGTAGGAAAGGAGATATCAATAGAGACTTTAGGAAATCAGGCCAATTATAAAGTGAGTGATAGGATTAGACATTTTCAACAGCCTTGAGGTTGAATATATAATCTTAGGAAGAAAGAAATATGTAGTCACCAATAGGATTGACATTTGAGAGCAATAGATATTTTTCATAATCCATGCTCACTTTCCATTTAGGCTTTGGTAAAAACATAAGTTTGATCTTTGTAGTTTTGTCCAGAATATTACTGTGATAAAATGTATATGTAGATCAGGTGACATGAGTATTTCTTCCACCATTTCTGGGTGCAATATTTTGAAGACATATAAATTAGTATTGGGGATACAAAGAGGTGTACGTTTGTCTATCAATATAGAGATAATGCATGAATAGGCCATACTGTGAATAAATAATATAAGTACTTCCAACTTTAAATAAAGGATTGAATTGATATCTGAAAATATACAGAAAATCTTATATTGATATACAATCATTCATTCCAACCCGTTATACATCTAATGGTAATATTAGGGTAACGGTTTATCATGAAGAGTGTGTGAGTTTTGCTTCAAAATGATTATAGAAATCGAAAATAATGTCTTTGGAAAGAAGTCTCATGAAAAGTCCAGCCAGGAAACCTGGAGGAATACATGTGTTCTGAAGCAGGAAGTGATTGATAGAGAGACAAATGCATATAAATTTGTGAACTTGTGGATAAATATATATCCTATTATGTGCATAAACTGAAGAAATAGTAATGTACCAGTGTTGAATAAAAATGAACGTCAAAATAAACATTTTGTATCATAGGAATCTACTTACATTGATGTTAAACTGGGTAAGTTACTGTAGAAATATTAGGATTTGGATGCACCATTCACCGAAGTTAGTTTTCAGTACTAGGATACAAATATGTATTTCAGGTGGATGCATATTTCTGATAATAATCTTGTAAAAGTTGATTATAAATCCAAATACATGAACATGAATGAATATAGGGGGTGTATAATAAGACATATATATTTCATATTTTGAAATATTTGGAGATTATATATATATATATATATATATATATATATATATATATATATACAAAACACCCACACAGACATTAAAAAGTAGCAATATATATGCCAATTGAAATTCATTATTAAATATATATCATCCACAGACCCAAACTATTTATTTTACTAAACATGGATTCATTTATAATTTTGTTAAACTAGGAACCTCACCCATAGATTGAATTTTCAGTTCCAACTGTGTTAAGGAGGAGTGATCTCTTCTCACAATTTGTATCTGGCAAGTCAGCCACCTCACAAGAATGTATGTGTGATAAAACGTAGGATTCTGTATGTGCATGCAAAAATACATGTGCTGAATAGGCTACAGAGAAATCAAGACAGGAATTCACATATTTGTTAACTTTAAAAACACATGGTGAACTATTTCAATTAAAAATTGACTAGATTTATAAGACCAACCCTTTATCATGCAAAATGAAAGTCCAACTATACACCATGCCTCCTCTGAACTGCTTGTATTTCTATTCTGTTTGGGTTATGTTTCTCCATCATATTAGGATTAGTAGTCAGAGTCTAGTAGGGTATGGCTTAGTGTCAGGGTTTCAGTATTTTGAATGGAAAATTAGATAAGGAATCCAATGTGCATGCAAATATGTGCTATACAAAAATCTTCCCACTCTCATCCAGAACGATGACTTGACATTGCCTTCCCCCCAAGTAAGACACAATTAGAGGAGAAGAGTTAGAAAATCTGTGAATACATATCTGGAAAATCCTCAGGAGTTCACAAACTTGGAGGTGGAAGAGGAGTTTCCAAAAGTAAGGGACAGGGTTGATAGACCTAACCTGATCTTTTATTAAAATTGGGAGCCATCTTGCCACAAAGCCATGAAAAGCTAATTTTTGGGTTTACTATAAATTACTGCAATTTCTGAACCCGTTTGGAATGTCTGCCCGTGCCTTGAACTCACCCATGCCTATCTCTCTGACCTGATAGCAGCTCTCTCTGAAAGTTTAGTGACACATCATAATTTTTGGCCTTCCCTGGCCAGACAACGACCCTCTCTGATGTCTAATGGTCATCATAATTTCTGATGTTGGGGCCAGCAAAAAAAAAAAAAAAAAGTGAACTACATTTAGTGTGATGCTTGTCAAAGTTCTGTTATCTGTAATCCCCCTTTGTGTAACTTTCTGGGCTATATAGCTGGGCTGTAGGAAAGGTGGGGTTGCTGTCTTGTTCCCGCCGTTTTGTGAGGGAGAGGCAGGCTGGCCGGTTGAAATAATACACTTGCCTTAATTTGATTTTAATTGGAGTCAGTGGTCTTTACTTTCATCCTGGTCTAACATTTTGCAGTTCCCCAGCAAGATGACCCTGCCCGTACAGATCACAAGACCAGACTGTTGGAAATTCTGAAGCTGGCCTTCCCTCCAGGGCTCCCGGCTACAGAGCCACTCTAGGGGATGCACAACTTGAGATGTTTCAATGACTTGGAGTGAGACTTTGGTCCAGGGAGCACTGCAATGAACCACTGGACTATAACTATTAGCAAGCACCTGGTGGAGTAGGCCTCCATAGGTAAGTGGCACCTTTATAACATCTGATATCTGGTTAAGGGAGATCTCTTCTGATGACAGAGAGAAGGCCTGGGGAGGCTCACATATACTCCTGTCTGGGACAGTAACGAGAATCATGCTGTCCTTTGTTCTGTTATGTAGGGAATTCTTCTGGATGGGTAGAGAGGTGCGGATGGGCACGCACGCGGTCCTACCCAGGAGCTTTAGCAAGACGTTGCATTGCTCCTCTGCTTTTTTTTTTTTTTGGTGCCGGGTTTCTGTTTTTTTTTTTTTTTCTGTTTTGTTCTGGGTTCTATATGTTTTTTGTTTGTTTGTTTTTGTGCGTTTTGTTGTGTGATTTCTGTGGTAAAAACGTAAAGATATTGGACGTGAAAATGGGTAATAAAGCAAGTAAGCGTGACACCTTTTTGGACTGTGTTTTAAGGAACTGCTATGAACTTTACCTCCCTTTGTTAAGCAGGATAAGAGAAGCCCCTACCTGGCTTCCTGGAGCACACCCACTGCACAGGGCAATGCCTGCTGCAGAGCTAAAAACTGAGTATCTCACAGGTTAACAAGTGAAACTCCTTTAAAACCACTTGTACCTCCAGATCAAAAGAGTCACAACCTTTGGGCAGAATCCCCTGTGTTTCTCCTTTGTGAGCAAAGCAATTAACCTCCCTTTTTCCTTTTCTCAAAAACCCTGTCCTCATTATTAAATTGGCATTAATTGGCTTCAAGGTCAGGAACTGAACTTTAAGTTTCAACGTTTGATAAACCACGCCGCCCCCGCCCCGGAACTTATTGAGAGCTGACTACTGATATGTTAGGAGATGGAGCATGGTTTGGGTGGAACCGAACCAGAGGAGCTAATCCTGTAAGTAAAAGGAGGGACCCAGGGACTTCCAGGAGCTGCCGAAGCCCTGTTACTTCAGGGAATTCCCTCCTTCCTTCCCTGCACTGTAAGCATTATGTAACGTCTGTCTTCTTAAAAAAGAGAAAAAGAAAAAGGGGATACTAAATTCAGTAAAGTCACCATGGAGACCCTTGATTTTACATTTCAGGTTGCCCCTCTGTAAAAACATGTGGTCCCCTTGTGGGGACTTCTATGGTGCCACTGGTGTAGGAGATTTTTCTCTTATCTGCTCTGTTTTAAAGGCTTCTGTCTGTCAGCCATAGTCTGGAGCTCCCTTCTGTCTGTCATGTGTCTTTGTTTCTGGCCCTTCAAGACATGTGCAATAATGTGTTGATATTTTAAATTGTTTCTTGGGAATGATCTCAGCTGAATGTGTGTCTAAATGATGATGTTTTATTGTAACAATCTGGTATCTGAATTGGTTTTTGAAGCATTGCACAATCTTGCAGGTAAAAGTCGGGTTTAGGTAATTGTTTAGTTTATGATTTCAGATAATTTATGCCAGAGAACTTAAATACTTAGGATGGAAAACTAAAGAACTCTACTTCCAAGTTGGCAAGTAACTTCCCAATCATTCAGTCTTTTATTTCACCTATTTTGAATTGGGAAGCCTGGGAAACTGTCACTGTGTGTACCAGTGCATTAATTTAGACAAAGATAGTAAATCATTTTATGGTATCTGTTGACAAAACAAGATGTAAAGATATAAAATTTTGTGAATTGTATCTTAAACTTGTTTTATAATTTTCAACATCCTAACCTGAAAATTATGGTTAAAATGCCTTAGGCCTGATGTGTCTGCTCTGAATAGCAGTTTTTTCCTGCTCCTTCCTGACCTCAGCCAGGACTTATTTTGAAATGCAAATGAAAGTATCCTGCAAGCTCAGTAGGAGACTGATCTGAGGCCTAAGCAGAAAAAAAAAAAGCAAATTGTATGGTTTTTACTAATTACTGGCCAGTCGTTTTTTCTAGGACTCTTATTTTTTTCCTTAGATACTTTATTTTGTTTTTTTAGCTCATGATTTTGATCCTACAGACCTAAGTTAATGTTTTTCTGATCAGTTCTATCTTTGACCAACTGTGGAGATTTTGAAACATTGCATTGCAGATTTCATCTGCGAAAAGCTATAAGGCCTTTACTATTTTTATGTGTGCACTTCTGTTATGTGTTGTATGTCTATATATACATATATCCATATATCAAATGTATGATACAAAAATTTACATATATAAAGAACGCTAATAAAAAAATGCTCATAAAAACAAATTTTAAAAAGTGGATCCAAGGATCCTTAATTCACGTGATTTAAATGGTTCAATTTAAATTGGATAAACAGATAAAAATAAATGTCTTTAAATTTAAGCTTACAAGTTTTTCTAGGTGTTCAGATATCTAATAAAATATTAATTTCTACAAAATATCTAATATGACTTGGTTGTAGGACTTTTCCTTCAACAAAAATATGGTTTACAATCTTCAATACATTTGTCTAATATTTTGATAAATAAGTAAATTAAATTTTATATGAGATTACTAATTCATGAGTACTTCTGTTAGATATCTGATTGATTAACTAAGGTCTGTACAAGTTTGTACTACAGTCTGTATAAGATTGTAAAAATCAGTCATGTGTTAAAGAAACAAAAATTTTTTAAAACATAAGTTTACCCATAACATTGTGTTTATTAAGTTTTATTTTTTCTAGAGCTAGCAACCATAAAAATTAAACAACTAATTAAATAAGAACTGCTATTTTAGAGAACTGTACTGCCATTAATTTAAAAGCTAAACTTGGTTAATGTGGAAATATCAATTTAATTATGATGCTATTAATGTGCTCATATCTTCCATGTACAAGTCTGTAAGGTAGAAACTTAAAAGAGCATTATATCATGCTGACGTTCTTAAGTTGTATGGTAAAAATATATATTGTGAATTTATTTATCTGTTATCATAAAGATAAGTAAAGTTTTATGTTACTTTTTTACATTGGGAACAATTTAAATGTATTTTTAAGTTAATGAGAGCCTAATCTATGTAAAGGTTAAAAACTTTCAGCCTTTCTTTAATTCATGTTTTAAATGTGATATCATATGGTGTTAGCTAATGTTCATGTGACCTAAAACAATTTATGTAAACTTTGTAAAATGATATTAAAAAAAAGATCAGCTTTAGAACTAAAACCCTTAAGATTTATAAAGAGACCTGTCTTACCTGACGTAAGGCTCTGTGTCCCATCTTACTACATGTGAGAATGACTATGAAAAGAGTAGGTTAGATTATGTTTCATTTAAAGTTTTGTTCAAAAGTTGTTTTTTTTTTTTTGTCAAGATTACTAGGATCTATGACAGGGGATATAATTTATAACTAAGCAAAAAAATTCAGGGTAGCTATTATGCAAACTAAGTATATTTACTCTTGTTAAAAAATTTATTTTGTAATTTCCTTATAAGTGATCTAAAGATTCTCTGTTAGTGTTTTACAGAAGTGTTGCTTTAGGAACACAACATGGGTTAATTTAAGATAATAAGTCATCACCTACAAGACAGACAGAATAACACAGATCCCAATTAATAAAAAGATAAATAATTATAAAGTTATAGACATTAAAGCCCAGTACTCTTAACAAAAGGCAGTTAAAATTTATTTGCTGGATATTTAAGATTAGGATTTAAAATTAAAGTTAAATGAAAAGGGACAAGAAAACTAATATTTGCCTCTTGCCCTCTGAGTCAGTCTGAATCCAGGGAACAGGGGACTTCTCTAAAGAGCTTTTCAACTCTGGGCCATATAACCTCCCCATCAGGGGGATTAATGAGACCACTGGAGAACAGAGAGCCAATCAGTGCATTTGCTAAGAAGAGGAGAGTCATCAGAGAAGGGAGATATCCCTGAGGCTGCTGAGGGAAGCCACATGGTCAAGGAAGACCTGGACCCACCTAGCGCAAATTGCACTAGCAGAACTGAGAAGCTGCTTTCAAGTTTCCCCAGGAATGACAACCATAAAAGCTCAGCTGACTGTTAACAATAGATAGAAACAAAAGTCACTTTGACTGCTTCATCTTAAACACTTAGCAAAGACAGTTGAAAGCAAAATACAGCCATTCCTGGACATTTTAAATAATAATAATAATAATAATAATAATAATAATAATAATAATATTTTAATGTATACACTTTATATTAGCCTCCCAAAATAAGTAAGACTGGAGGCTACAAAGAAGGATGCTCAGACAGGAATGCCTGATAACAATAAAAAGACACTATCAAGAGGAGCTGCCAGAGGCAGAAGTTTTTAGTTTAAGGCCTCAGATATTTCTAACCTACAGAGTTAGGCTTGGTGTTGGCTAGTACGATTATCCAGCACTGAGTAACAGAATTAAAGGTTTTTCTATTAGACACAGAGGCCATTCTAGTAGAATGATTTTGCAAGATCAGATGACATTAAATTATTAACTGTATCTTATGGGGAGGGACAACTGTAACACTAAATGTTAAGTATTAAGTTGACAGTCCTGATAACTGGGGATATTAAAGACTGGTGAGGGAACTTCTGTACAGTGACATGTTCTAGCTGCTGCAACATTTATTCAGTACTCATGTTTTTTGTTTCTCTCATAGAAGAACCCATCCCCAGATGACTTTACAACCTGTTCTTCCCCAACCAGACTTCAAACCCAACTGACCTCTAAAAGGCAACTCATGTCCCTCATGCCTTTCCCCCTCACGTCACCCTCTCTCAGCTCAGAAGAAGCCAAAATGAGTGATGCCTCTCTTCTTACAACAGTGGAGCCAAAAATAAATAGACTATCAATATACGTAATTAATTAAGTGAGGTAAAATCAGGGAGACCGGTTTTGGGTGATTTCAAAAAATAGGGAGACTGTTACATCAGAGAATAAAATTCCCTAAGTGTTCTTCACCTACCGTATGAAAGATATGAAAGGGACACATTAGAAAAGGGGGGAATGATAGACCCAACTTGATCTTTTATTAAAGTTTGGAGCCATCTTGCCACAAAGCCAAGAAAGGATAATTTTTCTTAACTATTAATTACAGCAAATTCCGAACCTGTTTGGAATGCCTGCTCGTGCCTTGAACTCACCCATGGCTGGCTCTCTGACCAAATAACAGCCCTCTCTGAAACTTTGTTGACACCTCATAAATATTGGCCTTCCCTGGTCAGATGACAATCTCTGAGGCTCTAATGGTCCCCATAAATTCTGATGTTTGTGCCAGCAAAAAAAAAAAAAATGTAAACTACCATTAGTGTGATGCTTGTCAGAGTTCTGTTATCTGTAACCCCCCTTTTGTGTAAATTTCTGGGCTATAAAGCTGGGCTGTAAGAAAGGTGGGGTTTCTCTCTTGTTTCCGCCATTTTGGGAGGGAGAGGCACCAGAGTGGTGGAAATAATAATCTTGTTTTAATTTGATTTTAATTGGAGTCAGTGGTGATTTCTTGCGTCCTGGTCTAAAAGGTAAACACTCCACAAACATGGAGCTCTGCTGGCCTAAAGACTTTTTGAGAAACTGCCTCTGAGAATGGGCACTTGACATATATGTTGTTGTCAGGAGCTTTTGCTTCCATTCTAATGAAACCATGAAAGCTGGGTCTGCATCTATGTGACCTGGAGGACATTGTTTCTTATTTTCCAAAGAACATGAGGCAGCAGTGCTGACTTCTCTCTTTGTAAGTAAACTGTGGCCACTGAAAGCTAATTGTCTCCGCATGTGGATTGTGAAGCCATTAAGTCGTCCTCCACTTTTCATGGACTTTCTTGCTGCTACACTGGGAGTTTGTTATTTGCTTCACGAAATGCAAGGAGTTCAACTGGGACACAGTGCTGGAGGGAGTCCTGTCACGTGTGGTGGGTAAGGGTCTGCAGGAGAATGCACCTACCAGGCTTCTATCCCACATATATTGCCCCCTTGACCACAGCAACTTGATACTGAACATTGCCCTGAAACATCTCCATATAACAAGATGCCGTTTATGGAGAGGTTTCAGACATATAAGTGATTCCTGTCTCCACCATGTCAGCCACCAGCCATTTGGAAGTCAATGGCAGATCCACATGGCCCGACCACAGATATTTTATCACACACTTGCACACCACAGCTCTGGGCCCACTACTCAGCAGGCTCCAACATACTGGCATCTCTGTTCTACACCATTTTCATGAAACCCAGTCAATCAAGGCCCTCTCTGGTATACTCATGATCAACAACAGGACATCCAAAGATTCTCCAGTGCCACCTGGTCATGGGAATTTTAAAAATTTCATGGTATTTATCTAGCCATTTTTCAAGGATGAAGTTGGAGAAACTGTGGGTTTCAATTCATTCAGGAACCATTAAATTTTGAGGTAGCACATTTCAAGAAATGCTCTGGAGAACTGGGAGAGGCAAGGCTTCCCAAGAGTGGCCAAAAGGACACATGAAGCCAGGCCCATGAGGTCTACAATGTTAGGTCCATGTGTGTTTTGACTCTCAACTATGGCTGCCAAGTCTATAAGAATAAAATCATGTGATATCCTGGCTGAAATTTCCAGTGCTCTTAGGAAAGCCACCATTGGCTTAGATCTCAGTTTCCAAGGGCGACTCTCATGCATGGCCTCCTAATATCCCAACAAAATTCATGGCAATACTTCTCTGAGGTGAGTTACATAACTCAGTCTCTAAGGGGAATGACACTAGAGTTCATGTCCAGGTGGACCCAGGCATCTCTTCTAACTACCACACAAATGACTGCTGGGAGCCATCAGCCAAGTAGGTATGACAATTTCTTTGCCAGCGTACCCCCATGTTTCTTTAGTGGAAGGACTCATGGAAATAGGACATTTTGCAGGACATTGCATGTAAGGTGACCTTGCTCAAGGACCAGGGTGGATCCATGTTTAGAGTGTTCCTGATTTAGCATAATAGGAGATTAGGGTGTTCCCCCTTTAGAATAGGGTGGTTTAGCATAATAGGAGATTAGGGTGTTCCCCTTTAGAATAGGGCGTATCCTGCTACTGAGTTCCTCTTGATTCTTATTATCAGACAGTATATTTGGGAGACAGAAGCCCAGGAGTAGTGGATTTGGGCAGAGAGTGGATTTGGGCAAAAACGTGGATTTCCCCAGAACGTGTTTGTAGACGGCCGGTGTGAGTTCGGGAATAAAGAATTGCTGTTTGAATCTACAAGCTGTGTGGAGACTCGTGATTTGTGCCCAGCCAGAGACTGCGGCATTTGGTGGCTCGTACGTGGAACGCCTGATGCTTGGGGGTAAGTCAAATTGCTCGCCCCTAAGGGAAGGCGAGAGAATGGGTGACCATTTCAAAAAACAATGTGTTCTTCTTTCGATTTATTTTGTTTTTCTTTCAAGCTGCCTATCTCTAGAAATTTCTCAGGCAAACTGGAAAAAATGGTTGACTAAAGGTTTAAAGTTTGTCGGCCCTGAGGAAGAGAAAATTGATACAACGATTTTTAATTCCGTTTTTTTTTTTCATTCAGTTTCGGTTTTGTTTTGTGTTATCTTATTGGGTTGCGTTATCTTTGTAGTAGATTAAAACAAACTGAAAATATGTTACGTAAATTGCTAGAGGTTCAGAACATGGAGAAAGACATTTTAGATCAAGCAAAAGAGAAGGTCTCTCGAGGTAGTCAGACAGAGGAAGAAAATTTAAAGGAAAAGGGGTTGTTAGGAAAAAGGCCACAACAGTAGGCTGTTACTAACTCCGTTTTACCACAAGAGGGTTTAATTCAACCAACAGCCCCACCGATAGAGACAGCTGAGTGGCCCTCAAACCCCGTAGTTGATAATTGGGATCCTGAGACAGGACCTCGAAGATTAGCATGCCCTGTACTTGAGCAGGCAGGAGGGCAGCGAATTCACCGTGCTTTAGATTTTAAAACAGTGAAGCAGTTAAAGGAGGCTGTAACAACCTATGGTCCCCAAGCTCCCTTCACAGTAAGCATGGTCGAGTCCATTACTAACTTGGACATGACGCCAGCAGATTGGGCTAGCATGTGTAAATCTGTGCTAAATGGAGGACAATATTTGTTATGGAAGGTTGCCAATGAGGAATTTTGTGCAGAGAGAGCTAGGCGAAATGCAGCAGCCGGTTACCCTCAAAGAAATCTAGAAATGTTGCTAGGGAAAGGACCTTATGAGGGTCAGTGGCAGCAAATTGAATATGATCCTACTATATATGCACAAATTGCTGCAGACGCAGTTAGGGCATGGAAGACTTTACAAGGACATGGAGATTTACAAGGTCAGCTATCTAAGGTAATACAGAGAGGTAATGAACCTTACGCTGACTTTGTAGACAGGCTAATTCAAACGGCTGCCAAAATTTTTGGGGATACAGAACAATCAATGACATTAATAAAACAGCTGGCTTATGACCAAGCAAATCGTTGCTGCAGAGAGGTTGTTAGACCATTGCGACATGAAGATTTAAACACATATATTAAATTATGTAGAGATATTAATGAACAAGGGCAAGTCTTGGCAGCTGCAGTACAACAGGCTTTAGATGCCAGGCCAAAAACATGCTATGATTGTGAACAAACAGGACATTTTAAAAGGAGTTGCCCCATAGGAGGAGGATTTAACAAAACTAGGTATGAGAGAAATAGAATACCGGGTATTTGCCCTCGATGCCGTAGAGGGAGACATTGCGCTAATGAATTCCGTACTCAAACTACCATAGAGGGTACTCCCTTATCAAAAAACGGACAAGGACCAGGTATTTACCCACGATATCGTGGAGAAAGCCATCAGGCTCCATTGCCAAAAAACGGACAAAGGGGCCCAATGCTCCGGGGCCCACAACCACAAATATACGGGGCAGTGGAGGAACCCAGCAACACCATCAGAGTAGTGCCCAGGACACATTTTCCATTAAATCCCTCATCACACAAACCCGAGGGAGCGCAGGGTTGGACATCTGCACCTCTGCCAGAGCAGTACTAACTCCAGAGATGGTAGTTCAAATCATTCCTTCAGGAATAAAAGGACCTCTTCCCCAAGGGACAGTAGGCTTATTATTGGGACGTAGTTCATCTACATTAAAAGGACTTATGATAAGTCCTGGGGTAATTGATCCCGATTATGTAGGTGAAATAAAAATTATAGCTAGTTCTCCAAGAGGTATATCAGTAATTTCACCTGGAGATAGAATAGCACAGTTGTTAATAATACCCAGCCTACATAATAAATTTCCTAATCATAGTGTAAAAAGAGGTTCCAGGGGATTAGGCTCCACAGGGGTAGATTGGGCTATGTTGTCTTTAAATTTAGATTCTCGCCCAATGTTAAAACTAAATATTCAAGGACACGACTTCAATGGGCTACTGGACACAGGTGCAGACCTTAGCATCATATCCAATCAGGAATGGCCAAAACATTGGCCATTACAACAAGCCACTCAAACGTTTCGAGGCCTTGGAGTGGCTACTAATCCCCATAGAAGTGCAATGGTATTAGATTGGAATGATCCTGAAGGTTGCGAGGGAACTATACAGCCATATGTATTGGATCATCTTCCTATAAATTTATGGGGACGAGATGACCTAGATCAATTAGATTTGATGTTAACAAATAACATCAATCCTAATGTGCCCACTACTAGGGCTAGACAAGGCTTTAGGAAAGAAAAAAGATTAGGAAAACAAGGACAAGATATAGCAGCACCAATTCAAATAGATCAAGGAACAGACAGACATAGGTTGGATTTTCAGAAAGGGCCACTGAGACAATAAAAATTACTTGGAAATCAAAAAGAACAGTGTGGGTTCCTCAGTGGCCCCTGACTAAAGAAAAGATACAAGTAGCCCATGATCTGGTCAAACAACAATTAGTGGAAGGACATATACAACCTTCCATATCTCCCCATAACACTCCCATTTTTGTCATTAAAAAAAAATTTGGTAAATGGAGATTATTCCAAGATTTAAGAGCCATTAATAATGAGATGGTTATTATGAGACCTGCTCAATCAGGGATTCCTCAATTGTCTGCTTTGCCAAAAACCTGGCATGTTTTAGCCATAGATATTAAAGATTGTTTTTTTTTTTTTTCAATTCCAATTCATCCCGAGGATAGTCCACGCTTTGCATTTACTATCCCTGAATTAAATAATGAAGGTCCTGATCAGAGATATGAATGGAAAGTACTCCCTCAAGGGATGGCTAACAGTCCAACTATGTGTCAAATATATGTTAATAAAGCAATCCAGCCACTTAGAAATCAAAATCCTGAACTACAAATATTTCACTATATGGATGATGTATTATTGGCACATAAAGATAAAAACATATTGCTGGAATGTTATCCCACACTTACAAACGTATTAAAAAATTATAATCTAGATATAGCAATAGATAAAGTACAATTAAATTTTCCAATTAATTATTTAGGAGTTCTATTATCCTCAACCATGGTCCGTCCACCAAAAATTCAATTACGAGTAGATCAACTCAAGTCACTTAACGACTTTCAAAAGTTATTGGGAGACATAAATTGGATAAGGCCTTATCTAGGCATACCAACAGGAGAGTTGGGACATTTATTTGATATTCCAAAAGGTCCATCAGATCCAAACTCACCTCGCATGTTAACTCCTAAAGCAAGAAAGGCATTGAAAATTCTTGAAACATATATGGAAAATATACATTTGGATAGAATTGATATAAGTTTGCCTTTATTATTTATTGTACTACCAACAAAAAATATTCCTACAGGAGTATTTTGGCAAGAAGGTCCATTATTGTGGATACATTGATCTTATTCTCCTAACACTATTCTTACTAGGTATCCTGAGGCCGTAGGACAATTAATACTCAAAGGAATAAAAGCAGCGAAGGGAGTGTTTGGAATTTTTCCCAATAAAATTATTACTCCATATACTATGGATCAAATTGATGAGTTAGCTAATGAGTTAAATACTTGGGCAATAATCATGTGTAAATCTAATGTTTGATTTGATAATCACTTACCATCTAATCCTTTGTTGTCTTTTTGGTCTAAGCATCCTGTAGTTGTTCCAAAAATGACAAGAAAAACCCCTATCATGAATGCTCCAAATATATTCACTGATGGGTCAAATAATGGTACAGCAGCAGTAGTTACCCCTGATCAAACTTTTACATTTTTAGTACCCAAACAATCAGCCCAAAAGGTAGAGCTTAATGCAGTTTTCAAGCCTTTTTAATGTTTAAAGGTTCTGTATTTAATTTATTTTCTGATATTCAGTATGTAGTTAATGCTATAGTATCTCTTGAAGATGCTGGTAGGATTTCCCCTTCTTCTACTGTTTTCTCTTTGTTTTCCACTATACAAAGTCTAATCTTGGACAGAAAAGGTCCATTCATTATAGGACATATTAGAGCACATACCGGATTGCCTGGAGCCCTTAGTTTGGGCAATGATTTAGCAGATAAAACTACACACGACATACATATTTTCTCTACACTAGAAGAAGCTACGAATTTTCATAAAAAATTCCATGTTAATGCTAATACTTTACAAAAGCATTTTAAAATAACTAAGGAACAAGCCAGACATATAATAAAACAATGTCAAAATTGTGTGAACTTTTTACCACAAGTTAATCTTGGAGTCAATCCTAGAGGACTGATACCTAACCATATTTGGCAGATGGAGGTCACACACTTGCCAGAATTTGGAAAATTAAAATATTTACATGTTACAGTTGATACTTCTTCCGTATTTTTAATGGACTCCCTTCATGCCGGAGAAAAAACTAAAGATGTTATAGCTCATTGCTTACAAAATTTTGCCACTGTGGGCGTTCCTAAACAGTTAAAAACTGATAACGGTCCTGGCTATACCTCTACCTCTTTTAAACAATTTTGCTCATCATTTGGTATTACTCATATAACAGGAATTCCATACAATCCACAGGGACAAGGCATAGTTGAAAGAGCTCATCAAACTATTAAAACGTACTTATTAAAGCAAAAAGAGGGAATTGGAAAGGGGTATATATCCCCCAAAGATAAACTTAAAATTACGCTTTTTACTCTAAACTTTTTAAATTTGGATTCATCAGGACTTAGTCCTGCGGAAAGGCATATGTATCCAAAAAATGTGCATAAGCCTAAAGTTCTTTGGAAAGATATTCTAACAGGACAATGGAAAGGTCCTGACCCAGTGATTTTCTGGAGTCTGGGCTCTGTCTGTGTGTTTCCACAGGGAGTACAGCAACCGATTTGGATTCCAGAAAGACTAACTAAAATGATTTCTACAGATCGAAAAGAAGATGATTTGACTCAAATCCATAACAGCTGATATCCAGAACTCCAGCTTGGCCATTCTTACATCTGCAACAGTGATTAACCAGGATTCTTTTTACAATTTCTATTTTATTATTGCATTTTTCCACATCATAAGGCTCTATTTTTATTTTTTGAGCTCATACAAATCTAGGTTAATGTTTTTTCTCATCACTTTTATTTTTTGACTGTGGAGTTTTTAAACATTGCAATGGAGATTTCACCTAGGTAAAGCTACAAGGCCTTTATTTTTATCTTATGTGTTGTACATTTGTTTGCACATTTGTGTTTTGTGTTGTATGTCTGTGTGTGTGTATGTTCATATTTCATATATGAGGAGTGCTCATGAGAATATGGATCCGAATTATTTTTTTTTTATTCACGCAATTTAAATGGATTAATTTAAATTAGGTAAACAGCTGTTAAAAATTGTTTTTAAAGGAGGTTAACAGATCTGTTTGTTTACTTTCACCTTTCCTTTTCATTATATTTAATAATTCGTTTCAGGATAATGTCTTTTTAGCATGATTGCCAGAATTCCTATCTTCATCCCAATGAATATAACTCAACAAGTATGCTCAATCAAGGAGTCAACTTACTGTGGGAGGAAACGGACTTTGGGAGGAGACGGACAGATTAATAGATTCCTCCACTTTGAACTGCTTACAGAACTTGCCTAGACTATGTAACTATTGTTTGGTACAGCGAATTGTGGTAATGCTGGCATATCTTTGCTGATGGTGTCACCAGTGATTTTTGCTGATGGTGTCACCAATGATGCAATTTTTCCTCCATCATGAAGGCATCTTAACCACCTTCAAATTAACCTTTTAAAGCCTTTTAATTATCATCTATACTGTACTTTTAAATAAACTTTTTCACCACCTACAGCTTCACTGTTTTAAACGAGGCTTAGATTATGTTTAGTTTACATGGCTGCCCTTCAACCAAAGGCCTTTTTTATTCCATTAAAAAGCTATGTCTTAATCTGCCATGTACAAATACCTTTTTTCTTACTTCTTCCTTTCTCAAGTTTTTAAAGTAAGTCTAGTTTCCTCAAAATCTTTTTAAATGGCATTTTACAACTTTTTACTTTACCACACAGAGATTATCTCATCTAGAAACACTTCTTTTTCCATTAACGTCTTATATTAAAATATATTTCCACATCTTGAATCTTTTTCTATCTCTTTTTTAACCGTTAACCCTTTTTATAAATTCACATTTTGAAACAACTCTTATAAAATTTCTGATTTAGACAAATTTCTCCACTTTAATAGGATGAAATACTTTCATGTTTTTTTTTTTATGGTACCATAATACTATAATTGAAACCTAACTGAAACTTATTATACTCTTTTTATATAAATTACACCTGATAGAATCTTAACACTTAGTAACCTTGTTTTGGCAAAGACACAGACCAAAGCAATATTAAAACTTTTTTCCATTTACCAATTTATGAAAACACACATAATTTTTAAATATATTACCTTATGGAACTTAATAAGTAAAGAGTACTTGATTTTATATTTAGTGGTTGATATTTTAACACTTTAGCTTTGTAAATTAATTAGAACTTTGTAGAAACCAAGATCTTATACAAATGTAGTAAACAGAATTAGCCATCTATTTATTGAAGAAAAATCCTTCTACAGGATACCATGATGGTCCCATTGATATACTTAATAACTCATCTTTAAAAAGCCATGGGCTACATTTTTGTATTATATCAACATATGCCCTAGCTGTTCTTGGTCTTACTGGGGTGCCTCCTCCTTTCTCTAACAATTTCTCTCCCTCGGAGGTGAACAACTTCAAACTTTGAGCCAACCATTTTCCCCAGTTTGCTGAGAAAGTTCTAAAAACAGGCAACTTGAAATAAAAACAAAATAAATCAAAAAAAGAACATACTGTTTTTTGAAATGGTCACCCATTCTCTCGCCTTCCCTCAGGGGCGAGCAATTTCAATTACCCCCAAGCTTCAGGCGTTCCGCGTACGATCCACCAGATGCCGCAGTCTCTGACTGGGCACAAATCACGAGTCTCCACACAGCTTGTAGATTCAAACAGCAATTCTTTATTCCCGAACTCACACCGGCTGTCTACAAACACATTCTGGGGAAATCCAAGTTCTCTGCCCAAATCCACTCTCTGCCCAAATCCACTCTCTGCCCAAATCCACTACTCCTGGGCTTCTGTCTCCCAAATATACTGTCTGACCCTAAGAACTCAAGAGGAACTCAGCAGCAGGATAGGCCCTATTCTAAAAGGGAACACCCTAATCTCCTATTATGCTAAACCGCCCTATTCTAAAGGGGGAACGCCCAAATCTCTAAACATGGATCCACCCTGGTCCTTGAGCAAGGTCACCTTATATGCAATGTCCTGCAAAATGTCCTATTTCCATGAGTCCTTCCACTAAAGAAAAATGGGGGTACGCTGACAAGGAAATTGTCTTCTTCTAGTGTAGAGAAAATATGTATGTCGTGTTTAGTTTTATCTGCTAAATCATTGCCCAAACTAAGGGCTCCAGGCAATCCTGTATGTGCTCTAATATGTCCTATAAAGAATGGATCTTTTCTGTCCCAGATTAGACTTTGTATAGTGGAAAACAAAGAGAAAACAGTAGAAGAAGGATTCCTCCACTTTGAACTGCTTACAGAACTTGCCTAGACTATGTAACTATCGTTTGGTACAGCAAATTGTGGTAATGCTGGCATATCTTTGCTGATGGTGTCACCAGTGATTTTTGCTGATGGTGTCACCAATGATGCAATTTTCCAAAGGAACTGTCAATTGGCTTGGTGTCGTGGCATTTCTGTATCCTCCTCCCTTCTGCTAGTGATGGTCTAAATTTGGGGGCCAATGGCTATATGCTGGACCGGTAGTCAGTGACGGGTATGATCCAATTGCAGTGGTATCAACCTAAGACAGGAGGCTGACGCCTAAAGATCAGTTTTCCGATGACGGGTAAGCACCATATGTTGAATTGGACAACCTTCCAGGCACGGTCCTTAAGCCACATTAACCTCACTCCCCCACTGGCACCAAGGCCAAATTTGGGGGCCAACAGAGGTGAGGCAAAGAACCTCACCACCCCACTGGTGCATAGACCTATCCACAAGTATGGCTGTATGCTGGACCGGTAGTCAGTGACGGGTATGATCCAGTTGCTGTGGTATCAACCTAAGACAGGAGGCTGACGCCTAAAAGTCAGTTTTCCAATGACGGGAAAGAACCATATGTTGAACTGGACAACCTACCAGGCACGGTCCTTAAGCCACATTACTTGTTGTTTAATCAATCAGAAGGGGAGAGATGCTGGGAGCCATCAGCCAAGTAGGTATGACCATTTCCTTGCCAGCGTACCCCCATGTTTCTTTAGTGGAAGGACTCATGGAAATAGGACATTTTGCAGGACATTGCATGTAAGGTGACCTTGCTCAAGGACCAGGGCGGATCCATGTTTAGGGTGTTCCTGGTTTAGCATAATAGGAGATTAGGGTGTTCCCCCTTTAGAATAGGGCGGTTTAGCATAATAGGAGATTTGGGTGTTCCCCTTTAGAATAGGGCATATCCTGCTGCTGAGTTCCTCTTGAGTTCTTAGGGTCAGACAGTATATTTGGGAGACAGAAGCCCAGGAGTAGTGGATTTGGGCAGAGAGTGGATTTGGGCAGAGAGTGGATTTGGGCAGAGAACGTGGATTTCTTCAGAACGTGTTTGTAGACGGCCTGTGTGAGTTCGGGAATAAAGAATTGCTGTTTGAATCTACAAGCTCTGTGGAGACTCGTGGTTTGTGCCCAGCCAGAGACTGCGGCATCTGACCGCAATTAAAACCAAAACAGTCCCACAAGACCCTCATCTTCTTCCATATAGACACTCATAATAACCTCTGACTAAAGTTTTCCATGAGGGGTGCAGCCTTAGACATTGTCCAAAATAAGCACCATTGCCCCTTATTTGCCTAAAGTGAGGGTGGCCTGGACACCCTTCCTGTGAACCAAGAGTGATCAAATATGCCGGCTATATAACTGCTCTGCTTCTCCTCAATGAGGCTTACTGACTATCTGGTATAGATTCTTTATGTGAATTGGTGTCATGAGAAAACCTAAGCACATATCGGCTAGCCTCTGCAGGGTTTGAAGAACTGATTTGACCCAAAGGATCCATATTCTCACTTGATGGAGGTCAGGAAGCTAACAGAGGAAGGCGAGAACTTTCATCCACAATGACTGCTCTTTTGGCCATTTTGGTTTGGATGCACACTTGGAAACTTTCTTTAGATCCATCAGGTGCTGAGAATCTGAGCCACTGTCTCACACAGGGCCAAGAGGCTAATTCAGCCACATCCCTTTCCAAAGCAATTAAGCAAAGAGACACAGGTGATGCACATTCATTTCCATTTGAAAACTGTTTTCTTCAGGCTTCACAAAGGGGTGGCCTGAGGCAAAGACCTTCCTGACATCCAGGACAACAGAAAAATAGGTAAGCAAAAGGCCCAAAGCAGTGTTTCTCCACTGAGACTTTACTGGTCACACTGATATCTGAGTTTTCTGAGATGCTCCCATTCCCTTCAGCTATCCAGTACATGGTCATGTCACAGAGTTTGGAGGTGGTACATATTTGGAAACAAAACCATGAGGCTATCCTGGAGAGTGGCCAGTATTCAGGAAGAAAATAGGAACTTAGGAAGGTAGTAGGTGTTGCCCATCCATAAGGCAAGCCGCTCTCCATTCTTAAATTGGGCGGGATAAATGCTGGGTAGCTTTCTACTACACAAGACATGACCATTGATGCATTCGCTTTTCAAATGTCTACAACCACGGATACAGTGGGATACACAGACATAGAAACATTCCTCTTATCAAACGACTTTCTCGAAACATTCCAGTCCAAACAAATAAACCACCTTTCCTACCTATTCTCAGAACCTGAGACAAAACCACACACTAACACGGACACCCACAATGGCACCTCCTTCCGCCAAGTATGTCTGTGACTATCTTGAGTGTCCTCTGACTGGTGGGCCATACTATGTTCCCCCAAAATTGCATGTCCTGTCTCAGATCTGGTCTTTTTGGCCAACTCTTTGAAGTTGTCAGGAGTCATGGTTTAGCCACTACCTGCTTTGCCAGAAAAGGCCCCTCTTCAAAGCTCTCCTGGCATTTGGCCATCATCACATAAGTATGTACCAAGAAAGACTGACTCTGTCCTTGGTAAATCCAAACAATTGAGACCACAGGGACTGGGACTGGGCCTTGCTCTGGGTGCCTGGCTTCCCGGATCCCAAGTTCAGAGAGTTCCATCACCAAGAAAGTGTGGGAGGTCACTTCCTTCAGGAACTGAACGAGGTCACTGCCTTGGCAATCACTTTGTTCTAACAATTGCTTCCAAGGGTCCCATGAGATGGAGGCTGCCCCTACTTCATGTGACACTTTCACAAGTTACAATGGTATATCAACCATAGGCACCTGGGAACAGCTCTCCACACAGGCCTGGTTTGGTCCATTTAATCTACATTAAGAAGAGAGAGGCTGATTCAGACACATCCCTTCATTCTGACCATGTTGTTTGATATGGAAGTTGACATGGAGTTGACTTTTGCTCTCTCAGGTCCTTGATAGGTGAAAAGGTCGGTTGAATGTCGGAGGAAAAGACCACCAAGAGACTGTCTCATGCCACAGCCAAGGGTTTTTTGGGGGTCCAGAATGCTGGGGCTCAGAGCTCACTTCAGAGGAGCAAAGAGCAAAGAGCCCCGAGAACAACTTGAGCAGGGTTTATATACATTCTTTAGAGAGGGCAGGGACTTTACATACATTCTAGCCTCCTTTTGCAAATCATCATATACCACGGAAAAATCAAATAACAACTCTAAAA
The DNA here is from genome assembly GCF_048772815.1 of Callospermophilus lateralis. Classification (NCBI taxonomy): domain Eukaryota; kingdom Metazoa; phylum Chordata; class Mammalia; order Rodentia; family Sciuridae; genus Callospermophilus; species Callospermophilus lateralis. Next base: position 614,065 of record NW_027517366.1, read on the forward strand.
CATGATTAGCACATTCATTGGTGGACACACGTCGGGCAGGGGTGATTGGTCAGCCCTGAGAATGGGTATACATTTAAACTGATTGGTTGAAGCCCTGAGATGTATATGTGCTGAACTTCACGGTTTCTAGGAAGGGGTTGATAAGTAACTGGGTGGTCAGGGAAGATTTCAACACACATCTAATGGGCAGTTCCGGGAAATGTCTTAACTGCCACAGGAATTTCAGGTTCTGAATGCAGCTTGTAAACTTTACAAAACCTGGTTCTTTACGTTTCAATTTCAATTTCTTTTATTATTTAATTTTCCACTGCGTTTCTGACAACTTTTAATCTTAAAAATAATGAATCATAATTATTGCGGGGTCTCACATTCTATTTCTGCCAGTGGAGCATATTTCTGATAACAATGAGTTTTACATGCCCAATCTGAGCCTGGAGAAAGGTAAATATGCTATTAAGCAAACAAGTTCCCACAGCTAGCAACACCATAAGGATGATCAGGGGTCCTGCTAAGGCTGATAGAAGTGTAGTTAACCAGGGGTACTTGGTAAACCATGACTCAAACCACCCTTGTTGAATCTCCCTTTCTCTCTGGTGCTCTTCAAGGCATTTTCTCAATTTACTCAAGGATTCTTTTAGAACTCCAGTATGGTCAGGATAAAAACAACATTCTTCTCTCAGTGCAGCCCAGAAGCTCCCCACCCTCATGAAGAGGAGGTCTAATCCTCACCTGTTCTGTAAAACCACTTCAGAGAGAGAGGTTAAGGATTTCTGAAAAACTGTGATGCAGGTCTCTAACGTCTTCAAGTCTTGAGATATTGCTGTTTCTAATTGGGCCATTTGTTGTGACCCACGGATCATAGCAGCTGTTCCTGTACCCACTCCTGCAGCAGCTCCTATCCCCAATAGGATGGCTAGAGTAAGGGACACTGGCTCCCAGCGAAATCGGGGTTTTTGTCCCCTTAGTAGACCTTCAAATGTTTCTGCATCATGATAGAGCACCCTGGGGAGTATCTGCACCAATACACAATATTTTAGAGAGCTGTCCAATACTTGGGCTTAAATGCAAGGAGTTCTGACTACGTGGAGTTCAGTACCATAAAGGTTCCTTTATTTAGTTCCCAGGGGGAGGAGTCACCTGTACTCTGGACTGGAGAATTAGGCAAAAACAGAAACTGGGAAGTATGAGATGATAGAGGGGTTCTGGTAGATCTAGGCACTGGGTCCTCCACAGGGTTGGGCCTGTTTGCGACTTCGGAAATCAGCTGGGCACACATAAAAATCAAGACTGGCTAGTTTACACCTGGGCTGGGGGAGATGACATCCATAATTCATGGGGTAATCTGGTCTATGTTGCCCTGGTATGGGTTTGAGTCGGATCTGTGTGGGGTGCTCTATGTCAGGGAGATCCCAGTCAGAGAGGCCTATGGCAAGCTGACAAATGTCCGGGTGGAGAGATGGCCACCAAGTCCATAAGGGGGCTGTATGTGAAATAGACCACACTACTTACCCAGTAGGATTTATAACTTGCCATTGTTGCTGAACAAGCTGATGGGGATTAGGACTGCTGGTGGTCAGGGGAAGAATCCATACCCCTACCCACAAGATGGACACGCAACTTGACAGGGTTACCAGTCTGTTCCAATTTCCAGCCAGAGTCTGGACAGGGCGCAGGCTTGAGATCGGAGGCATTGATCCAGGAAGTGATCCCATCCACTTTCACCACTGTAGGTGTTATAAGCAGCACCTGGTATGGTCCTTTCCAGCGGGGTTCCAGGGATGACACCTGATGCCGTGTCACGTAGACGAAGACTCCCACTTGATATCGATGTGGGGTTCCCTCATCTCCAGGCTGATAAGCAGTGGCCAACTGTTTCCACAGGTATCGCTGGGTGCTGGGTTTGTTCAAGGGCTTTAAGTCTGTCAAGCAAGGGGGTGTGAAAAGAATCATTAAGTCTCAGAGTTGGGGTTAGGTCCCTTACTGGAGGAGGGGCACCATAGAGTATTTCATAAGGGGTTAAGTTACACAAAGAGGCAGAGAGGTTATTTCTTGCACGAAACAGTGCATCAGGTAGGAGCATAATCCAATTTTTTATGCCGGTCTCCAAGCTTAATTTTGTTAAGTTCTGTTTGATGGTGCTATTCATCCTTTGAACCTGTCCTGAGCTCTGGGGTCTATAAGCACAATGTAACTTCCAATTAATCCCCAGGGTCCTGGTGAATCCCTGACTTACCTGGGCTTCGAATGCTGGTCCGTTATTGGACCCTAGTACCTTAGGCAGGCCGAACCTTGGAAAATGTCTTCTAGGATCTTTTTGACTACTTTTTGTTCTCCCCAGTGTGGAAAAAGTTAAAAGAGTCACTCCGTTTAGGGCTGCCAATTAAGCTTCCTCATCTGCCCTTCTGTTTCCAACTGCCACGGGGTCGTTTCCCTTCTGGTGCCCTGGACAGTGCACTATAGCTAGGTCCTTAGGGCCCTGCACTGCTGAGAGAAGTTGTAGGATCTCATCTTTGTTCTTTATTTTTTTCCCAGCAGAGGTTAATAGCCGCCTTTGCTGGTAAGTAGTCCCCTGCACATTTGCAGTGACAAATGCATAGCAGCTATCAGTGTATATGGTGGCCCTTTTGCCTGTTGCTAGTTCCAATGGTTTCGTAAGGGCAATCAGTTCTGCTTTTTGGGCTGATGTCCCTTCTGGGAGACCAGAGGACCAGATGACATTAGTTTCGCTAACTACTGCTGCTCCAGCCCGCTGCTTATCATCTTGGAGGAAGCTGGTGCCCTCCGTAAACCATAGGACTTCAGGGCGAGACAGTGGCTGATCCTTCAAGTCTCGTCGTGTACTGGTTCCCTCTGCCAGTATGTGTTGACACTCATGAGCGACGGGTCCTGATGATACTTCTGGCAGCAGTGTAGCGGGGTTGAGTGGAGCAGGGGGTCCCAACATTATTCTGTCTTTGTCAAGCAAGAGCCTCCGGTAGTGGTTTATTCTGAAGTTTGATAGCCACCTCTCTGGAGGCTGACAGATGATGCTCTCCAGGGCATGGGGGGCTATAATGGTTAGCTTCTGTCCCAAGTTTATATACGAGCATCTTTTATTAGAAGGGCTGCCGCTGTTATAGCTCTTAAGCAATGGAGCCACCCGCTAGCCAATGGGTCCAGTTTTTTTGATAAGAATGCTACCGGCCTTTTCCAAGGTCCCAAAGTCTGAGTGAGCACTCCCAGTGCTATTCCTTTCTTTTCCTCGATGTAGAGAGTGAAGGGTTTTTCTACATCTGGGAGTGCTAAGGCCGGAGCAGATAGCAGCACCTTTTTTTGACATTATCAAAAGCTTGTTGGTGCTCAGGGTTCCATTGGAAGTAGGCACCCCCCTTTATCAGCGGGTATAAAGGGGCAGCCAGAGATGCAAACCCAGGAATCCATAACCTGCAAAAGTCGGCAGTCCCAAGAAACTCTCTGAGTTGTCTCTTATTATATGGGGGCGGTATCTGCACAACAGTTTGTTTTCTGCACTCAGTGAGCCATCGTTTGCCACCCCTAAGAGAATAACCAAGGAAGATTACTTCTTGCTGACAAATTTGGACCTTATGGCAGAAGGCCTATATCCAAGCCGAGCAAGCTCAGATAATAGTGCTTGGGTCCCAGACTCATAGTTCTCCTTGGTGTCGGCTGACAGTAGGAGATCATCCACATATTGGAGTAGGGTGACTTCGGGGTGTGCAGTTCTGAAGTCCTTGAAGTCCCTGTGGAGGGCTTCATCAAAGAGAGTGGGGGAGTATTTGAACCCCTGTGGGAGTCTAGTCCAGGTTACTTTGCCAGATGTTCCAGTTTCTGGGTCTATCTACTTGAAAGCAAACAGGAACTGATTGTCCTTATGTAGGTGGATAGCAGAAGTAAGCATCCTTTAAGTCCAGCACAGTGTACCGTTCCCGCTCCAGATTCAGAGTGCTAAGCAAATTATATGGAGTGGGTACTGTGGGGTGAATGTCCTGCACTCTGTTGTTGATCCCTCTTAGGTCTTGAACAGGACGGTAGTCCCCAGTTCCTGGCTTTCCTACTGGTAGCAGGGGGGTATTCCTGGATGATTGACAGGGCCTTAGGATACTAAGAGCCAGGTATTCCTGAATATGGCGCCTTATCCCATCCTTAGCTTCTTTGCTTAGAGGATATTGTTTAACACTGATTAGAGAGACAGAGGCTTTTAATTCTACTACTATTGGAGGTTGTTTTATGGCTAGACCTAATCCAGCAGTTTCTTCCCAGGTATTAGGATAATCTTTTATACATTTCTGTGGTAGTTTGCCTGTTTGATCAGTCCTAGGGAGCGAGAAGAGTTGTTGTTCATCTTCTGTGGACATAGTCAAAGCCGTGACTATGGGAGTTTTTACTGAAGGCTTTAGAAAATTCACTTGGGGACCATCAGAGTTAAAGGTTATTCTATCCTGGAGTTTGGTAAGCAGTTCCCTGCCCATCCATGGGCCTGGGCATTCTAGGACAACTAGGAAAGAGTGGTGGACTTTTCCCTTTCCTACATCCATAATCCTCTTAGTTGTCCAAGCCCGATATCTACTGCCATTAGCGCCTTGAACAAGAGACCCTTTATTTGATAGGGGGCCCAGTGGGGTCTTAAGGGCTGAGTATACTGCTCCTGTATCCACTTCAAAGTTCACTGGAGTCTCCTCCACTTCAAATGTTACCCTGAGCTGGGGGAGGAGATCTGAGCCCCGACATTCCTAGTCCTCTTCTAGAGTCAGCATGGCGGGCTGGGGTGGCTGCTTCTTTCTGGGGCACTCTTTGGCCCAGTGTCCTTTTTCTTTAAAGTAGGCACATTGATCTGAGGCCAGGGGCAGCCTTTGGCATGGGACCAGGTATCCCTTTCTGTCTCCCTGCTTTTTAACTTCTGGCATATGTGCTGCTGTGAACAAAACCTTAGCCAATGCTTTAGTCTGCCTTTTGCTCATTTCATCCTCCTTTTGTTCTCTTTCCTTCTCTCTCCTCTGTTTCCTCTCCTTTTCAGTTCCTCTCTTATAATATACTTTCTCAACTTCTCTTAATAAATCTCTTAAAGTCATATGTTGTAATCCATCTAGACTTTGTAAATCTCTCCTAATATCTGGGGCAGCCTGCTCGATAAAGGCCATTGCAACAGATGCTCTTTAGTCCTCTGCCTGAGGATCAAAAGGAGTATATTTTCTATATGCTTCCATAATTCTCTCAAGAAACAAAGAGGGAGACTCATTAGGCCCTTGGATAATCTCTTTTACTTTGGCCAAATTAGTCAGCCCTCTGGCGGCCGCTCGGAGACCTGCTATTAGAGCCCTGCGATAAGTGGACAGATGCTACCTACCTTCAAAGGTGTTGGGGTCCCAGTTGGGTCGTTTCATTGTCCCGTAAGGATGGAGAAGGAGCATCACAGGGGCTTCCGAGTTTTCTATTAACCATTGCTGGCGGTTTCCTTTAGGTGGCCCAGCTTCCTCCAGGGTCGTAGGGGCAGCTGCTACTTCGGGGAAGTCCCCTGGAGGGCTTGGGTCCGGACTAAATGCCTCTAGTGGTGGAGAGGCTGAGTCAGCTGCGGGAAGATCATCAAGAACATGTTGGGGGTTGGGGAGCAAGAGTAGAGGATAAGGAGGGGGAGGAGTGTCCAGTCTTGTGACTCAGGTAGAATGAAGGGAAGAGGGGGAGGAGTGGAAGTTTTGAATGATAGGATCATGGGGGAAGGGTTATATGGCTGTTGATCTGGGTGGACACGTGTCCCCAGCTGAAAGATAATATCTCTGACATTTCAGGTTAGAGGGAAGTGGAAGAATCATTCTGGGGGACATCCAACTCCGAGGATGGGCTGTTAAGGTCTGTAAACAAGTCAGGATGGCACCTGTTATTTTGCCAGAGAAATGTTAGAGTCTGTAAACAAGTCTTCATGGTGCCTGGCAAAATGCCAGAGGGAGTGGTTTGTGAAGTAACAAAAGCGAGCCATTAAGTGTGGAGATTCCTTATTGGTTGACTGCTGTATCTATTTTATGCTATTTAGATTAGCTGTGTAAAATGTATAAATATCGCTCAGATCCTACACTAAATGGCTCTCATTCCTGCTGCATCAACGTACACAAGTTATTCGTCACTCCCCCCGGTTATTCAGCTGCAGCCGGACTGCGGCAGATGGTGGCCCGTTACGGGGAGCCCCGGGACACTCGGGGGAAAGTGACAAAAAAAAGCTGCCCGTCCATAGATACGACGGGAGCAATCTGCTCGTCCCTAGGCAGATAGGGCGAGAGGAAAAATGGCCATTTCGAGAAAATGGAGAAGATTGATGCAGTATGTTTGTGTCTTGTTTTGTCTTGAAATGTTGCATTGTCTTTGTGACAAAAATTATGGAAGGGGTGAGAAGTAAATTGATAAGGGAGAAAGGCACCCCAGTAGAACCAAGAATAATTAGGGCATGTGTTGATAAAAGGCCAGAAACTCTAGTCAGAAAGAAAAAGAAAGTTCAGAAGAAGAAAGATTATCAGGACAAAAGTTGCAGCAAAAGGCTATTACTGAATACTTTTTCTTACCGGAGGGTGTGTGAAAAGACAAGGTGGCTGCCACCTGCCCAAGCCGATCATGGCGAAGCAAGAATTTTCCAAGCCGCAGTTGCTGGCTCTTCCCGGCCCCCCTGCCCGGGGGAGCGGATGGCCACTGAGAGCCCAAATGTAGACCTGACCTGGAGGCACAGTCTCACAGGCTCTTGCTCCATGTGCCCGGAAGCAGTTTGAGTCTGGGACTCTCCCCAGGGCCATCTGGGGCTGCCCGGGATGCTACAGCTGGCAGAAGATGCTACAGGCATCCCTGAAGTTTGATCATTTCCAAGGCCAGTAACTACAATGGGTCTCCCACGACAGGAGACTGATGAGTAATGAGTACTATTAAGGCTTATTTCAAATGTAAAAATCCTTGAGATAATGTACTAAATTGTTCCAAAGGTTGGTTTCTTAGTGAAATGCTACAAGATTTTCTTTAGCCATCTGGAGTTCCTGCCTTCGTTCCAGTGCTGGTGAAAACAAAGGTGAAAGAATTTACAGTGTTGCTGAGAACCACAGGAAACTTCGGCTGAGAACCCGAGGAGACTTCCGAGTATTGCTGTTTCTGCTGCTACAACTTAAGCTAGCTGACTGCAGAACTTACCTGGACTGTGATTTACCTGGACTGTGAGTTAATCTATTGAGACACTGCTTTATCTGGACTGAGATAACAAACTGTAATCTACAACAAATTGTAACTCAATATCTTTGCTAATGGTGTCATTGCTGGTATAATTTTTCCAAGGGCTTCTTGCATGGAGCCATCAATTGGCTTGGAATTGTAACATTTTGTATCCTCCCTTTCTGTTTCTAGCAGGTTATTTATGGTGTTTCTGTAAAAAACACTATGGTCGTTATTTAAATTAAACAAAAGGGGGAAATGTTAAGGTCTGTAAACAAGTCAGGATGGCACCTGTTATTTTGCCAGAGAAATGTTACAGTCTGTAAACAAGTCTGCATGGTGCCTGGCAAAATGCCAGAGGGAGTGGTTTGTGAACTAACAAAAGCGAGCCATTAAGTTTAGAGATTCCTTATTGGTTGACTGCTGTATCTATTTTATGCTAATTAGATAAGCTGTGTAAAATGTATAAATATCGCTCAGATCCTACAATAAACGGCTCCTATTCCTGCTGTATCAACATACACAAGTCATTCGTCACCCTCCGGATATTTTGCTGCAGCCGGACTGTGGCAATGGGCCATTCTGAAGCACAGAGAGTCTGCCAGGTACAGCGTTTTACTGAAAAAAAAAAAAAGATTCTGGGCCCTTGAGCGGACATCAGTCCAATGATCAAGGGTAAGGTACAGAGGCGTGCAAGTACTTTGTCCCATATTGGGAATTACTCAAACAGGGACAGTGAAGACACAAACGCAACACAGAAAAAGACAAACAGTAAACGTTTAACATGACTCCAAGACAAAGATTAGAACTGAGTAACTGGCAAATCCTGATGGGTTAGACAATAAAGACAGACAGTCAACTCAACATGAGTTTCTGACAATGAACAAAACTGAGTAGCTGGCAAAACCAGATGGGCTGTCAAACCGAATCCTGAAGCAAAATATAACGGAGTTGAGGAAACTACTATTCCTCGAATTCCCGAGTCCTCTGGAGCGTCCCCCAGGGACGTGGCCTGTGGATCTGTTAAACGTCTGTCAGCCACCGTCAGAGAGAGCTAACGCTCTTCACTGACAGCCACTTAGCCAAGCCCTAACCTGAAACCCGAAACCAGAAAGAGGCACCTTACTTACCCCGAGAGTTGGGGTAAGTAAGGTGGGGTCTTTCGTCCGCCGCTGCCAGATGTCTCACCTGGGGCCTCCAGATGAAAAGATGGGGCGAATGTCGGAGGAAAAGACCACCAAGAGACTGTCTCATGCCACAGCAAAGGGTTTTTTGGGGGTCCAGCATGCTGGGGTTCAGAGCTCACTTCAGAGATGCAAAGAACAAAGAGCAGCGAGAACAACTTGAGCAGAGTTTATATACATTGTTTAGAGAGGGCAGGGACTTTACATACATCATAGCCTCCTTTAGCAAATCATCATATACCACAGGAAAATCAAATAACAACTCTAAAACATGATTAGCACCTTCATTGGCGGGAACACATGGGGCAGGGGTGATTGGTCAGCCATGAGAAGGGTTATACGTTTAAAATGATTGGTTGATGACCTGAGATGTATATGTGCTGAGCTGCATGGTTTCTGGTAAGGGGTTGTTAAGTAACTAGGTGGTCAGGGAAGATTTCAACACACATCTAATGGGCAGGTCTGGGAATTGTCTTAACTGCCACAGATTTTCAGGTTCTGAGTGCAGCTTGTAAACTTTACAAAACCTGGTTCTTTTGTTTCAATTTTAATTTCTTTTATACTTTCAGAACCTTACAAAGAAAGGTGTGAGACTTCATCCACAATGACTGCTCTTTTGGCCATTTTGGTTTTGGGTGCATGCATGGGATATTTATTTAGATCCATATGGTGGAGATATTCTAAGCCACAGCATCACTCAGAGCCTAGAGGCTGATTAAGACACATCCTTTTCCAAAGCAATTACTTCTCTTAGGTCAGTTACAGAACTCAGTCTCTGAGTGGAATCACACCAGATTTCAAGCCCAGGTGGACCCAGTCATCTCTTTCAACCGCCACACAAATGACCACAATTAAAACCAAAACACTCCCCCAAGGCCCTCATCTTCTTCCATATAGACACTCATCATTCCCTCTCGCTGGAGGTTTCCATGAATGGCACAGCCCAAGAGAGTGTCCAATATAATCTCCCTTGCCCCTCATTAGCCTAACCTCAGGGTGGCCTGGACACCCTTCCTGTGAACCAGGATTGATCACATAGGTCTGACGTTAATGCTGCTCTGATACTCCAGTTTGAAGCCTACTGAATGTCAGGTATAGTTTCCTTATGTGATTTGGAGTCATGAGGAAACCCAAGCACCTCTGCAGGGCTTGGAAGAACTCATTTGACTCAAAGGATCCCTACTATAACTTGATGGAGGTCAGGAACCTAACAGAGGAAGGCGAGAGACTTCAACCACAATGACTGATCTTTTTGCCATTTTGGTTTTGGATGCACACATTAGATCTTTCTTTAGATCCATCAGGTGCTGATAATCTAAGCCACAGCCTCACACAGAGCCAAGAGGCTGATTCAGACACAACCATTTCAAAGACATAAAGCAAAGAGCCACAGGTGATGCCCATTCATTTCCATTGAAAACTGTTTTCATCAGGCTTCACAAAGGAGTGTCCTGAGGCAAAGAACTTCCTAACATTCAGGACAACAAAACAATAGGTTTGCAAAAGGCCCAAAGCAGGGTTTCTCCACTGAGACTTTCCTGGTCACACTGATATCTGAGTTTTCTGAGATGCTCGCCATTCCCTTCAGCTATCCAGTACATGGCCATGTCACAGAGCTCGAAGGTGGTACATATCTTGGACACAAAACTATGAGCCTATTCTGGAAAGTGGCCAGAATTCAGGAAGAAAACAGAAACTTAGGAAAAGTGTAGGTGTTGCCCATGAATAAGGCAAGCTGCAGTCCATTCCTAAAATGGGCAGGGTTAATGCTGGGAATCTTTCTACTAGACAGGACACATCCACTGATAGATTCTAATTTCTAATGTGTACAACCATGGACACAGTGGGATACGCAGACACAGAAACACTCGCCTTGTCAAAGGACTTTCTAGAAAGAGTCCACTCCAAACTGAACAAACCACCTTTCCTACCTATTCTCAGAACATGAGACAAAACCACAAACTCACTCCCACACTCAAAAAGGCACCTCCTTCCCCAAGTAAGTCTGTGACTATAAAGAGTGTCCTCTGACTCATGGGCCATACTGTGTTCGCCCAAATTGGCCTGTCCTGTCTCAGATCTGGTCTCCTTGTCCAAGTCTGTGAAGTTTTCAGGTGCCTGTGCTGACCACTACCTGCTTTCTCAGGAAAGGCCCCTCTTCAGAGCTCTACTTGCATTTGGCCATTCTCAAATCACTAGGTACCAAGAAAGATAGACTCTGTCCTAGGTAAATCCAAACAAGTGAGACCACTGGGAATGGGACTGGGACTGGCTCTGTGTGCCTGGCTTCCTGGATCCCAAGTTCAGCGAGTTCCATCACCAAAGAAATGAGGTAGGTCAATTTCTTCAGGAAGGGAATGAGGTCACTGCCTTGGCAACCACTTTGTCCTAACAGTTGCTTCCAAGGGTCCCTTGAGATGGAGGCTGCCCCTACTTCCTGTGACACTGTCACAAGTTACAATGGTATATCAACCATAGGCACCCAGGAGAAGCTCTCCACACAGGGTTGGTTTGGTCCATATTTTTATATCAAGAGGAGAGAGGCTGATGCAGACACATACCTTCATCCTGATCAGGTTGTTTGCCATGGAAGATGACTTTTGCTCTCTCGGGTCCTTCATAGCTGCCTACATCTTCTCCAGGGATCATTTCTGCATGGACCTTTGATGTTCTCAGCAGGTGGAAGATCCCCTACATTCCTGTATTGTAAGACCAACTCTGTCCCTGCTCTTCTGTAAAGTTAGATTGAGGGAAGAGTGAATGGTTAGGGTTAATAATATATTCTATTTGGGTTAGAAATCATTCTGCAGGATAAATAATGATATTGGGAACCTGCGATATTCACAAGAATATATTGGTAAAATATAAGTATGAAACCAGAAATCTAGGAACGATTTTAAGACCAGAAGGACATTGGGCCCTTTAGTGGGATACTTAGCTTTGAATTTTGTTCTGCACAGATGTCTCAGATGAATCAATATGCAAAGGCATAGGACCTTGTACCTTGGAAGATTGAATGTCCAAGAGAACATCCAGTCAGAAAGAAATAGTTGGTAGGATTAGGAAGATAGTCAGTAGGTTTAGAAAAAAGAGTGAGTATAGGATTTGGAAAAAACGTTCATTAGCAATAGGGTTTCAGGTAGAGAGTGAACATAAATTTGAGCACATATGAAGAGTCAGTCACAATGATGAACTGGGGAAAATATGTAGGAAAGCAGATATCAATAGAGACATTAGAAAATCAGCAAAGAATAATGTGAGAGATCGGATTAGACATTTTCAACATGGTTGAGGTTGAATATATAATCTTAGAAAGAAAGAAATGTGTAGTCACCAATAGGATTGACATTTGAGAGCATTAGGCAACCTGGACATGGTTGTTTTAAGTAATCCATGCTCACTTTCCATTTTGCTTTGGTTAAAGGTTAATAAAATAGGTATTTGTCACTTCCTGTTTTTCTGTATGCTTAACAAAACACTGTTGAAATCTGGAGAACTGTTTGCTCATTTTGTTCCCAGAATGTGCTGTCCCCAACTGACAAACTGCAGAATGTACTCCCTCACCCGGTTGGACGCGAACCGCCCACTCGCCCTGACGCATCAATAAATTTCCCTCCCTGCCCTCGCCAAGGAAAGTATAAAAGCTCTGTTAAAGCTGTTCTCAGGGCTCTCTGCTCTATTCAAGTGAGCTCTGAGCCCCAACATGCTGGACCCCCAATAAACCCTTTGCTGTTACTGAGTGAAAATGGTATACTGTTCTGTACTTAAAAGATGCTTTCATTTGTTGCCTCTGCATAAAGATAGTCAGTTTCTGTTTGCTTTCGAGTGGGTAGACCCAGAAACCAGAAAGTCTGGTCAACTAACTTGGACTAGACTCCCACAGGGGTTCAAAAACACCCCCACTCTCTTTGATGAAGCCCTCCACAGAGATCTCAACAACTTCAGAACTATGCACCCTGAAGTCACCCTGCTTTTATATGTGGATGTCCTGCTACTGGCAGCCAACACCAAGGAAAACTGTGAGTCTGCGATCCAAGCACTATTATCCGAGCTTGCTCAACTCGGGTATAGAGCTTCAGCCAAAAAGGCCAAAATTTGACAGCAAGAAGTAATTTTCCTGGGGTATTCTCTTAGGGGCGGTAAATGATGGCTCACTGAGCCCAGAAAACAAACCGTTGGGGAGATACCACCCCCATCTAACAGGAGACAAAATAGAGAGTTTCTTGGACTGCTGGCTTTTGCAGGTTATTGATACCTGGGTTTGTGTTCTCAGCTGCTCCTTTATACCCGCTGTTAAATGAGAATGCCCAATTCCAATGAACCCTTGAGCATCAGCAAGCTTTTGATAACATCTAAGGACACTGACACTGAACTCCTCAACTTCACTGAGCCCAGCCTGCAATTTCAGATAGCCCTACACTAAATTAAAAATGTACATCAACTCACTCACCTTGGTTCAAAGAAACTGCGGCCATTCCTGAAGGATCAAGGACAGAGTTTTCGACTAACTCACTCACAGCGAAAGGAACTAACTGAACAGGTATCAAAAGCCTGTCGGTACTGTCAATTGGTTAAAGATTACCCTTCCAAGCTTCCTGCAGGAAAGCACCTACGAGGAACCAGACCAGGACAATTCTGGGAAGTGGACTTTACTGAAATTAAGCCAGGAAGATATGGACATAAATATCTCCTAGTCTTTGTAGATACATTTTCAGGATGGATTGAAGCCTTTCTCCCCCCCCCAAAAAAAAAAAAAAAAAAAACACGGCACAAATGGTGGTCAAGAAGATCCTGAAAAATATTAAGATATTTTTCCAAGACACGGCCTTCCTAAGGTAATAGGATCTGATAATTGAACGGCGTTCATGGGCCAGATAAGTCAGGGGTTAGCCAGGACCCTGGGGATCAATTGGTAGTTACATTGTGCTTATAGACTGCAGAGCTCAGGACAGGTGAAAGAAAAATAGAACCATTAAAGAGACCTTAACGAAATTAAGCTTAGAGACCAACATAAAAGATTAGACTATGCTCCTGCCTTATGCACTATTTCATGCAAGAAATACCCCCTCTGTTTCTTTGTGTAAACCCACCTCCTATGAAATTCTCTATGATGCCTCTCCTGCAGTAAGGGACCTAACCCCAACTCTAAGACCTAAACATCCCTTCCACATCCCCTTGCTTGACAGATTTAAATCTCTTGAAAGAACTCAGCGATACCTGTGGAAATAGCTGGCGACTGCTTTCCAACCTGGGGATGAGGGGACTCCACTTCGATATCAAGTAAGAGACATCATCTACATAAGACGACACTAGGTGTCATCCCTGGATGCTACTTATAACACCTACAGCAGTAAAAGTTGACAGAATCACTTCCTGGATCCATGTCTCTAATCTCAAGCCTGCACCCTGTCCAGACTCTGGCTGGAAACTGGAAAAGACTGGTAACCCTTTAAAATTTTGTATTCGTCATGTGGATAAGGCTATAGACTCTCCCCTTGGCCATGAGTAGACCTAACGCTCATCAGCCCGTTCAGCAGCATTGGCTGATCACAAATCCTACTAGACAAGAAGTATGGTCTACCTCACATACAGCCACCTTAGTGATCTTGTGGCCATCTCTCCACCCAGATATTTGTCAGCTGGCTATAGGTCTTTCCTATTAGGATATCCCAGATGAAGAGGATCCCACTAAAATTCCATTAAATCCTTTCCATACGATAGATAATGGAAACAAACATTATGGATGTAGGTACATGCGAGCCAGATGCAAGTTGGCTAGCCTAGATTAGTATGTTTGCCCGAAAGACTATTAAAGCCTCAAAGAGCCATGGCTGTGTGGGGGAAAAGCTGAAATCTTCTGTAAGTCATGGGGATTTCAGCATAGAGGGGTTGCCTGGTGGAACCCAAAATCCTCATTAAATTCAGTACACAGCATTGGCCATATTACCAATTAGACAACCAAAACCAAACCCCCAGAGGAGTCTCTAGATCCTCAAATTCTGTGTGACCTTTTTAACTTCTGCTAGTGCTCAAAAGGGTGAAAGGAAATTCCCCTATGTGAAGGCCTTTTCCCTCTTTCGCTCACATCCTGAACTATGCTTCTCCAATAGATCCTCACCCTAAGCCTTCTGCTCCAGACTCTCTGCTGTCAGTCCCAGCTCACCAACCTGATTTCTCTCCTCCAATTACTAGATCAAACACCCAAACCTCTGCCGGTTCTCAGACCATTGCCCCCTTGGTGAGGTAGCAGGTACTGAGGTACCCCTCCACCCACTCACTTCTCTCTTCTCCTGTCAGTGCCTGCACCGGGTCCAACCAGGTCCTCTTACCAGCTAACATAAAGCTCAAACCAGCTTAGGAGAGCCCTCAGACCCCTATCGAAGATGTAATGAAAATGGCCTTTAAAGTTGCTTTGTCATCACTAAAAACAGGTTACTTAGAATTTAAAGTACCTCACAGGCTTTTTGGGATACTCACTCCCCTCTGCTCTACCTGTTCTACTGCTCAAGTTTTAGTTGCTATCAAAATCCCAAACCCCTTTCTCATTATTCTTTTACATCTCACCTGCCTCATTCTCAGTTCCACGGAGCTGCTCTCACCCCCCGCCTTCTCCATCTTCCCCCTCTGTACCAGGCCCAGAGAAAAATCTTAACTGAACTTCTCCAGAAGTCTTCACCATGGCTGACTTTAGGACTTTCAGCAAAAGAGTCCCTACAAAAGAGTTCAGTGTAGATAAACTCCCTCTTTTTCTGTTGCCCTGTTCTACTTAGCCACTGGCTGGAAAAATCAGCACTCCTAAGCTAGACACCCCCTTAATAGTTTTTCACACAATATGTGAACAAGGCCTCTGGCTTTGAGCTGGGGCTTCACAGAGATGGCTACATTTCAAAGATAAAAAATTACCTGCTGGGCTCCATGGTAACAGCTGCAGGGGGATAAAAGAAAATGAAGAAAAAGCTCTCTCCCTCCCAGGTGTCCTTGAAAAGTTAACTTGCCCAGAACAGAGGATAAAACAGAAAAAAAAATTCTTTTTGTGAAGTTCTGCACACTGTGAACTTCTGAGCCCCTTCCCTTTCATGTTGGGTACAAAATTCTGAAACTACATAAACGTGGGGTTAAGGGAGTTAATTGATTACAACAGAAGCAATGCCCTCTGAATCCAGTTGCAACCAAATCGGACTTTTTCCCTGTCTTCGGTGCTATCTTAGGTGCCTTGCCTTGTCCACCCCTACAACAGTAAAATCTATATAGTTAAACATTTTTTATGTTTTCATGAAATGTTCAACAGATGTGATTAATTGTGTAATGGTGCAGATGTTTCCCAGAGTGCTCTATAATGATGCAGGTTCATGAGAAGTTCAAACAGGGGGGCATACAACCTGGTTTCGCTGGGAACATATTTCTCTCACTTTAGCCTTCCTATTAGGAATAGAAGTTGCTGCAGGGGTGGGCACAGGAACCACTGCCCTGCTCCATGGGACACAACAAATGACCCAATTAGAAGCAGCAATAGACCAAAACTTAAAGATATTAGAAACCTCCATCACAGCTTTGCAGGAATCTTTATCCTCTCTCTCTGAAGTAGTTTTACAGAACAGTCAAGGGTTGGACCTCCTCTTCATGAGAGACGGGGGCCTTTTGCTGCATTGAGGGAAGAATGTTGTTTTTATGGCAAACATACTGTAGTTGCAAAAAAATATATGAGTAAATTAAAAAGACACCTTGAAGAGCGTCAATGAGAGAGAGAGGCCCAAAAAGGATGGTTTGAGTCTGGTTCATACAGTACCCCTGGTTAACTACGCTTCTATCAACCCTGGTCGGTCCAATAATAATCCTCATATTATTGCTAACTATGAAACCCTGTGTGCTCAAACGTGTAATTTGTTTCTCCAAGCTCAAATTGGAGAATTTAAACTTTTGGTAATTCCCCACTTGCAGACATAGAATGTGACACCCACCAATGATCACTTTTATGATTAAAAGTAGCCAGAAGAAGTGGGAAAAGAAAGGTTAATAAAATAGGTACTTGTAATTTCCTGTTTTTCTGTATGCTTAACAAAACACTGTTGAAATATTGAGAACTGTTTGCTAATCTTGTTTCCAGAATGTGCTGTCCCCTAACTGCCAAATTGCAGAATGTATTCCCTCACCCGGTTACACGCAAACCGCCCACTCGCCCTGACCCATCAATAAACTTCCATCCCTGCCCTCTCCTAGGAAATTATATAAGCTCTGCTTAAGCTGTTCTCAGGGCTCTCTGCTCTGTTCATGTGAGCTCTGAACCCCAGCATGCTGGACCCCCAATAAACCCTTTGCTGTTGCATGAGACAGTCTCTTGGTGGTCTCTTCCTCCGATGCTCGCATGAACATTACTTGGATGATTGAATGTAGAAGAGAAAATCCAGTCAAAAAGGGATAGTCAGTAGGATTAAGAAGATAGTCGGTAGGTTTAGGAAGAAGAGTGAGTATAGGATTTGGAACAAAAGTTCTTTAGCAATAGGGGTTTGGTTAGAGAGTGAATGTAAATGTCAGCACATGTGAACAGTCACAATAATGAACTGGGAAAAATATGAAGGAAAGCAGATACCAATATATCAGGCAAAGTATAAAGTGAGTGATACGATTAGACATTTTCAAGAGGGTTGACTTAGAATGTATAATCTTAGGAAGAAACAAATATGTAATCACCAATAGGATTGACATTTGAAAGCATTAGGCAACCTTGACATGGATGTTTTCACAGAAATGGCTATATTTCTAAGTTAAAGAAGTTACAAACTGGGCTCCATGGTAACAGCTGGCAAGGAAAAAAAGAGAAGAAAAAAGCTCTCCCCCTCCCAGGTGTCCTTAAAATGTTAACTTGCCCAGAATAGAGAAAAAAAAACTGCTTTTTGCGAACTTCTGCAGACTGTGGAATTCTGAGCCCCTCCCTTACATGTTGGGTACAAAATTGTGAAACAACCTGAACTTGGGGTTCAGGGGATTAATTGATTACAACAGAAGCAATGCCCTCTAAACCGTTAAATGGTGAGGAAGCTCATTTCAATGAAAGCTCTGGATAACAGTCCAAATAGGACTGTTTCCCTGTCTTCGGTGCTATCTTAGGTGCCTTGCCTTGCCTTGTCCATCCCTTTTCTCATGAAAAGACCAGTCAAGAAATATGGAGGAATACATGTGTTCTGAAGCAGGAAGTGATTGATAGTGAAAGAAATGCCTATTAATTTCCTAACTTGTGGATAAAATATATATCCTATGATGTGCATAAATTAAAGAAATAGTAATCTACCAGTGTTGAATAAAAATGAACGTCAAAATACACATCATGTCTGATTGGAATCTACTTGTTTTGATGTTAATCTGGGTCAGTTACTGTAGAAATATTAGGATTTGTATGCACCATTCACTGAATTACTTTTCAGTACTAGGAAACAAATATGTATTTCAGGTGAATGAATATTTCTAAGAATAACCTTGTGAAAAGTTGATTATAAATCAACATACATGAATATGAATGAATTTGGTGAGTGTAAAATAAGACACACATTTCATATTTTGAAAAATCTGGAGAGTGTATATATAAATATATGTGTATATATATATATATATATATATATATAGATATAGATATAGATATAGATATAGATATATATAGATATAGATATATAGATATATAGATATATAAAAATAGATATAAAGATATAGATATATAGATAGATAGATATAGATATATAGATATATAGATACACACACACACAGATACATTAAAAATAGCAATATATATGCCAATCAAAATTTATAATGAAATATATATCATTGACAGATCCAAAAATATTTATTTTACTGAACATGGATTTATGAATAATATTGTACAAGTAGAAAGCTCACACATAATTTGAATTTTCAGTTCCAACATCGTTTAGGAAGAGTGATCCCTTACAATTTGTATCTGCCAAGTTAACCACCTCACAAGAATGTGCGTGTGGTCCCAGGTAGGATTCTATGTGTGCATATAAAAATACAGGTGGTGAATAGGCTACAGAGAAAGGGAGACATTAATTCACACAATGGTTTTCTTTAAAAAAACATGGAGAACGATTTCAACAAAAAATTGACTAGATTTGTAACTCCTACCATATTTAAGGCAAAAGGCAAGTCCAACTATACACCATGCCTCCTGTAATGCTTGTATTTTTATTCTGTTTGGGTTATTTTTCTCCATCTTATTAGTATTAGTAGTCAGAGTGTAGTAGGTTAGGGGTTAGTGTCAGGGATTCAAAATTTCGAATGGAAAATTAGAAAATAAATCCAATGTGTATGTAAATATGTGCTACAAAAAAATGTTCCACTCTCATCCAGAATAATGCCTTGACAGTACTTTCACGCCAACTAAAACACCATTAGAGGAGAAGAGTTAGAAAATCAGTGAATACATATCTGGAATGGAATATGGTCAGGGTTTTAAAACCTTGGAGGTGGTAGAGGAGTTTCCAAATGTAAAGGACATGGTAAACACTCCACAAACATGGAGCTCTGCTGGCCTAAAGACTTCTTGAGAAACTGCCTGTGTGGTTGGGCACTTGAAATATATGTAGTTGTCAGGAGCTTTAGCTTCCCTTGTAGTGAGATCATCAAAGCTGGGTCTGCATCTATGTTACCTGGAAGACATGGTTTCTTATTTTCCAATGAAAATGAGGAAGCAGTGCTGAATTCACTCTTAGTAGGTAACCTGTGGACACTGGGGGCTAAGTGTCTCCCCGTGTGGACTGTGAAGCCATTTGGTCATCCTGCAATTTTTGTGGTGTCTCTTGCTGCTGCACTGGAAGTTTGGTATTTGCTTCACGAAATACAAGGAGTTCAACTGTGTCACAGTGCTGGAGGGATTTCTGTCTGAGTGGTGGGTCAGGGTCTGCAGGAGAATGCACCAACCAGGCTTCTATCCCACATAGTTTGCTCCCTTGACCATAGCAACCTGTTTCTGAACATTTCCCTGAAACCTCTCCATATAACAAGATGCCTTTACAAAGAAGGGTCTGCTGTCTGCACCATGTCAGTCACAAGCCATTTGGAAGCCAAAAGGAGATCCATATTGCCCCACCACATGTTTTATCACACACCTGCCCAGCACTGTTCTAGCCCCACTACTCAGCCGGCTCCAACTTACTGGCATCTCTGTTCTACACCATTTTCATGAAACCCAGTCAATCAAGGCACTGTCTGTCATACTCAAGATCAGCACCAGTACATACAAAGGTTCTCCAGTGCGACCTGGTCATGGGAATTTGAAAAAATTTATGGTATCTAGCCATTTTTCAAGGATGATGTTGGCGGCACTGTGGGTTTCAATATATTAAGGAACCGTTAAATGGTGAGGAAGCTCATTTCAATGAAAGCTCTGGAGAACTCTCACAGGCAAGGCTTCCCAAAGAGTGGCCAAAAGGTCACATGAAGCCAGGCCTATTGAGGTCTACAATGTGAGGTCCATGTGATTTTTGACTCTCAACTATGACTGCCAAGTGTTTCAGAATAAATTCATTTGGTATCCTGGCTGAGATTCCCAGTGATATGTGGAAAGCCAACCTGGGCCTAGAACTCAGTTTCCAAGGGCGACTCTCATTCGTGGCCTCCTAAAATCCCAACACAATTCATGGCAATACTTCTCTGATGTCGGTTCTAGAACTCAGTCTCTAAGAGGAATCACACCAGAGTTCAAGGCCAGGTGGACCTTGTCATTTCTTCCAACCACCACACAAATGACCACAATTAAATCCAAAACACTCCACACGGCCCTAATCTTCTTCCATATAGACACTCATCATAACCTTTGGCTGGAGTTTTCCACTAGGGGTGTAACCAAAGACAGTGTCCAAAAAATGCTCCCTTGCCCCTCATTTGCCTAAAGTCACTGTGGCCTGGACACCATTCCTGTGAACCAGGAGTGATCAAATAGGCCTGCCATTAATACTTTTCCACTTCTCCAACTTGAGGTCTCTGACTGTGGGGTTTAGATTCTTTATGTGAACTGCACTCATGAGAAAACCCAAGCACCTATGGGCTACCCTCTGCAGGGCCTTGAAGAATTCATTTGATCAAAGGATTCCTATTCTCACTTGATGGAGGTCAGGAACCTTACAGAGGGAGGCGAGAGGCTTCATCCACAATGACTGCAATTTTTGCCATTTTGATTTTGGATGCACACATGGTATCTTTCTTTACATCCATCAGGAGTTGAGAGTCTAAGCCACAGCCTCACAGAGGGCTAAGAGGCTGATTCAGACACATATCTTTACAAAGCAATTAAGCAAAGAGCCACAGGGGATGCCCATTCTTTTACATTTGAAAACTGTTTTCTTCAGGCTTCACAAAAATGTGGTCTGAGGCAAAGACCTTCCTGACATTCAGGGCAAAAGAACAATAGGTAAACAAAAGGCCCAAAGCAGGGTTTCTCCACTGAGACTTTCCTGGTCACACTGTATGTAAACAGAAATCTAAGTAAGATTTGAAGCCCAGAAAAGTATGAGGCCCTTGATTGGGAGACTTAGCTCTGAATTATGTCCTGCACAGATGTCTCAGATAAATTAATATACATTGGCATTGGACCTTGTACCTTGGGTGATTGAATGTCGAAGAGAACACCAATTCAAAAAAGGATAGTCAGTAGGATTTGGGAGATAGTAGGTATATTCAGAAAGAAGAGTGAGTATAGGATTTGGACCAAAAGTTATTTAGAAATTGGTTTTCAGGTAGAGAGTGAATGTAAATGTCAGCACATATGAACAGTCAGTCAAAATGATGAACCTGGGAAATTATGTAGGAAAGCATATATCCGTAGAGACTTTAGGATATCAGGGAAAGTATAAAGTGAGTGATAGGATTAGACATTTTCAACAGGGTAGAGTTTGAATATATAATCTTAGGAAGAAACACATATGTAGTCACCAATTGGATTGACATTTGAGAGCATTAGGCAACCTGGACATGGATGTTTTAGAAATACATGCTCACTATAAATTTAGGCTTTGGTACAATCAGAAGTGTGACCTTTGCATTTTGTGTCCAGAATACTACTGTGATAAAATGTATATGTAGATCAGGTGACATGAATAATTTTTCCACCATTTCTGGGAGCAATATTTTGAAGGTGTATAAATGAGTATGGGGGTAAAAATAGGTGTACCCTGTGTCTATGAATATATAGAGATAATGCAAGAATTGACCATACTATGAATAAATAATATAACTGGTTCCACTTTAAATAAAAAATTGAATTGATATCTGAAAATATACAGGAATTCTTATATTGATATACAATCATTCATTCCAACCAGTTATACTTCTAATGGTAATATTAGGGTTATGTTTTATCATGAAGAGTGTGTGAGTTTTGCTTCAAAAGTGATTATGGAAAACGAAAATAATGTGTTTAGATAGAAGTCTCATGAAAAGACCAGTCAAGAAACAAGGAGGAATACATGTTTTCTGAAGCAGGAAGTTATTGAAATTGAAACAAATACCTTTAAGTTTGCTAACTTGTGGATGAAATATATATCTTATGATGGGCATCAACTGAAGAAATAGTAATGTACCAGTGTTGACTAAAAATGAACATCACAATACACATCATGTCTCATAGGAATATACTTGCATTGATGTTAAACTGCGTAAGTTACTGTAGAAATATTAGGATTCGTATGCACCATTCACTGAAGTTAGTTTTCAGTTCTAGGAAAAAAATATGTATTTCAGGTGGATGAATTTTTCTGAGAATAATCTTTTGAAAATTTGTTTATAAATCCACATACAGTGAATATGAATGAACTTAGGGAGTGTACAATAAGACACATATATTTCATATTTTGAAAATAAAAAGTAGCAATATATATGCCAATCAAAATTCATCATGAAATATATAACATCCACTGATCCAAAAATATTCATTTTACTGATCATGGATTTATTTATCATGTTGTTTATCTACGAAGCTCACCCATAGGTTGAATTTTCAGTTCCAACAGGGTTTCGGAGGAGTGATCTGTTATCCCAATTTGTATCTCCCCAGTCAGCCAACTCACAAGAATGTACATGTGATAACAGTTATGATTCTATATGTGCATATGAAAATACATGTGCTGAATTGGCTACAGAGAAAGGGAGAGAGGAATTCACCTATTTGTTAACTTTAAAATCACATGGAGAACTATTTCAACAAAAAATTGATTAGATTTAATACTACTACCCTATATAATGCAAAAGGCAAGTCCAAGTATACACCATGCCTCCTCTGACCTGCTTTTATTTCTATTCTGTTTGGGTTATTTTTCTCCATCATATTTCAATTAGTAGTCAGAGTCTAGTAGGTTATGGGTTAATTTCAGGGTTCAGTATTTTGAATGGAAAATAGGAAAATAAATTCAATGTGTATGTAAATATGTGCTACATAAAAATCTTCCCACTCTCATCCAGAACAATGACTTGACTTTACCTTCGCCCCATGTAGAACACAATTAGAGTGTAAGAGTTAGAAAATCTGTGAATACATATCTGGAACGGAATATGCTCAAGAGTTCACAACCTTGAAGGTGGTAGAGGAGTTTCCAAAAGTAAGGGACAGGGTAAATACTCCACAAACATGGAGCTCTGCTGGACTAAAGACTTCTTGAGAAACTGCCTCTGAGTTTGGGCACTTGAAATATTTGTTGTTTTCAGGAGCTTTAGCTTCCTTTGTAGAGAGACCATCAAAGCTGGGTATGTATCTAAGTGACCTGGAGGACATGGTTTCTTATTTTCTAATGAACATGAGGCAGCAGTGCTGAATTCTCTCTTTGTAGGTAAACTGTGGCCACTGGGGGCTAAGTCTGTCTCCGTGTGGACTGTGAAGTCTTTTGGTCATCCTCCACTTGTCGTGGTGTTTCTTGCTGCTGCAATGTGAGTTTGGTATTTGCTTCACAAAATACCAGGAGTTCACCTGGAACACAGTGCTGGAGGGAGTTCGGTCATGTGTGGTTTTTCAGGGTCTGCAAGAGAATGCACGGAACAGGCTTCTATCCCACATAGTTTGCCCCATTGACCATAGCAACCCGATTCTGAACAATGCCCTGAAACCTCTCAATATAAAAAGATGCCTTTACATAAAAGGGTCTGCTGGTTGCACCATGTCAGTCACAATCCATTTGTAGGGTAATGGCAGATCCCCATGAACCCACCATGCATGGTTAATCACACACCTCCCCACCACTGCTCTAACTCCACTACTTAGCGTGCTCCAACTTCCTGGCATCTCAGTTCTACACCATCAAGGCACTGTCTAGTACACTCTTGATCAGGAACAGGACATTCAAAGGTGCTCCAGTGCCACCTGGTCATGGGAAATTAAAAAATTTCATGGTATTTATCTATCCATTTTTCAAGGATAAAATTGGAAACACTGTGGTTTTCAATTCATTCAGGAACCATTAAATGTTTAGGAAGCTCATTTCAATAAAAGCTCTGGAAAACTCTCCCAAGCACAGCTTCCCAAAAAGTGGCCAAAAGGTCAAAGGAAGCCAGGCCCATTTAGGTCTACAATGTGAGGTCTATGTATGTTTTGACTCTCAACTATGGCTGCCAAGTCTTTCAGAATAAAATCATGGGATATTCTATCTGAGATTCCCAATTTTTTGTGGAAAGCCACCCTGGGGATAGATCTCAGGTTCCAAGGGCGAATGTCATGCGTGGTTTCCTAAAACCACAACACAATTCATGGCAATATTTCTCTGAGGTCAGTTCCAGATCTCAGTCTCTAAGTGGAATCACACCAGAGTTCAAGCCCAGGTGGACCCAGTCATCTCTTCCAACCGCCACACAAATGACCACAATTAAAACCAAAACACTCCCACATGGCCCTCATCTTCTTCCATATAGACACTACTCATAACCTCTGGCTGGAGTTTTCCATGAGGGGCGAAGCCCAAGACAGTGTCCAAAATAACCTCCATTGCCCGTCTTTTCCCTAAAATCAGGGTGGCCTGAACACCCCTCCTGTGAACCAGGTGGGATCAAAAATGCCTTCCATTAATACTGCTCTGCTTCTCCAATTTGAGGCCTACTGGCTGTCGGGTATAGATTCTTTATGTGATTTGGAGACATGAGAAAACACAAGCATGTATGGGCTAGCCTCTGCAGGGCTTTGAAGAACTCATTTGTTTCAAAGGATCACTATTCTCACTTGATAGAGGTCAGGAACCTAACAGAGGAAGGCGAGAGACTTCATCAACAATGACTGATCTTTTTCCATTTTGGTTTTGGATGCACACATGGGATCTTTCTTTTGATCCAACAGGTGCTGAGATCTTAGCCACAGCCTCACACAGGGCCAAGAGGCTGATTCAGACATATCCGTTTCCAAAGCAATTCACAAAGAGCCACAGGTGATGCCCATTCATTTCCATTTGAAAACTGTTTTCTTCAGGCTTCACAAATGAGTGGCCTGAGGCCAAGACCTTCCTCACATTCAGTGGAAGAGAAGAATTGGTTAGCAAAAGGCCCAAAGCAGGGTTACTCCACTGAGACTTTCCACGTCACTCTGGTATCTGAGTTTTCTGAGATGCTCACCATTCCTTTAGCTATTCAGTACATGGCTATGTCACAGAGCTTGTAGGTGTTACATTTCTTGGACACAAAACCATGAGCCAATTCCGGAGAGTGGACAGAATCAGGAAGAAAACAGGACCTTAGGAAAATAGTAGGTGTTGCCCATCCATAAGGGAAGCGATAGTCCATTCATCAATTGGGCAGGATGAATGCTGGGAAGCTTTCTACTAAAGAGGACAAATCCATTGATGCATTCTATTTTCTAATATCTACAACCATGAACACAGTGGGATACACAGACATAGAAACACTCACCTTGTCAAAAGACTTACTAGAAACAGTCCACTCCAAACCAAATAAACCTCCTTTCCTACCTATTCTTAGAACATGAGACAAAACCACAAACTCACACCCACACCCACAAAGGCACCTCCTTTCCCCAAGTAGGTCTGTGACTATCCAGAGTGTCCTCTGACTGGTGGGCCATACTACGTTTCCCTGAAATGGCTTGTCCTGTCTCAAATCTGATCTCATTGGACAACTCTGTGAAGTTGTCAGGAGCCAGCGGTGAGCCACTACCTGCTTTCTCAGGAAAGGCCCCTCTGCAGAGCTCTTCTGAAATTTGGCCATCCTCATATCAGTAGGTACCAAGAAAGATTGACTCTGTTCTTGGTAAATCCAAACACGTGAGCCCACTGGGAATGGTACTGGGACTGGCTCTGGGTGCATGGCTTCCTGGATCCCAATTTCAGAGAGTTCTATCACCAAGGAAGTGAAGAAGGTCACTTCCTTTATGAACTGAATGAGGTCACTGCTTTGGCAACCAATTTGTCCTAACATTTGCTTCCAAGGTTCTCCTGAGAAGGAGGCTGCCCCTACTTCATGTGACACTTTCACAACTGCGAATTGTATATCAACCATAGGCACCCGGAAACAGCTCTCCACACAGGCCTGGTTTGGTCCATCTTGTCAACATTAAGAAGAGTGAGGCTGATTCTGACACATCCCTTCATCCTGACCAGGTTGTTTGCCATGAAAGATGAGTTCTGCTCTCTCAGGTCCTTCATAGCTGCCTACATCTTCTCCAGGGATCATTTCTGCATGGAACATTGAGGTTCTCAGCAGCTGGAAGATCCCCTACATTCATATATTGGAAGACCAATTCTGTCCCTCCTCTTCTGTAAAGTTAGATTGAGGAAAATTGTATGGTTAAGGTTAATAACAGGTTCCATTTGGGTTAGGAATCATTCTGCAGGATGAATAATGGTATTGTGATTTTGCAATATTTACAAGAATATATAGGTGAAATATAAGTATGAATACAGAAATCTAGGTAATTTATAAAGCCCAGAAGGGCATTGCGCCCATGATTGGGATTCTTAGCTTTGAATTATGTTCTGCACAGGTGTCTCAGATAAATCGATATACAATGGCATAGGACCTTGTCCCTTGGATGATTGAATGTCAAAGACAACATCCAGTCAAAAAGGGATAGTTGGTGGATTAAGATGATAGTCGGTAAGTTTATAATGAAGAGTGTGTATAGGATTTGGACCAAAAGATCTTTAGCAATACAGGTTTGGGTAGAGAGTGAAAGTAAATGTCAGCACATTTGAAGAGTCGGTCACAATGATTAACTGGGGAAAAAATATAGAAAAGAAAGATATCAATGAAGACATTCGGAAATCAGGCAATGTATAAAATGAGTGATAGGATTAGACATTTTCAACAGGGTTGAGGTTGAATATGTAATTTCAGGAATAAACAAATATTTAGTCACCAATAGGATTGACATTTGAGAGCATTAGGCAACCTGGACATGAATGTTTTTTTAGTAATCCATGCTCACTTTCCATTTAGTATTTGGTACAATCATAAGTGTGACCTTGCTTTTTGTTTCCACAATATTACTGTGATAAAATGTATATGTAGATCAGGTGACATGAGTATTTCTTCCACCATTTTGGGGAGCAATATTTTGAAGATGAATAAATTAGTATTGGGGGTTCAAATAGGTGTAGTCTGTGTTATATGAATATAGAGGAAAATGCATGAATAGACCATACTCTGAATAAATAATATAACTGGTTCCAAATTTAAATAATGGATTGAATTGATATCTGAACATATACAGGAAATCTTATATTGATATTCATACATTCATTCCAACCTGTTATACATCTAATGGTAATATTAGTGTTATGGTTTATCATGAAGTGTGTGTGACTTTTGCCTCAATAGTGATTATGGAAATCCAAAATTATGTGTTTAGAAAGAAGTCTCATGAAAAGACTAGTCAAGAAACATGGAGGAATACGTGTGTTCTGAAGCAGGATGTGATGGAAAGTGAAACAAATTCATATAAATTTGCTAACTTGTGGATTAAATATATATGCTATGATGTGCATAAACTGAACAAATAGTAATTTTCCAGTGTTGAAAAAAAATGAACGTCAAAATACATATCATGTCCCATAGGAATCTACTTGCATTGATGTTAAACATGGTCAGTAACTGTAGAAATATTAGGATTTGTATGCACAATTCACTGTAGTTAGTTTTCAGTACTAGGAAACAAATATGTATTTCAGGTGGATCAATATTTCTTAAAATAATCTTGTGAAAAGTTGATAATAAATCCACATACATGAACATGAATGAATATAGGGAGTGTATAATAAGACACATATATTTTATATTTTGAAAAATCTGGAGAGTAAATATATATATATATATTTTTTTTAAATTTATTTATTTATACCTACACACACACACACACACACACACACACAGACACAGAGACATTTAAAAGTAGCAATATATATGCCAATCGAAATACATCATGAAATATATATAATCCACAAATCCAAAAATCTTCATTTTACTGAACATAGATTTATGTATAATCTTGTTCAACTAGGAAGCTCACCCATAGTTTGAATTTTAATTTCCAACAGCGTTTAGGAGGAGTGATCTCTTCTCACAATTTGTATCTGCCAAGTCAGCAACCTCATAAGTATTTACTTGTGATACCAGGTAGGGTTGTATATGTGCATATAAAAATACATGTGCTGAATAGGGTACAGAAAAATGGAGACAGGAATTCACATATTTGTTAACTTTAAAAACACATGAAGAGGGGGAGGGACAGAGCCACCAACCGCGCCTACAAGGTAGGCGGACCCTCCACCCACCGGTAGAACAGGCCTAGCGGCCTGCCAATCGTAAAAGACACATTGCACTGGTTGGGGAAATGTCAGAGCCACCGCCCGACTGCAAGGTACGCGGACCTGCGACCCACAGGCAGAACAGGCCCAGAAAACCGCGGTGGGGCAGAGGCGCCCCTTGCGACGTCAAGGTTGGTGAACAGCAACCCACCAGCAGAACAGGCCCAGAGGCCTTCAGAGGGGCAGAGACGCCCCCCGCGCCTGCGAAGTAGGCGGACCTGCGAACATGGACAGACAAGGCCCAGGTGCCCGACAGGGTGGTAGACACATCACCAGGTTGGGGGAGGGTCCGAGCTGCCGCCCATGCCTGCAAGGCAGGTGGACTTCTGACCCACCGGCACAAGAGGCCCTGCGACTTGCCAGCGTGTTAGACACATCACCCCGGTTTGGGAAGGGGCAGAGCCACCACCCGCGGCTGCAAGGTAGACAGACGTGCAACCCACAGACAGAAGAGGCCCAGCGTCGTGTGGAGGGGCAGAGCCGACGACCGCGCCTGTAGGGTAGGTGGACCTGTGACCCACTGGCAGAACAGGCCCAGCGCCCGCAGAGGGGTAGAGCCGCTGCCCGCTCCTGCAAGGTAATCAGACCTGCTACCGACCGGCAGAACAGGCCCAGAGCCTGCAGGTGAGGTAGGCACATTGCCCCATTTGAAGGAGGGGCAGAGCCACGGCCTGCGCCTGTGACGGTGACTTTGCAACTATAAAAGAGTAGTGTGAATATTTAGGGGTAAAATTCAATAACACAACAATTTGAACAAGCAGAAAGAAATGCGAACAGTATGAAAAGACAAGGAAAGAAAGGACAACAAGCAATGAAGGTCAACTCAAAATTAGAAGAGGTAATACCTGCAGCAGATGGAATGTCAGATAAAGAATTCAAAACATACATGCTTCAGATGATCTGGAGTCTCAAGGAAGTCATTAGACAGCAAAATCAGACAATGAAAGATCACTTTGACAATGAATTACATAAACAAATCCAAGAAGCAAAAGATCAACTATACAGGGAGATAGAGGTTATAAAAAACAAACAAACAGAAATCATAGAAATGCAGAAAGCAATAAACCAACTTAAAAACTCAATTGAGAATACTACCAGCAGAGGAGATCACTTAGAAGATAGAACATCAGACAATTTATTTCAACTTGAAAAGAAAAGAGACAGCTAGCAAGACTGTTAAGAAACCATGAGCAGAACATCCATGAAATATGGGATAACATAAAGATACCAAACTTAAGAATCATTGGAATACAGGAAGGTATAGAGGTCCAAACCAAAGGAATGAGAAATCAATTCAATGAAATAATATGGGAAAACTTCCCAGACTTGAAGAATGAGACAGAATCCCAAATCCTAGAAGCCTACAGGATGCCGAATGTGCAAAATCATAAGAGATCCACATTTAGACATATAATAATGAAGATGCCAAACATACAGAATGAGGAGAGGATTTTAAAAGCTACAAGAGAAAGGAAGCAGATTACATTTAGCGGTAAACCAATCATTATAACAGCTGATCTTTCAACACAGACTCTAAAAGCTAGAAGATCCTGGAATAACATTTTTCCAAAACTGAAAGAAAATGGGTTTCAACCAATAATTGTGCATCCAGCGAAATTAAGCTTCAGGATGGAAGATGAAATTAAAACCTTCCATGATAAACAAAAGTTAAAAGAATTTGCAGCTAGAAAACCATCTCCTCAAAACATCCTCGGCAAAAGATGATAGGAAGAGGAAATGGAAAATAACAATGAAAACCAACAGTGGGAGGTAGTACAGTAAAAGGGGGAAAATAATCAAAGAAAAACAAACCATGTTTAGTAACATAAATAAACAAATATGGCTGGAAGAACAACCCATATCTCAATAATAACCGTAAAAGTTAACGGCTTAAACTCACAAATTAAGAGACACAGGCTAGTAGAATGAATCACACAACAAGAACCAACAATATGCTGCCTACAGGAGACGCATTTGATAGGAAAAGACATACATAGACTGAAGGTGAACAGTTGAGAAAAATCATATCACTCATATGGACTTATATAAAATAAAATATAAAATAAAATAGATTTCGAGCCAAAGTTTACCAAAAGGGATAAAGAGGGACACTACATACTGCTCAAGGGAACCATACACCAACAAGACATAACAATCATAAATATATATGCCCCAAACAATGGTGCAGCTATGTTCACTAAAGAAACTCTTCTCAAGTTCAAGAGTCTAATAGACTACCATACAATAATCATGGGAGACTTCAACACACCTCTCTCACTACTGGACAGATCTTCCAAACAAAAGTTGAATAAGGAAACAATAGAAATCAATAACACAATTAATAACTTGGACTTAATTGACATATATAGAATATACCACCAAACATCAAGCAGTTACACTTTTTTCTCAGTAGCACATAGATACCTCTCAAAAATACATCATATATTATGTCACAGGGCAACTCTTAGACAATATAAAGGAGTACAGATAATACCTGGCATCTTATCTGATCATAAAGGAATGAAACTGAAAATCAACGGTAAAAGAAGGAAGGAAAAATCATCCATCACTTGGAGAATGAACAATAGAGTACTGAATGATCAATGGGTTATCGAAGACATCTAGGAGGAAAATAAAAAAAAATCTTAGAGATAAATGAAAAGACATACTGAACATATCAGAATCTAGGGGACACATTGAAACCAGTTCTAAGAGGAAAATTAATTGCTTGGAGTACTTTCCTTTAAAAAAATAAAAAGACAACAAATAAATGATCTCATAGTTCATCTCAAAATTCTAGAAAAACATGAGCAAAACAACAGCAAAAGAAGTAGAAGGCAAGAAATTATTAAAATCAGAGCTGAAATTAATAAAATTTAAACAAAAGAAACAATTGAAAAAAATTGACAAAACTAAAAGTTGATTCTTTGAAAAAATAAATAAAATCGACAGACCCTTAGCCATGTTAAAGAAGAGAAGAAGAGAGAGAACTCAAATTACTAGCATACGGGATGAAAATGGCAATATCACAACAGACACTTCAGAAATACAGAAGATAATCAGAAATTATTTTGAATCCTTATACTCCAATAAATTAGAAGATAGTGAAGGCATCAATAAATTTCTTAAGTCATATGATCTGCCCAGATTGAGTCAGGGGGATATAGATAACCTAAACAGACCAATATCAATTGAGGAAACAGAAGAAATCATCCAAAGACTACCAACTAAGAAAAGCCCAGGATTGGATATATATACAGCAGAGTTTTACAAAACCTTTAAAGAGGAATTAATACCAATAATTTTCAAGATATTTCAGGAAATAGAAAAAGAGGGACAACTTCCAATTTTATTCTAGGAGGCCAATATTACCCTGATTCCTAAACCAGACAAAGACACTTCAAAGAAACAAAACTACAGACCAATATCTCTAATGAACCTAGATGCAAAAATCCTTAATAAAATTCTGGCAAATCAGACACAAAAACATATTAAAAAAATGTGCAACATGATCAAGTAGGATTCATCCCTGGGATGCAAGGCTGGTTCAATATATGGAAATCAATAATTGTTATTCACCACTTCAATAGACTTAAAAATAAGAACCATATGATCATCCCGAAATATGCAGAAAAAAACATTCAACAAAGTACAGCATCCCGTTCTGTTCAAAACTCTAGAAAAACTAGGCATAACAGGAACATACCTCAATATTGTAAAAGCAATCTATGCTAAGCCTCAGGCCAGCATCATTCTGAATTGATAAAAACTGAAGGCCTTCTCTCTAAAATCTGGAACAAGATAGGGATGCCCTCTCTCAACACTTCTGTTCAACATAGTTTTCAAAACACTGGCAAGAGCAATTAGACAAATGAAAGAAATTAAATGCATAAAAAAAGGAAAAGAAGAACTTAAATTATCACTATTTGTAGCTGACATGATTATGTACCTAGCAGACCCAAAAGGGTCTACAAAGAACCTATTAGAGCTAATAAATGAATTCAGCAAAGTGGCAGGATATTAAATCAACACGCATAAATCAAAGGAATTCCTGTATATCAGTGACAAATCCTCTGAAATGGAAATGAGGAAACCACTCCATTCAGAATATTATCAAAAAAATAAAATACTTGGGAATCAACCAAACAAAAGAGGTGAAAGACTTACACAATGAAAACTACAGAACCCTAAAGAGAGAAATAGAAGAAGATCTTAGAAGATGAAAAAATATACCATGTTCATGAATACGCAGAACTAACATTATCAAAATGGCGATATTACCAAAAGTTCTCTATAGGTTTAATGCAATGCCAATCAAAATCCAAATGGCATTTCTTGTAGAAATAGATAAAACAATAATGAAATTCATATGGAAAAATAAAAGACTTAGAATAGCAAAAACAACTCTAAGCTGGAAATGTGAATCAGGCGGTATAGCGATACCAGACCTCAAACTATACTACAGAGCAATACTAACAAAAAGAGCATAGTACTGGTACCAAAATAGGCGGTTGGAGTAATGGTACATAATAGGGGACACAGAAACAAATCCACAAAACCACAACTATCTTATATTTGATAAAGGGGCTAAAAGCATCAATGGAGGAAAGATAGCATCTTCAACAAATAGTGCTGGGAAAACTGGAGTTCCATATGTAACAAAATGAAACTGAATCCCTTTCTTTCGCCATACACAAACGTTAAGTCAAAATGAATCAAACAGCTTGATATCAAATCAGAGACACAGCATCTGATAGAAGAAAACCTTGGCTACGATGTACATACTGTGGGGTCGGGCTCCAAATTCCTCAATAGGACACCCATACCACAAGAGTTAATAACTAGAATGAACAAATGGGACTTACTCAAACTAAATAGATTTTTCTCAGTAACAAAAACAATAAGAGAGGTAAATAGAGAGCCTACATCCTAGGAACAAATCTTACTCCTCACACTTCAGAGAGAGCCCTAATTTCCAGAGTATACAAGGAACTCAAAAAATTAAACAATATGAAAACGAATAACGCAATCAACAAATGGGCCAAGGACCTGAACAGACACTTCTCAGAGGAGGACATACAATCAATCAACAAGTCCATGAAAAAATGTTCACCATCTCTAGCAGTCAGAGAAATGCAAAACAAACCCACCCTAAGATACCATCTCACTCCAGTATGAGTGGCAGTCAATATGAAGTCAAACAACAACAAGTGCTGGCGAGGATGTGGGGAAAAGGGTACACCTGTACATTGCTGGTGGGACTGCAAATTGGGTGCAGCCAATTTGGAAAGAAGTATGGAGATTTCTTGGAAACCTGGGAATGGAAACATCATTTGACCCAGCTATTTCCCTTCTTGGTCTATTCGCTAAAGACCTAAAAAGAGCATGGTACAGGGACACTGATAAATCGATGTTCCTAGCAGCACAATTCACAATAGGAAGACTGTGGAACCAAACTTGATGCCCTTCAAAAGATGAATGGATAAAAAAAAAATTGTGGCATTTATACACAATGGTCTATTACTCTGCATTAAAAAATGACAAAATCATACAATTTGCAGAGAAATGGATGGCATTAGAACAGATTATGCTAAGTGAAGAGAGCCAATGCCTAAAAAACAAATGCCAAATGTTTTCTTTGATATAAGGAGAGTAACTAAGAACAGAGTTGGGAGGAAGAGCATGAGAAGAAGATTACCATTAAACAGGGGTGAGAGGTGGGAGTGAAAGGAAAGAGAAGGGAAATTGCATGGAAATGGAAGGAGACCCTCATGGTTATACAAAATTAAATACAAGAGGAAGTGAGGGGAAAGGGGAATAAAACAAGGGAAAGAAATAAATTACAGTAGGTGGTGTAGAGAGAGAAGATTGGAGGGAAGGGGATGTGAGATAGTAGGTAGAAAAGACAGCAGAATACAACAGACACTATAGCAATATGTAAAACAGTGGATGTGTAACCGATGGGATGCTGCAATCTGTATACGGGGAAAAATGGAAGTTTATAACCCACTTGAATCAAAGTGTGAACTATGATATGTCAAAAACTATGTAATGCTTTGAAGATCCAACAATAATAATTAAAGGAAAAAAAACTCATGGAGAACTATTTCAATAAAAATTGACTAGATTTATAACACCTACACTTTATCATGCAAAAGGAAGTCCAACTATACACCATGCCTCCTCTGAACTGCTTGTATTTCTATTCTGTTTGGGTTATTTTTCTCCATCATATTAGGAATAGTAGTCTGAGTCTAGTAGGGTATGCATTAGTGTCAGAGATTCAGTATTTCGAATGGAAAATAGGAAAATTAATCCAATGTGTATGCAAACATGTGCTACATGAAAAGTTTCCCACTTTCATCCACAACAATGCCTTCACGTCACCTTCGCCCCAAATAAGAAACAATTAGAGGAGAAGAGTTAGAAATTCTGTGAATATATATCTGGAATAGAAAATGCTCAGGAGTTCACAAACTTGGATGTAGTAGAGGAGTCTTCCAAAGTAAGGGACAGGGTAAACACTCCAGAAATATGGAGGTCTGCTGGCCTAAAAAAATTCTTGAGAAACTGCCTCTGAGGATGGGCACTTGAAATATATGTTGTTGTCAGGAGCTTTAGCTTCCTTTGTATAGAGACCATCAAAGCTGGGTCTGCATCTATGTTTCCTGGAGGACATTCTTTCTTATTTTCCAATGCACATGAGGCAGCAGTGCTGAATTCTCACTTTGTAGGTAAACTGTGGCCACAGGGGGCTAAGTGTCTCCCCGTGTGGACAGTGAAGCTTTTTGGTCATCCTCAGCTTTTCGTGTTTTTTTCCTGCTGCTGCACTGGGAGTTTGGTATTTACTTTATGAAATACAAGGTGTTCAACTGGGACACAGTGCTGGAGGGAGTTCTGTCACGTGTGGTTTTTCAGGGTCTGCAAGAGAATGCAACAATCAGGCTTCATTTCCACATAGCTTGCCCCCTTGCCCATAGCAACCAGATTCTGCACATTGCCCTGAAAACTATCCATATAACAAGATGCCTTTACATACAAGGGTCTCCTCACTGCACCATGTCAGTGTCAATCCATTTGGAAATCAATGGAAAATCCACATGGCCCCACCATAGATGATTTATCACACACCTGCACACCACAGCTTTGGCCCCACTACTCAGGAGGGTCCAACTTACTGGCAACTCTGTTCTACACAATTTTCCTTAAACCCACTTAATCAAGGCACTGTCTGGTACACCACAAACTCACACCCACACCCACAATGGCACCTCCTTCCCCCAAGTAGGACTGTGACTATCTGGATTGTCCTCACTGGTGGGCCATAATATTTTCCCCCCGAAATGGCCTGTCCTGTCTCAGATCTGGTCTCCTTTGCCAACTCTGTGAAACTGTGAGGAGTCAGCGGTTAGCCACTACCTGCCATCTCAGGAAAAGACCCTCCTCAGAGCTCTACTGGCATTTGGCCATCCTCACATCAGTAGTTACCAAGAAGGTCTGACTCTGTACTTTGTAAATACAAACAAGTGAGCCCACTGGGACTGGTACTGCGACTTGCTCTGGGTACCTGGCTTCTTGGATCCCAAGTTCATAGAGTTCCGTCACCAAGGAAGTTAGGTAGATCACTTCCTTCAAGTACTGAATGAGGTTGCTGCCTTGGCAACAACTTTGTCCTAACAGTTGCTTCCATGGGTCCCATGAGATGGAGCCTGCCCCTACTTCCTGTGACAATTTGA
This sequence comes from Callospermophilus lateralis, assembly GCF_048772815.1. NCBI lineage: Eukaryota > Metazoa > Chordata > Mammalia > Rodentia > Sciuridae > Callospermophilus > Callospermophilus lateralis. Next base: position 649,954 of record NW_027517366.1, read on the forward strand.
CTACTTAGAATGAAATATCAACAATAGGCACCTGGGAACAGCTGTACATGCAGGCCTGGTCTGGTCCATCTTCTCTATATTAAGAAGAGAGACGCTGATTCAGACACATCCATTCGTCCTGTCCAGGTCGTTTGCCATGGAAAATGGCTTTTGCTCTCTCAGGTCCTTCATAGCTGCCTACATCTTCTCCAGGTATAATTTCTGCATGGAACTTTGAGGTTCTCAGTAGTTTGAAGATAACCTACATTCCTTTATTGTAAGGCGAACTCTGTCCCTGCTCTTTTGTAATGTTAGATTGAGGCAATAGTATAGAACTCAATAACACAATTAATAACATAGACTTAATTGGCATATATAGAATAAATCACCCAACATCAAGCAGTTACACTTTTTTATCAGCAGCACATGGATCCTTCTCAAAATAGATCATATATTACGTCACAGGGCAACTCTTAAACAATATAAAGGAGTAAAGATAATACCATGCATCTCATCTGATCATAATGGAATGAAACTGAAAATCAATGATAAAAGAAGTAAAGAAAAATCATGCATCATTTGGAGAATGAACAATAGGTTACTGAATGATCAATGGGTTTTAGAAGACATCAAGGAGGAAATTAAAAAATTCTTAGAGATAAATAAAAACACAGACACAACATATCAAAATCTATGGGACACATTGAAAGCAGTTCTAAGACGAAATTTCATTGCTTGGAATTCATTCCTTAAAAAAGGAAAAAACCAACAAATAAATGATCTCATACTTCATCTCAAAACCCTAGAATAAGAAGAAGAAAACAACAGAAAAAGAAGTAGAAGGCAAGAAATAATTAAAACCAGAGCTGAAATTAATGAAATCGAAACAAAAGAAACAATTGAAAAAATTGACAAAACTTAAGGTTGGTTCTTTCAAAAAATAAATTAAATCGACAGAACCTTAGACATTTTAATAAAGAGAAGAAGAGAGAGAACTCAAATTACTAGCATACGGGATGAAAAAGGCAATATCACAACAGACACTTCAGAAATACGGAAGATAATCAGAAATTATTTTGAATCCTTATACTCCAATAAAATAGAAGATAGTGAAGGCATCGATAAATTTCTTAAGTCATCTGATCTGCCCAGATTGAGTCAGGAGGATATAGACAACCTAAACAGACCAATATCAATTGAGGAAATAGAAGAAACCATCCAAAGACTATCAACTAAGTAAAGCCCAGGACCGGATGTGTATACAGCGGAGTTTTAAAAAACATTTAAAGAGGAATTAATACCAATACTTTTCAAGCTATTTTAGGAAATAGAAAAAGAGGGAGAACTTCCAAATTCATTCTACGAGGCCAACATCACCCTGATTCCTAAACCAGAGAAACTCACTATAAAGTAACAAAACTACAGACCAATATCTCTAATGAACCTAGGTGCAAAAATCCTCAATAAAATTCTGGTGAATCGGATACGAAAACATATCAAAAAATTGTGCACCATGATCAAGTAGGATTCATCCCTGGGATGCAAGGCTGGTTCAATAGACAGAAATCAATAAATGTTATTTCCCACATCAATAGACTTAAAAATAAGAACTATATGATCATCTCGATAGATGCAGAATAAGCATTCAACAAAGTACAGCATCCCTTTATGTTCAAAACTCTAGAAAAACTAGGGATAACAGGAACCTACCTCAATACTGTAAATGCAATCTATGCTAAGCCTCAGGCTAGCATCATTCTGAATGGAGAAAAATTGAAGGCATTCCCTCTAAAATCTTGAACAAGACAGGGATGCCCTCTCTTACCATTTCTGTTCAACATAGTTCTGGAAACACTGGCCAGAGCAATTAGACAGACAAAAGATATTAAAGGCATAAAAATAGGAAAAGAAAAACTTAAATTATCACTATTTTCAGATGACATGATTCTATACCTAGCAGACCGAAAAGGGTCTACAAAGAAACTATTAGAGATAATAAATGAATTCACCAAAGTGGCAGGATGTAAAATCAACATGCACAAATCAAAGGAATTCCTGTATATCAGCGAAAAATTGTCTGAAATGGAAATGAGGACAACCACTCCATTTACAATATCCTAAGAAAAAATAAAATACACGGGAATCAACCTAACAAAAGAGGTGAAAAACTTATACAATGAATACTACAGAACCCTAAAGAGAGAAATAGAAGAAGATTTTAGAAGATGGAAAAATATACCTTGTTCATGGATAGGCAGAACTAACATCATCAAAATGGCAATATTACCAAAAGTTCTCTATAGGTTTAATGCAATGCCAATCAAAATCCCAACTGCATTTCATGTAGAAATAGAGAAAGCAATCATGAAATTCATATGGAAAAATAAAAGACCCAGAATAGCAAAAACAATGCTAAGCAGAAAGTGTGAATGAGGCGGTATAGCGATACCACACATCAAACTATACTACAGAGCAATAGTAACACAAAGAGCATGGTACTGGTACCAAAACAGGCGGGTGGACTAATGGTACAGAATAGAGGACACAGAAACCAATCCAAAAAACTACATACTATCTTATATTTGACAAAGGGGCTAAAAGCATGCAATGGAGGAAGGATAGCATCTTCAACAAATGGTGCTGGGAAAACTGGAAATTCATATGAAAAAAAAATGAAACTGAATCCCTTCCTCTCGCCATGCACAAAAGTTAACAAAAAATGGACAAAGGAGCTTGATATCAAATCAGAGACACGGCGTCTGATAGAAGAAAATGTTGGCTACGATCTACATACTGTGGGGTCGGGCTCTAAATTCCTCAATAGGACACCCATAGCACAAGAGTTAATAACAAGAATAAAGAAATGGGACTTAATCAAACTTATTTTTTTTTTTCTCAGCAAAAGAAAGAATAAGAGAGGTAAATAGGGAGCCTACATCCTGGGAACAAATCATTACTCTTCACCCTTCAGATAGAGCCCTAATATCCAGAGTATACAAAGAACTCAAAAAATTAGACAATAAGATAACAAATAACCCAATCAACAAATGGCCCAAGGACCTGAACAGACACTTCATAGAGGAGGAATACAATCAATCAACAAGTACATGAAAAAATGCTCACCATCTCTAGCAGTCGGAGAAATGCAAATCAAAACCACCATAAGATACCATCTCACTCCAGTAAGTTTGGCAGCCATTATGAAGTCAAACATCAACAAGTGCTGGCGAGGATGTGTGTAAATGGGTACACATGTACATTTCTGGTAGGGGTGAAAATTGGTGCAGCCAATTTTGAAAGCGGTATGGAGATTTCATGGAAAGCTTGAAATGGAACCACCATTTGACCCAGCTACTACTCTTCTCGGTCTATTTCATAAAGACCTAAAAAGAGCATGGTACATGGACACTGCTACATTGATGTTCATAGCAGCAAAATTCACAATAGCAAGAGTGTGGAACCAACCTAGATGCCCTTCAATAGACGAATGGTTAAAAAATGTGGCATTAATACACAATGGAGTTTTACTCTGCATTAAAAAATGACAAAATCATAGAATTTGCAGGGAAATGAATGGCATTAGAGCAGATTATGCTAAGTGAAGGTAGCCAATCCCCCCCCAAAAAAAATGCCAAATGTCTTCTTTGATATAAGGAGAGTAACTAAGAACAGAGTAGGGATGAAGAGCATGAGAAGAAGATTAACATTAAACAGGGATGAGAGGTAGGAGGGAAAGGGAGAGAGAAGGGAAATTGCATGGAAATGGAAGAAAACCCTCAGGGTTATACAAAATTATGGACAAGAGGAAGTGAGGGGAAAGGGAAAAATACAAGGGGGAAAAATAAATTACAGTAGAGATGGGTAGAGAGATAAGATGGGAGGGGAGGGGAGGGGGGATAGTAGAGGATAGGAAAGGCAGCAAAATACAACAGACACTAGTATGGCAATATGTAAATCAATGGATGCTTAACTGATATGATTTTGCAAACTGTATACGGGATAAAAATGGGAGTTCATAACCCACTTGAATCAAAGTGTGAAATATGATATATCAAGAACTATATAATGTTTTGAACAACAAACAACAAAAGTTAAAAAAAAACTCATGGAGAACTATTTCAACAAAAAATTGACTAGATTTATAACTCCAATTCTACATAATGCAAAAGGCAAGTCCAATTATACACCATGCCTCCTCTGAAATGCTTGTATGTCTATTCATTTTGGGTTATTTTTCTCCATTATATTAGGATTAGGAATCAGAATATAGAGTCTAGTAGGGTATGGGTCAGTGTCAGTGATTCAGTATTTCAAATGAAAATTAGGAAAATGAATCCAATTTTTATGCAAATATGTGCTAAAAATAATCTTCCCACTCTCATCAAGAACAATGCCTTGACATTACCTTCGACCCAAGTTAGACACAATTAGAGGAGAAGAGTTAGAAAATCTATGAATACTTATCTGGAATGGAATATGCTCAGGAGTTCACAACTTTGGCGGTGGTAGAAGAGTTTCCAAAAGTAAGGGACAGGGTTAACACTTCACAAACATTGTGCTCTGCTGACCGAAAGACTTATGAGAAACTGCCTCTGAGTTTGGGCACTGGAAATATATGTTGTAGTCAGGAGCTTTAGCTTCCTTTGCAGTGAGACCATCAAAGCTGGGTCTGCATCTATGTAACCTGGAGCACATCTTTTCTTATTCTTTAATGAACATGAGGCAGTAGTGCAGAATTCTCTCTTTGTAGGTAAACTGTGGCCAATGGGGGCTAAGTGTCTTCCTGTGTGGACTCTGAAGCCATGTGGTCATCCTCCATTTTTTATGGTCTTTCTAGCTGCTGCAATGGGAGTTTGGTGTTTGCTTCACGAAATACAAGGAGTTCAACTGGAACACAGTGCTGGAGGGAGTTCCGTCATGTGTGGTGTGTCAGGGTCTGCCAGGAGAATGCACCAACCAGTCTTCTATCCAACAGACTTCCCCTTGTCCCTAGAAACTTGATTCTGAACATTGCCCAGAAACCTCTCCATATAACAAGATGCCTTTACATACAAGGGTCTGCTGGCTGCACCATGTCAGTCATAAGCCATTTGGAAGCCAATGGCAGATCCACATGACACCAACACAGATGTTTAATCACACACCTGCCCACCACTGTTCTAGGCCCACTACTCAGCAAATTCCAACTTACTGGCATCTAGGTTCTACACCATTTTTATGAAACCCAGTGATTCAAGGCACTGTCTGGTACACTCATGATCAGCAACAGGACATCCAAAGGTTCTCCAGTGCCACCTGGTCATGGGAATTTCAAAAATTTCATGGTATTTATCTAGCCATTTTTCAAGTATCAAGTTGGATGCACTAGTTTTTCAATTCATTCAGGAACCATTAAATGGTGAGGAAGCTGATTTCAATGAAAGCTCTGGAGAACTCTAAAAGGCAACACTTCCCAACCAGTGGCCAAAATGTCACATGAAGCCAGACCCATTGATGTCTACTCAATGTGAGTTCTGTATGTGTTTTGACTCTTAACTATGGTTGCCAAGTCTTTCAGAATAAAATCGTGTTATATCCTGGTGGAGATTCCCAGGGCACTGTGAAAAGACACCCTGAGACTAGATCTCAGTTTCCAAGGGCGACTCTCATGCGTGGCCTCCTAAAATCCCACCACAATTCATGGCAATACTTCCCTGAAGTCAGTTCCAGAACTCAGTCTCTAAGGGGAATCACACCAGAGTTCAGGTCCAGGTTGACCCAGTCATCTCTTCCAACCAACACACAAATGACCACATTTAAAACCAAAACACTGCCACATGGCCCTCATCATCTTCCATATAGACACTCATCATAACCTCTGGATGGAGTTTTCCATGAGGGGCGAAGCCCAAGACAGTGTCCAAAATAAACTCCCTTGCCCCTCATTTGCCTAAAGTCAGGGTGACCTGGACACCCTTCCTGTGAACCAGAAGTGATCAAATAGGCCTGCCGTTAATAATGTTCTGATTCTCCAATTTAATCCTACTGATTGTCAGGTGTAAATTCTTTATGTGATTTGGAGGCAATAGAAAACCCAAGCACACATGGGATCTTTCTTTAGATCTATCACGTTCTGAGAATCAAAGCCCCAACCTCAAACAGGGCCAAGAGGCTGATTCAGACACATCTCTTTCCAAAGCAATTAAGCAAAGATCCACAGGTGATGCCCATTCATTTACATTTGTAAAATGTTTTCTTCAGGCTTCAGAAAGGGGTGGCCTGAGGCAAATACCTTCCTGACATTCAGGGCAACAGAACCATAGGTAAGCAAATGGCCCAAAGCACGGTTTTTCCACTGAGACTTTACTGGTTACACTGATATCTGAGTTTTCTGAGATGTTCCCATTCCCTTCAGCTATCCATTACATGGCCATGTCACAGATTTTGGAGGTGGTACATATCTTGGCCACAAAACCATGAGCCTATTCTGGAGAGAGGCCAGAAATCAAGATGTGAACAGGACCTTAGGAAGATAGTAGGTGTTGCCCATCCATAAGGCAAGCCACAGTCCATTTATAAAGTGGGCAGGATGAATGCTGGGAAGCTTCCAACTAGACAGGAAACCTCCATTGATGCATTCTCTTTTCTAAAGACTACAACCACGAACACAGTGGATACACAAACATAGAAACACTCGCCTTGCCAAACGACTTCCTAGAAACAGTCGACTCCAAACCACACAGACCACCATTCCTACCTATTTTCAGAACATGAGACAAAACCACAAACTCACATCCACATCCACAAAAGCACCTCCTTCCCCCAAGTAGGTCTGTGACTATCTGGAGTGTCCTCTGACTGGTGTGCCATACTATGTTCCCCCAAAATGGCCTGTCCTGTCTCAGATCTGTTCTCCTTGGCCCACTCTACGAAGTTGTCAGCAGGCAGCATTGAGACACTACCTGCTATCTCGGGAAAGGCCCCTTTTCTGAGCTCTACTGGCATTTGGCCATCCTCATATCATTAGGTACCAAGAAAGACTGACTCTGTCCTTGGTAAATCCAAACAAGTTCGACCACTGGGACTGGGACTGGGACTGGCTCTGGTAGCTGGCTTCTTTGATCCCAATTTCAGAGAGTTCCATCACCAACGAAGTTAGGTAGGTCACCTCCTTCAGGAACTGAATGAGATCACTGCCTTGGTGACCACTTTGTCCTAACAGTTGCTTTCATGGGTCTCATGAGATGGAGGCTGCCCCTACTTCCTGTGACACTTTGACAAGTTTGAATGGTATATCAACAATGGCCACCCGGGAACACCTCTCCACGCAGGTCTGGTTTGGTCCATCTTCTCTACATTAAGAAGAGAGAGGCTGATTCATACACATCCCTTCGTTATCACAAGGTGTTTGACATGGAAGATGGCTTTTGCTCTCTCAGGTCCTTCATAGCTGCCTACATCTTCTCCAGGGATCATTTCTGCATGGAAATTTGAGATTCTCAGCAGGTGTAAGATCCCCTACATTCCTGTATTGTAAGACGAACTCTGTCCCTGCTCTTTTGTAATGTTAGATTGAGGCAACAGTGTATGGTTAGGGATAATAACAGGATCGATTTGGTTTAGGAATCATTCTGCGGGATGAATAATGGTATTGGGAACCTGCAATATTTATAGGAATACAGAGGTGAAATATAAGTATGTAAACAGTAATCTATGTGAGATTTGAAGCTCAGAAGTGCATTGGGCAATTGATTGCGATACATAGCTTTAAATTATGTTCTGCACACATGTCTCAGATAAATCGATATACAATGCCATAGGACTTGTACGTTGGATGATTGAATGTAGAGGAGAACATCCACTCAAACAGGGATAATCAATAGGATCAGGAAGATAGTCGGTAGATTTCGGAACAAGGGTGAATTTAGTATCTGTACCAAAAGTTCTTTAGCAATTGGGTTTTGGTTAGAGAGTGAATATCAATGTCAGCACATGTGAAGGGTCAGTCACAATGATGAACTGGGGAAAATATGTAGGAAAGCTGATATCAATAGAGACATTAGGAAATCAGGCAAAGTATAAAGTGAGTGATAGTATTAGACATTTTCAACAGTTTTGAGGTTGAATATATTAGGAAGAAACAAATATGTAGTCACCGATAGGATTGACATTTGAGAGCATTATGCAAGCTGGACATGGATGTTTTTAGTAATCCATGTTCAGTTTCCATTTAGGCTTTGGTACAATCACACGTGTGAATTTTGCATTTTGCGTCCAGAATATTACTGTGATAACATGCATATTTAGATCAGGTGACATGAGTATTTCTTCCCCCATTACTGGAAGCAATATTTTGAAAATGTATAAATTAGTATTGGGGGTACAAAGAGGTGTACCCTGTGCCTATGAATATAGAGATAATGCATGAATAGACCATACTGTGAATAAATAATATAACTGGTTCCACTTTAAATCATGGATTGAATTGATATCAGAAAATATATAAGAAATTTTATATTGATATACAATCATTCATTCCAACCAGTTATACATCTAATTGTGAAATTATAGTTATGGTTTATCATGAAGGATGTGTGAGTTTTGCTTCAACAATTATAAAGAAAATCGGAAATAATATGTTTGGAAAGAAGTCTCACAAATAGACCAGTTAAGAAACCTGGAGTAATACATGTGTTCTGAAGCAGGAAGTGATTGAAAGTGAAACAAATGCCTATAAATTTGCTAACTTGTGCAAGAAATATATACCCTCTGATGTGCATAAACTGAAGAAATAGTAATGTACCAGTGTTGAATAAAAATGAACATCAAAATACAAATCATGTCCCGTAAGAGTCTACTTGCATTGCTGTTAACCTGGGGCAGTTACTGTAGAAATATTAGGACAATGCCACAGTCTTGCTGGGCACAATCAGGAGCCACTTGTCAAAAGAAACTAACTTTATTTTTAAAACCACACACACAAAACAAAACAGCCTCTCAGGATAAACCCTCAGAGCCCCAACTGCCACCACTGGCTTCCCAAAAGCCTCTTCCTCCCACACAAGCCTTTCTCCACCTCCCACAATCCTCCTGCTCTTGAGGCCGATTGGCTGGGTCATGTGGGCAGAGCCAAAAAAGTCCCCTAATGAGCCACTCCGTGGTCTGAAAGGGCAGGGAAACAGCCCAATGAGCATAACCGCAGAGGAGCCAATCAGCTAGGTGTTGCTGGTGCCGCTGTGATCCAATCATCAGCTGACAGTCTGAAAGGGCGGGAAACATCTCAATGAGCATCTCCATTGAGCATCACCGCAGAGGAGCCAATCAGCTAGATGTTGCTGGGGCCGCTGTGAGCCAATCATCAGACAGCAGCTGGAAGTTTGCTGGCTTCTGGAATTTTGCTGGGGCCCCTTCGGATGTGGCTCTCAACATCTCCCCCTCTCTGTTTAAACAACACACATGTGGCTTAGGGACAGTGCCTGCCTTAGGTTGTCCAATAGTACATATGGTCCTTACCCATTAAGTTGGTACCATTGCAATTGGATCTTACCCGTCACTGACTACCGGTCCAGTATACAGCAACACCTGTGGAGAGGTCTTTGTACCACCGGGGGGTGGTGAGGTTCTTTGCCTCACCTCTAATGGCCCCCAAACATTAGCTGGACGATAATTACACACAGAAGAGAGGAAGATACACCAAGCCAATTGACGGCTCCTTTTGGAAAAATTGTGCCACTGATGACATCATCAGCAAATATACCCGAACACTACCACAAGTCGCTGCACAAACAGATAGTTTACAATGCATACAGGTGAGTTCTCAATGTGTCTAGGCAAGTTCTGCAAGCATTTCAGTGATGGCTATTGCAGAAGCTGTAGATTGGTTTTATCTTTGATTTCACCAGCACTGGGATGAAGATAGGAATTCTGGCAATAATGGCGAAAGAAAAATTATGTAACATTCCAGAAGGCACTGAAAGAAAACAATTTTCTTAACTATTTACCTTGTCTTGAAGATAATTATTAAATATAATGAAAAGGAAAGGTGAAAGAAAGGAAACAGATCTGTTAACCTCCTTTTTTTCACATTTTAAAACAAACCTCAACAGCTCTTTACCCAATTTAAATTAAACCATTTAAATAATGTGAATAAAAAAATATTTGGATCCATTTTTTTTATGAGCGCTCATCATATATGATATATGGACATACGAACATTCAAACATATAACACAAAACACAAGTGTGCACACATAATATAATACATACAACACATAACCTAATAGTAAAGGCCTTATAACTTTTTACACGTGAATTCTCCATTGCAATGTTCAAAAACTCATTGTCAAAAAATAGAACTGATCAGCAAAACATTAAACTAGGACTGTATGAGCTCAAAAAACAAAATAGAATGTGGGAAAGGGCAATAATAAAATAGATAATGAAAAAAGCATCCTGGTTCTATCTCAGATGTAAGGATAGCCAAACTGGAATTTTGGATATCAGCTGATATGGACTTGAGTCAAATCATCTTCTTTTTGGATGTGCACTGATATGTCTTATAAAGAATGGATCTTTTCTGACCCAGATTAGACTTTGTATATTGGAAAGCAAAGAGAAAACAGTAGAGAAAGGAGAAATCTTACCAGCATCTTCAAGGGATACTATAGCATTAACTATATACTGACTATCGGAAAATAAATTAAATACAGAATATTTAAATATCTCAAAAGCTTGTAATACTGCATTAAGCTCTACCTTTTGAGCTGATTGTTTGGGTACTAAAAATGTATAAGTTTTATCAGGTATAACTATTGCTGCTGTACCATTATTTGATACATCAGTGAATATATTTGGAGCATTTATGATAAGTGTTTTTCTTCTCAATTTTGGAAAAATTACAGGATGCAATGACCAAAAAGACAATAAAGGGTTAGATGGTAAGTGGTTATCAAATGAAACATTAGATTGGACCATGATTATTGCCCAAGTATTTAACTCATTAGCTAACTCATCAATTTTATTCAGAGTATATAAAGTAAAAATTTCATTGGAAGAAATTCCAAACACTCCCTTTGCTGCTTTAATTCCTTTGAGTATTAATTATCCTAAAGCCTCAGGATACCTAGTAAGAATAGTGTTAGGAGAATAAGATAAATGTATCCATAATAATGGACCTTCTTGCCAAAATACTCCTGTAGGAATATTTTTTGTTGGTAGTACAATAAATAATAAAGGCAAACTTATATCAATTCTATCCAAATGCATATTTTCCATATATGTTTCATTGATTTTTAATGCCTTTCTTGCTTCAGACGTTAACATGCGGGGTAAATTTTTATCTGATAGACATTTTAGGATATCAAAAAAGGTCCCAACTCTCCTGTTGGTATACCTAGATAAGGCCTTATCCAATTTATGTCTCCTAATAACTTTTGAAAGTCGTTATTTGATTTGAGTTGATCTACTCGTAATTGAATTTTTGGTGGACTGACCATGGTTGAGGATAATAGAACTCCTAAATAATTAATTGGAAAATTTAATTGTACTTTATCTATTGCTATCTCTAGGTTATAATTTTTAATAAGTTTGTAAGTGTGGCATAACTTTCTAGCATTGTGTTTTTAGCTTTGTGTGCTAATAATACATTATCCATATAGTGAAATATTTGTAGTTCAGGATTTTGATTTCTAAGTGGCTGGATTACTTTGTTAACATAAATTTGACACATAGTTGGGGTGTTAGCCATCCCTTGAGGGAGTACTTTCCATTCATATCTCTGATCAGGACCTTCATGATTCAGTGCAGGGATAGTAAAAGCAAAACCTGGACTATCCTCAGGATGAATTTTAATTGAAAAAAAAAAACAGTCTTTAATATCTATAACTAAAACATACCAGGTTATTGGCAAAGCAGACTATTGAGGAATCCCTGATTGAGCAGGTCCCATAATAACCATCTCATTATTAATGGCTGTAAAATCTTGCAATAGTCTCCATTTACCAGATTTCTTTTTGATGACATAAATGGGAGTATTTTGGGGATATACAGTCGGTTGTATATGTCCTTCTGCTAATTGTTGTTTTACCAGGTCATGGACTGCTTGTATCTTTTCTTTAGTCAGGGGCCACTGAGGAACCCATAATGTCTTTCTGATTTCCAGGTAATTTTTATTGTCTCAGTGGCCCTTTCTGAAAATCCAACCCATGTCTGTCTGTTCCTTGATCTATTTGTATTGGTGCTGCTATGCCTTATTCTTGTTTTTCTAATCTTTTTCCTTTCCTAAAACCTTGTCTAGTCATAATAGTGGCTGCATTTTGGTTGATGTTATTTGTTAATGTCAAACCTAATTGATCTAGGACACCTCGTCCCCATAAATTTATGGGAAGATGATCCAATACATATGGCTGTATAGTTCCTTCATATCCTTCAGAATCCTTCCTATCTAATATCATTGCACTTCTTTGGGGATTAGTCGCCCCTCATAGGCCTCGAAGCGTTTGAGTGGCTTGTTGTAATGGCCAATGTTTTTTCCATTCTAGACGAGAGATGATGCTAATGTCTGCACCTGTATCCAGTAGCCCATTAAATTCATGCCCTTGAATATTTAGTTTTAGCATGGGGCGAGAATCTAAATTTAAAGAAAGCATAGCCAAATCTACACCTGTGGAGCCTAATCCCTTGGAACATCTTTCTACAGTACGACTGGAAAATTTATCATGTAGGCTGGGTATTATTAGTAACTGTTCTATTCTATCTCCTGGTGAAATTACTGATATATCCTTTGGAGAACTGGCTATAATTTTTATTTCACATTCATAATTGGGATTAATCACCCCAGGACTTATCATAAGTTCTTTTAGAGTAGAAGAGCTGCATCCCAATAATAAGCCTACGGTTCCTTTGGGAAGAGGTCCTTTTACCCCTGTGGGAATGATTTGAACTCCCATCTCTGGAGTTAGTACTGCTCTGGCAGAGGCGCAGATGTCCAACCCTGTGCTCCCTCTGGTTTGTCTGATGAGGGATCTGATGGACAATGTGTCCTGGGCACTACCCTGATGGGGTTGCTGGGTTCCTCCAGTGCTCTGTATATTTGTGGTTTTGGGCCCAGGAGCATTGGAACCCCCTGTCCATTTTTCTGGCAATTGAGCCCAATGCCTTTCTCCATGATATCGTGGATAAACACCTAGTCCTTGTTCATTTTTTGATAATTGAGTACCCTCTATGGTGGTTTGAGAACAGCACTCATTAGCCCAATGTCTCACTCTATGGCATTGTGGCCAAATACCTGGTATTCTACTCCTTTGATTCCTAATTTTGTTAAACCCTCTTCCTATGGGCCAATTCCTTTTAAAATGTCCTGTTTCTTCACATTTGTAGCATGTTCTTGGTCTGGCATCTAAAGCATGTTTTACTGCAGCTGCCACAATTTGCCCTTGTTCATTAATGTCTCTGGCCACTAAAGCCTGTTTTACTGCAGCTGCCATGACTTGCTCTTGTTCATTAATGTCTCTACATTATTAAATAAATGTGTTTAAATCTTCATGTTTCCATGGTCTAATGATATCTCTGCAACAACGATTCGCTTGCTCATAAGCCAGTTATTTTAGTAATGGCATTCCTTGTTCTGTATTCCCAAAAACTCTGGTAGCTCTTTGAATAAGACTATCTACAAATTCAGCATAAGGTTCATTAGCTCCTTGTATTACCTTAGATAATTGACCTTGTAAACCTCCATGTTCTTGTAAAGTCTTCCATGCCTTAATTGCATCTACAGCAATTAGTGCACATACACCATGATCATATGCAATTTGTTGCTGCTGATCTTCATAAGGTCCCTTTCCTAACAACATATCTAGATTTCTCTGAGGATACCCAGCTCCTGCATTTCGCCTAGCTGTCTCCTTGCAATATTCCTCATTGGCAACCTTCCATAACATGTATTGTCCTCCATTTAGCACAACATTACACATATTAGCCCAATCCGCTGGCTTCATGTTCAAGTTGTTAATGGATTCGACCATGATTACAGTGAAGGGTGCTTAAGGACGATAGGTTGTTACAGCCTCTTTTAGCTGCTTCACTGTTTTGAAATTTAAAGCATGGTAAACACGCTGCCCTCCTCCCTCAAATACAGGGCATGTTAATATTTGAGATCTTGTCTCAGGATCCCAACTATCAACTGCAGGAGTTGGGGGCCTCCCAGCATATGAAGGTGGCCTTGTTAGTTGGACACTTATGTCATCTGGTGATAGAAAGGTGTTAGTAGCAGTCTCCTGTAGAGGTGGTGCTGTTGGTTGGACACTTACACCCTCTGGTGATGGAAAGATGTTAGTAGCAGTCTCCTGTTGTAAATTTCCCCTGATGATTTTTACTGTTTTACACTTTCTTTCTCTGTCTAACTAGCTTTAGAGGCCTTCTCTTTTACTTGAATTTTTTCCTCTGTCTGACTAGTTCGAGAGACGTTCTCTTTTACTTGAATAGTTTCCTCTATCTGACTAGCTCGAGAGACCTTATCTTTTACTTGAATTTTTTCCTCTGTCTGACTAACTTGAGACACCTTCTGTTTTACTTGAATCAATATGTCTTCTCCTTCTTCCTCTACCATTGACTGAACTGAAGGCTTTGACTAAGCAAACAAGATATGAATGTCCACAATGGCAATGTGCCAACTGGCAGAGTCCCTGGGCTTTTCTTTTCTATTCTTTTTAAATCTGCACCATGATGGTTCCATTGTGATATACTTAACAACTCCTCCTTAAAAAGCCATGGTCTACATTTTTGTATTGTATCAACAATTGCCATGACTGCTCTTGATTTTACTGGGATGCCTCCTTCCTCTAACAATTTACTTAACACTTTTTTGGTTTGTTTTTTTACTAATTTTTGATCCCATATTTCTACTATAATACAAACCAACAAGATAAAACCAAACAAAAAAGAGATAGAACGAAATAAAAATGGAACAACAAAAAATTATTATAGCCTTTCTCCCTATCTGTTCCTCAGACACAAATAGTTTTTCCTCAGATGTGAGCGGTTTTTCATCCATCTCACTCATCTCCAGGGACAGGCAACTTAAAACAAAAGAGGAATCATAAAATGGCTATTCATCCTCTCACCCTGCCCTCATGAGCGAGCAGTTTACCTTATCAGTTACCCTCAGTCGCTCCCCATGCGAGCCACCAAATGCCGCAGTCTTGCTGGGCACAATCAGGATCCACTTGTCAAAAGAAACTAACTTTATTTTTAGAACCACACACGCCAAGCAAAACAGCCTCTCAGGAAAAATCCTCAGAACCCCAACTCCCAACACCGGCTTCCCAAAAGCCTCTCCCTCCCACACAAGCCTCTATCCACTTCTCACAAATCTCCTGCTCTTGATGCAGATTGGTTGGGTCACGTGGGCAGAGCCAAAAAAGTCCCCCAGTGAGCAGCTCCATGGTCTGAATGGGCAGGGAAACAGCCCAATGAGCATCACCGAAGAGGAGCCAATCAGCTAGATGTTGCTGGGGCTGCTGTGAGCCAATCATAAGCTGGAAGTCTGAAAGGCGGGGAAACATCTCAATGAGCATCTCCAATGAGCATCACCACAGAGGAGCCAATCAGCTAGAAGTTGCTGGGGCCGCTGTGAGCCAATCATCAGCCGGCAGCTGAAAGTTTGCTGGCAGCTGGAAGTTTGCTGTGGCCCCTTCGGCTGTGACTATCAACAGGATATGTATGCACCATTCACTGAAGTTAGTTTTCAGTACTAGAAAACAAATATGAATTTCAGGTGGATGAATATTTCTGAAAATAATCTTGTGAAAAGTTTATTATAAATCCACATACTTGAACATGAATGAATTTAGGGAGTGTAAATAAGACACATATATTTCATATTTTGAAAAATCTGGAGAGTGTGTGTGTGTGTGTATACACACACACACACACACACACACAAATTTTAAAATGTAGCAACATATATGCCAATCAAAATTCACCATGAAATATACATCATTCACAGATCCAAAAATATTCAATTTACTTAACAGGGATTTATGTATAATGTTGTTCTCCTAGGAAGCTCACCCATAGGTTCAATTTTCAGTTCCAACAGCATCTAGGAGGAGTGTTCTCTTCTCAAAATTTGTATCTGCCAAGTCAGCTACCGCACAAAAATATACACGTGATAAAAGGTAGGATTCTATATGTGCATATAAAAATAGATGTGCTGAATAGGATACAGAGAAAGGGACACAGGAATTCACATATTTGTTAACTTTAAAAACACATGGAGGACTAGTTCAATTAAAAATTGACTAGTATTATAACACCTACCCTTTATCATGCAAAAGGCAAGTCCAAATATATACCATGCCTCCTCTGAACAGCTTCTATTTCTTTTCTGTTAGGATTCTTTTTCTCCATCATATTAGGATTAGCAGTCAGATTCTAGTACGGTATGGGTTAGTGTCAGGGATTCAGTATTTCAAATGGAAAATAGGAAAATGAATCCAATGTGTATGCAAACATATGCTAAAAAAATCTTTCCACTCTCATCCAGAAAAATGCCTTGACATTACCTTCGCCCCAAGTAAGACACAATTAGAGGAGAAGAATTAGAAAATCTGTTAATACATATCTGGAATGGAAAATGCTCAGGAGTTCACAACCTTGGAGGTGGTAGAGGAGTTTCCAAAAGTAAAGGAAAGGGTAAACACTCCAGAAACATGGAGTTCTGCTGGCCTAAAGATTTCTTGAGAAACTGCCTTTGATGTTGGGCACTTGAAATATACGTTGTTGTCAGAAACTTTAGCTTTCTTTGTACTGAGACCATCAAAGCTGGGTCTTCATCTATGTGACCTGGAGGATGTTGTTTCTTATTTTCCTAATGAACATGTGGCAGCAGTTCTGAATTCTCTCTTTGTAGGTAAACTGTGGCAACTTGGGGCTAAG
Source organism: Callospermophilus lateralis (assembly GCF_048772815.1). NCBI lineage: Eukaryota > Metazoa > Chordata > Mammalia > Rodentia > Sciuridae > Callospermophilus > Callospermophilus lateralis. The sequence continues at coordinate 666,846 of NW_027517366.1, forward strand.
TGTCTCCCTGTTTGGACTGTGAACCCAGTTGGTCATCCTCCATTTTTCATGGTCTTTCTTGCTGCTGCACTTGGAGTTTGGTATTTGCTTCAAGAAATACAAGGATTTCAACTGGGGCACAGTGCTGGAGAGATTTCTGTCACATGTGGTGTGTCAGGGTCTGCAGATAAATGCACCAACCAGGCTTGTATCGCACATGCTTGCCCCCTTGACCATAGCAACTTGATTCTGAACATTGCCCTGAAAAATCTCCATATAACAAGATGCCTTTACATATAAGGATCTGCTGGCTACAGCATGTCAGTCACAAGCCATTTGGAAGCCAATGGCAGATCCACATAGCCCCAACACAGATGTTTTATCACACACCTGCACACTACTGCTCTAGGCCCCTACTCAGCAGTCTCCAAATTACTGGCATCTCTTTTCTACACCATTCTCATGAAACCAAGTCAATCAAGGCACTGTCTTGTACACTCATGATCAACAGCAGAAAATCCAAAGTTACTCCAGTGCCATCTGGTCATGGGAATTTCAAAAATGTCATGGTACTTATCTAGCCATTTTTCAAGGATGAAGTTGGAGGCACTGTGGGTTTAAATTCATTCAGGAACCATTAAATGTTGAGGAAGATTATTTCAATGAAAGTTCTGAAGAACTCTCAGAGGAAAGTCTTCCCAAAGAGTGACCAAAATGTCACATGAAGCCAGGCCCATTGAGGTCAACAATGTGAGGTCCATGTGTGTTTTGACTCTCAACTATGGCTGCCAAGTCTTTCAGAATGAAATCATGTGATATCCTCACTGAGATTCCCAGTGTTCTGTGGAAAGCCACCCTGGTCCAAGATCTCAGTTTCCAAGAGCGACTCTCATGCATGGCCTTCTAAAATCCCAACACAATTCATGGCAATACTTCTCTGACGTCAGTTCTAGACCTCAGTCTCTAAGGCTATCACACCAGAGTTCAAGCCCAGGTGGACCCAGTCATCACTTCCAACCACCACACAAATAACCACAATTAAAACCAAAACACTCCCACAAGGCCCTCATCCTCTTCCATATAGACAGCAATCATAACCTCTTGCTGGAGTTTTCCATGAGGGGCGCAGCCCAAGATAGTGTTCAAAAGAGCTCCCTTGCCACTTATTTTCCTAAAGTCAGCGTGGCTGGACACCCATCCTGTGAACCAGGAGTGATCAAATAGGCCTGCTGTTAATACTGCTCTGCTTCTACATTTTGAGGCCTACTGACTCATAGGGATAGATTCTTTATGTGATTTGAAGTCATGAGAAATCTCAAGCACCTATGGGCTATCCTCTGCAGGGCTTTGAAGAAGTCATTTGACACAAAGGATCACTATTCTCACTTGATGGATATCAGGAATCTGACAGAGGTAAGCTAGAGACTTCATCCATAATGACTGATTTTTTACCATTTTTGTTTTGGATACACACATGGCATCTTTCTATAGATGCATGAGGTGCTGAGAATCTAAGCCACAGCCTCACACAGCGCCAAGAGGTCGAATCAGACACATCCTTATCCTAAGCAATTAAACAAAGAGCGACAGGTGATGTGCATGCATTTCCATTTGAAAACAGTTTTCTTCAGTCTTCCCAAATGGGTGGACTGAGGCAAAGACCTCCTGACATTCAGGTCAACAGAACAATAGGTAAGCAAAAGGCCAAAAGAAGGGTTTTTCCACTGAGACATTACTGGTCACACTGATATCTGTGTTTTCTGAGATGCTCCCATTTCCTTCAGCTATCCAGTACATGGCCAAGTCACAGAGCTTGGAGGGGTACATATCTTGGACACAAATCCATAAGACTATTTTTGAGAGTGGCCAGAATTCAGGAAGAAAACATGAACTTAGGAATTTAGTAGGTGTTGCACATCTATAAGACAAGCCATAGTCCATTAATAAATCGGGCAGGATGAATGCTGGAAAGCTTTCTAATAGACAGGACACATCCTTGATGCATTCTCTTTTCTAATGTCTTCAACCATGGACACAGTGGAATACATAGATAAAGAAACACTCACCTTGTCAAACGACCTACTATAAAGAGTCCACTCCAAACCAAAAAAACCGCCTTTTCCACCTATTCTCAGAACATGAGACAGAACCACAAACTCACACCCACACCCACAAAGGCACCTCCTTCCCCCAAGTAGGTCTGTGACTATACGGAGTGTCCTCTGAATGGTGGGCCATACTATGTTATCCCAAAATGGCCTGTCTTGTCTCAGATCTGTTTTCTTTGGCCAACTCTGTGAAGTTGTGAGGATCCAGTGGTGAGCCACTTTCTGCTTCCTCAGCAAGGGCCCCTCTTCAGAGCTTTTCTGGCATTTGGCCATCCTCACATCAGTAGGTACCAAGAAAGACTTACTCTGTCCTTGGTAAATCCAAACAAGTGAGACCACTGGGTCTGGTACTGGGACTGGCTCTGTGTGCCTGGTTTCCTGGATCCCAAGTTCAGAGATTCCATCACCAAGAAAGTGAGGTAGGTCACTTCCTTCAGGAACTGAATGAGGTCATAGCCTTGGCAACCACTTTGTCCTTACAGATGCTTCCAAGGGTCCCATGAGATGGAGGCTGCACCTACTTCCTCTGACATTTTCACAAGTTAGAATGGTATATCAACCATAGGTACTAGGGAACAGCTCTCCACAGAGGCTTGGTTTGGTCCATCTTCTCTACATTAAGAAGAGAGATTCTGATTAAGACACAACCCTTTATCCTGACCATGTTTTTTGCCATGGAAGATGACTTTTGCCCTCTCAGGTCGTTCATAGCTTCCTACATATTCTCCAGGGATTATTTCTGCATGGACCTTTGAGGTTCTCAGCAGGTGGAAGATCCATACATTCCTGTATTGTAATACCAACTCTGTCTCTGCTCTTCTGTAAAGTTAGATTGAGGAACAGTGTATGGTTAGGGTTAATAACATGTTCAATATGGGTTAGGAATCATTCTGCGTGATGAACAATGTTATTGGAAACCTGCAATATTTACATGAAAATATAGGTGAAATATAAGTATGGAAATATAAATCTAGGTAAGATTTGAATCCCAGAAGGGAATTTGGCCCTTGAGTGGGATACTTAGCTTTGAATTATGTTCAGCACATATGTCTCAGATAAATCGATATACAATGGCATAGATCCTTGTACCTTCGATGATTGAATGTAGAAGAGAGCATCCAGTTAAAAAGGGATTTTTGCTAGGATTAGGAATATAGTCGGTAGGATTACGAAGAAGATTGACTATAGAATTTGGACCAAAAGTTCTTTAGCAATAGGGTTTCTGGTAGAGATTGAATATAAATGTCAGCACATGTGAAGAGTCAGTCACAATGATGAACTGGGGGAAAAAGTAGGAAAGCAGATGTGAATAGAGATTAGGAAATCAGGCAAATTATAAAATGAGTGAGAGGTTTAGACAGTTTCAAAAGGGTGAGATTGAAAATGTCATCTTAGGAAGAAACACATATGTAATCACCAATAGGATTGACATTTGAGAGCATTAGGCAACCTGGACATGGATGTTTTTAGTAATCCATGTTCACTTTCCATTTAGGCTTTGGGACAGTCATAAGTGTGACCTTTGCATTTTGTGTCCAGAATATTACTGTGATAAAATGTATATGTAGATCAGTTGACATGCATATTTCTTCCACCATTTCTGGGAGCAATATTTTGAAGATATACAAATTATTATTGGGAGTACACAGAGGTGTACCATGTGTCTATCAATATATAGACAATGCATGAATAGACCATACTGTGAATAAATGATATAACTGGTTTCACTTTGAATAATGGATTGAATTGATATCTGAAAGTATACAAGAAATCTTATATTGATGTACAATCATTCATTTCAACCAGTTTTACATCTAATGGTAATATTAGTGTTATGTTTTATCATGATGGGTGTGTCAGTTTTGCTTCAAAAGTGATAATGGAAATCGAAAATAATGTGTTTGGAAAGAAGTCTCATAAAAAGAGAAGTCAAGAAACATGGAGGAATACCTGTGTTCTGAAGCAAGAAGTGATTGAAAGCAAAACGAATGTGTATATATTTGCTAAATTGTGGTTGAAATATACATCCTATGATGTGCATTAACTGGAGAAATAGTAATGTACCAGTGTTGAATAAAAATGAACGTCAAAATACACATTATATCACATAGGAATCTTCTTGCCTTGATGTTAAACTGGGTCAGTTACTGTATAAATATTAGAATTTTATTTTGGTATTATAATTCAATTTATTTTAGCACTAGCATTCCACAGAATGTAGAGGAAAGAGCAATGGATTTTTAGTTATAGCACTAATAATCTAACATTTAATGATTATTTTGGAGAGTCTAGAAATTACATAAGGCTATGCAACATAATTTTTTGTATTTAACATTCATAAAATCTTGGAATTTTGGTAATATTTCTCCTTTTTTTATTTTTTTAGTTCTTGATAGACCCTCATTTTATTTATTTGTATGTGGTGCTGAGAATATAACCCACTGCCTCACACATGCTAGACAAGCATGTTAACACTGAGCCACAAACCCAGCCCCTCCACTTTTATCTTTTCATCAAACACTCCTCTCCCTCTTCTTTACTCACTTTCTTCCTCATTTTCCCCTTCTCTCTCTTCCTTTTTCATTTTCCCTCCATATGTATTTTTCTCTCATAGCATTACAAACAGTACTGTGCTATGAAATTTACATTTAAAACTGTTTTTTATAGTCATTCTTTTTTCTTGAGAAAATTTAAAAATTATAACCACCTGATAAATATATTACAATACATTTATTATGCATATGTATCTATTTTCATGCATATGTGTTACATATATTATATATATACATATATATTTAAAAGTACTTTGATTAGCCTGTTAGAAATAATATGACCAAGTCTTTCTTAATTCTCAAGTCTTCCAGAATTAACGTCTTACAGTGAAAATCAAATAAACATATTTAAGTAAACAGGTATCATTCTTATTTATCAATACTGATAATTTAAGGTTTTATATCACATTTAGCTGTAATATGGCATATTAACTCTTTTGAATTAGAGAAATTTTTTTTGAACAACCTATTATTTAAGGACCATATGCACTGACATTTTAAATGGCTTTCTTGTGATTTCACTTTCTATCAATTGCGTATTAATTGCCAAATACTTATTTTAGTAATTTTTATATTCATAATTGATATAAATTCAATTGTTTAATTCTTTTTGTAAGTAGTTACTAATTACAGTAGGGAGAGTATTAATAATTCTAAATCTTTATTAAAATGGTACAAAAATATTTTCATGCAAAATTATGTATTATTGCATGCTCTAAATGTTTGATTGTTGATACATATAATAAAGAGCTTTTGATGAGTCTCTTCGCCAGTAAAACATAAAAAGCAAAGATATAGTTGGGTATGTATGTCCAAACAAAGATAAGGAAAAATACACATTATCATCTAGAAACTATTAAATAAAAGATGAAAAGAACAATCCAACACATTGTACCAACTTGTCAGATGAGGTAGTATTCTGGAAGAATAGCCTAAGTCTAGACCTGGTCCATGTCAAAATATTCACAAAAAAATAAAATATGAAAAATATAGGAAATGCTATGAGTTTTCCATGAAGGTAAGTTGATTATCCTTTAATCTCAATTATGTGCATTTTTAAAACCCAGTTTTCTGGTAAAATAAATTTGTGATAGTTACAACTACACAAAACAAAGTTTCTGCTTAGCAAAATGAATGCATGAGGTGCTTTTTTAGCTGATTTCTTCCCACTCCATTTTAAACTTTTATTTATTTATTTTTTATTGGTTGTTCAAAACATTACAAAGCTCATCATATATCATCTTTCATACATTTGACTCAATTGGGTTATGAACTCCCAATTTTCCCCAAATACGAGTTGCAGAATCACATCGGTTACACATTCACATTTTTACATAATGTCATATTAGTGACTGTTGTATTCTGCTACATTTCCTATCCCCTACTATCCCCTACTATCCCCCCTCCCATCCCCTCCCACCTTCTTTCTCTACCTCATCTCCTGTTGTTCACTTCTCTCCCTTGCCCCCCCTTTCCCCAATTTCCCCTACCCCATTGTTTGAAGATGCTATCCTTCTTCCATTGCATGCTTTTAGCCCCTTTTTCAAATATAAGAAAGTTGTAATTTTGTGGATTGGTTTCAGTGTCCTCTATTCTGTACCATTGGTCCACCTGCCTATTTTGTTACCAGTACCACGCTGTTTTTGTTACTATTGCTTTTAGTACAGTTTGAACTCTGGTATCACTATACCTCCAGATTCATATTTTCTGCTTAGAGTTGCTTTTGCTATTCTGGGTCTTTTGTTTTTCCATCTTCTAAGATCTTCTTCTCTCTCTCTCTTTAGGGATCTGTAGTTTTCAGTATAGAAAACTTTCACCTCTTTTGTTAGGTTGATTCCCAAGTATCTTATTTTATTTGAGGATATTGTGAATGGAGTGGTTTTCCTCATTTCCATTTCAGAAGTTGTGTTGCTGACATACAGGAATGCCTTTCATTTATGCGTGTTGATTTTATATTCTGCCACTTTGCAGAATTTATTTATTAACTCTAGTCGTTTCATTGTAGACCCTTTGGGGTCTGTTAAATATATAATCATGACATCTGCAAATAGCGATAATTTAAATAATTCTTTTCCTATTTTTATGCCTTTAATTTCTTTTGTCTGTCTAACTGTTCTGGCTAGTATTTCAAGAACTAAATTGAATAGAAGTGGTGATAGAGGGCATCCCTGTCTTGTTCCAGATTTTAGAGGGAATGCCTTTATTTTTTCCACATTTAGGATGATGCTAGCCTGAGGTTTAGCATATATAGCTTTTACAATGTTTAGGTAAGTTCCTGTTATTCCTAGTTTTTCTAGTGTTTTGAACATAAAGTGATGCTGAACTTTGTCAAATGCTTTTTCTGCATCTATTGAGATGATCATATGGTTCTTGTCTTTAAGTCTATTGATGTGGTGAATGGCATTTATTGATTTCTGTATATTGAACAAGCCTTGCATCCCAGGGATGAATCTTACTTGATCATGGTGCACAATTTTTTTGATATGCTTTTGTATTCGATTCACCAGGATTTTTTTGAGAAGTTTTGCATCGAAGTTCATTAGAGGTATTGGTCTGTAGTTTTCTTTCTTTGAAGTGTCTTTGTCTGGTTTCGGGATCAGGGTGATTTATCCTCATAGAATAAATTTGGAAAAGCTCCTTCTTTTTGTTTTTCTTGAAATAGCTTGAAAAATATTGGTATTAATTCTTCTTTAAAGGTTTTGTAGACCTCCCCATTCGGTCCAGGGCTTCTTTTGGTTGGTAGTTTTTGATGGCTTCTTTCATTTCTTCCTTTGTTATTGGTCTGTTTAAATTGTGTGTGTCTTCCTGACTCAATCTGGGCAGATCGTATAACTTAAAAAATTCATCGATATCTTCACTATCTTCTATTTTATTGGAATATAGTGTTTCAAAATACTTTCTAATTATCTTCTGTATTTCTGTAGTGTCTGTTGTGATATTGCCTGTTTCATCCCGTATGTTAGTAATTTGAGTTCTCTCTCTTCTTCTCTTCATTAGCATGGCTGTGGGCCTGTCAATCTTATTTATTTTTTCAAAGAACCAACTTTTAGTTTTATCAATTTTTAAAAAATTTTTTGGTTTCAATTTTGTTGATTTCTGCTCTAAATTTAATTATTTCTTGTCTCCTACTACATTTGCTGTTGTTTTGCTCTTCCTTTTCTAGGTTTTTGAGGTGTAGTGTGAGTTCATTTATTTGTTGATTTTTTTCTTTTTTTGAGGAAAGAACTCCAAGAAATGAACTTCCCTCTTAAAACTGCTTTCATTGTGTCCCATCGATTCCGGTATGTTGTGTCTGTATTGTCATTTGTCTCTAAGAATTTTTTTTTATCTCCTCCTTTATGTCTTCTGTAACCCATTGATCATTCAGTAGCATGTTGTTCATTTTCCATGTGATGTAGGATTTTTCCTTCCTTCTTTCATCATTGATTTCCAGTTTCATTCCACTATTATCAGATATAGTGCATGGTATAATTTCCATGCTTTTATATTTACTAAGAATTGCCCTATGGCATAATATATGGTCTATTTTTGAGTAGGATCCATGTGAAACTGAGAAGAACGTGTATCCACTTGATGATGGCTGATATATTCTATATATGTCGTTTAAGTCTAGGTTACTGATTGTGCTGTTGAGTTTGATAGTTTCTTTATTCAGTTCTTGTCTAGAGAATCTGTCTAATGCCGAGAGTGGTGTGTTGAAGTCACCCATAATTATTGTGTTGTAGTCTATTTGACTATTGAACTTGAGGAGAGTTTGTTTTATGAACATTGCAGCTCCATTGCTTGGTGCATACAAATTCATAATTGTTATGTCTTGTTGGTGGATGGTTTCTTTTAACAGAATATAGTGTCCTTCTTTATCCCTTTTGATTAACTTAGGTTTGCAGTTGATTTTATTCCACATGAGTATGGCCACTCCATCTTGCTTCTGAGGGCCATGTGAGTGGTATGATTTTTCCCAACCTTTTACCTTCAGCCTGTGTATGTCTTTTCCTATCATATGAGTCTCCTTAAGGCAGCATATTGTTGGATTTGTTTTTTTGATCCAGGTTACTAGCCCATTCTCTTGATTGGTGAATTTAGGCCATTAACATTTAAGGTTACAATTGAAATACGATTTGTACTTCCAATCATGTATTTTCATTCTGTTTGGGTATTTTTCTCCATCATATTAGGATTAGTAGTCAGAGTCTAGTAGGGTATGAGTTAGTGTCAAGAATTCAGTATTTCAAATGGAAAATTGTAAAATGGATCAATGTGTATGCAAATGTGTGCTACACAAAAAGTTTCCCACTCTCATTCAGAACAATGCCTTGACATTACCTTCACCCCAAGTAAGACACAATTAGAGGAGAAGAGTTAGAAAATGTTTGAATGCATATCTGAAACGAAAAATGTTCAGGAGTTCACAACCTTGGAGTTGGTAGAGGAGTTTCCAAAAGTAAGGGACAGTGTAAAATCTCCACAAACATGGAGATTTACCAGCGTAAAGACTTCTGGAGAAACTGCCCCTAGGTTCGGCACTTGAAATATATGTTGTTGTCAGGAGCTTTAGCTTCCTTTCTAGTGAGACCATCAAAGCTTGGTCTGCACATCTGTGACCTGGAGGACATGGTTTATAATTCTCCAATGAACATGAAGCAGCAGTGTTGAATTCTCTCTTTGTAGGTAAACTATGGCCACTGGGGGCTAAGTGTCTCCCCATGTAGACTGCTAAGCCATTAGTTCATCCTCCACTTTTCAAAACGTTTCTTGATACTGCACTGGGAGTTTGGTATTTGTTTCATGAAATACAAGGAGTTCAACTGGGACAAAGGGCTGGAGGAAGTTATTTCACGTGTGGTGGGTCAGGGACTGCAGGAGAATGCACCAACAGGGCTTGTATACCACATAGGTTGCTCCCTTGACCATAGAAACCTGATTTTGAACATTGCCCTGAAACCTCTCTATATAACCAGATGTCTTTACATACAGGATCTGCTGGCTGCACCATGTCAGTCACAAGCCATTTGGAAGCCAATGGCAGATCCACATGACCCCACAACAGATGTTATATCACACACTTGCTCACCACCGCTCTGGGCCCATTACTCAACAGGCTTCAAATGACTGGCATCTCTTTTCTACACCATTTTCATGAAAACCAGTCAATCAACGCACTGTCTGGTACTCTCATGATCAGCAACTGGACATCCAAATGTTCTCCAGTGCCACCTGGTCAAGAGAATTTCAAAAATTCCATGGTATTTATGTAGCCAATTTTCAAGGATGGAGTTGGAGACACTGTAGGTTTCAATTCATTCAGGAATCATTTAATGGTGAGGAAGCTCATTTCAATGAAAGCTCTGGAGAACTCTCACAGGCAAGGCTTCCCAAAGAGTGGCCAAAAGGTCACATGAAGCCAGGCCCATTGAGGACTACAATTGAGGTCCATGTGTGTTTTGACTATCAAATATGTCTGCCAAGTTTTTCAGAATAAAATTATGTGATATCCTCCTGAGATTCCCAGTGCTCTGTGGAAAGCGACACTGGGCCTAGATCTCAGTTTCCAAGGGTGACTCTCATGCGTGGCCTCCTAAATCCCAACACAATTCATGGCAATATTTCTCTGAGGTAAGTTCCAGAACTCAGTCTCTAAGGGGAATGACACCATAGTTCAAACCCAGTTGGATCCAGTCATCTCTTCCAACCGCCACACGAATGACCACAATTAAAACCAAAACACTCCCACATGGCCCTCATCTTGTTAAATATAGACACTCATCATAAACTCTGGCTGGAGGTTTCCATGCGGGACGCATCCCAAGACAGTGTCCAAAATATTCTCCCTTGCCCCTCATTTGCCTAAAGTCAGGGTGGACTGGACACCCTTCCTGTGAACCAGAAGTGATCAAATAGGCCTGCCATTAATACTGCTCTGCTTCTCCAATTTGAGGCCTATTGACTCTCAGGTATAGATTCTTTATGTGATTTGGAGTCACGAGAAAACACAAGCACCTCTGCAGGACTTTGAAAAACTCATTTGACCCAAAGGATCCCTGTCTCACTTGATAGAGGTCAGGTACCTAACAGAGGAAGGCAAGAGACTCATCCACAATGACTGATTTTTTGCCATTATGGTTTTGATTGCACACATGGTATCTATCTTTAGATCCATCATGTGCTGAAAATTTAAGCCACAACCTCATAGAGGGCTAGGAGGCTAATTCAAACACATCCCTTTCCAAAGCAAAGAACCACAAGTTATGCCCATTTATTTCCATTTTAAAACTGTTTTATTCAGGCTTCACAAAGGTGTGGCCTGAGGCAAAGACCTTCCTGACATTCAGGGCAACAGAACAATAGGTAAGCAAATGAACCAAAATATGGTTTCTTCACTGAGCGTTTACTGGTCACAATGATGTCTGAGTTTTCTAAGATATTCCCATTCCCTATAGCTATCAAGTACATGGCCATGTCACAGAGCTTGGGGGTGGTATGTATTTTGGACACAAAACTATGAGGCTATTCTGGAGAGTGGCCAGAATTCAGGAAGAAAACAGGAACTTAGGAAGTTAGTAGGTGTTGCCCATCCATAAGGAAAGCCACAGTCCATTCATCAACTAGGCCTGATGAATGCTGGAAAGTTTTCTACTAGACAGGACACATACATTGATACATTCTCTTTTCGAATGTCTACAACCATGGACAGAGTGGGATACACAGACATAGAAGCACTCGCCTAGTCAAACGACTTACTAGAAACAGTCCACTCCAATCCAAACAAACAGCCTTTCCTACCTATTCTCCGAACATGAGACAAAACCACAAATTTACACCCACATCCACAAAGGCACCTCCTTAACTCAAGTAGGTCTGTGACTATCCGGAGTGTCCTCTGAATGGTGGGCCATACTATGTTCCCCTAAAATGGCCTGTCCTGTCTCAGATCTGGTCTCCTTGGCCAACTCTGTGAAGTTGTCAACAGCCAGCGGTGAACCACTACCTGCTTTCTAAGGAAAGGCCCCTCTTCAGAGCTCTTCAGGCATTTGGCAATCCTCATATCGGTAGGTACCAAGGAAGACTGACTCTGTCCTTGGTAAATCCAAACAAGTGAGACCACTGGGATTGGGACTTGGACTGGCTCTCAGTGCCTGGCTTTCTGGATCCCAAATTCAGAGATTTCCATCACCAGGAAAGTGAGGTGAGGTCACTTCCTTCAGGAACTGAATGAGGTCACTGCCTTGGCAACAACTTTGTCCTACCAGATTCATCCAAGGTTCCCATGAGATGGAGGCTGCCACTACTTCCTGTGACACTTTCACAAGTTAGAATGGTATATCAACCATAGGCACCTGGGAACAGCTCTCCACACAGGCATGGTTTCATCAATCTTCTCTACATTAAGAAAGGAGAGGCTGATTCAGACACATCCCTTAATACTGACCAGGTTGTTTGTCATGGAAGATGACTTTTGCTCTATTAGGTCCTTTATAGCTGCCTGCAACTTTTCCAGGGTATCATTTCTGCTTGTACCTTTGATGTTCTCAGCAGGTGGAAGAGCCCCTACATTACTGTATTGTAAGACAAACTCTGTCCCGGCTCTTCTGTACAGTTAGTTTGAGGGTACAGTGTATGGTTAGGGTAATAACAGGTTCGATTTAGGTTAGGAATCATACTGAGGAATGAACAATGGTATTGGGAACTCACAATATTTACGAGAATATATGGGTGAAATATAAGTATGAAAACAGAAATCTAGATAAGATTTGAATCCAAGAAGGGCATTGGGCTGTTGATTGGGATACTTAGCTTTGCATTATATTCTGCACAGATGTCTCAGATAAATTGATATACAATGGCATAGGACCTTGTACCTTGGATGATTGATTGACAAAGAGAATTTTCAGTCAAAAAGGGATAGTCGGTAGGATTAGGAAGATAGTTGGTAGGTATAGAAAAAATAGTGAGTATACGATTTCGTACAAAAGTTCTGTAGCAATAGGGTTTCGGACAGAGAGTGAATGTAAATGTCAGCACATGTGAACAGTCAGTCACAATGATGAACTCAGGAAAATATGTATGAAAGCAGATATCAATGGAGACATTATGAAAAAAAGGAAAAGCATAAAATGAGGGTTAGTATTAGTCATTTTCAACAGGGTTGAGGTTGAATATATAATTTAGGAAGAAACAAATATGTAGTCACCAATAGGATTTATTTGCGAGCATTAAGCAACCTGGACATGGATGTTTTTAGAAATCCATGCTCACTTTCCATTTAGGATTTCGTGAAAGGTTAGTAAGATAGGTACTTGTCACTTCCTGTTTTTCTGTATGCTTAACAAAACACTGTTGAAAACTTGAGGACTGTTTGCTAATCTTTTTCCCAGAATGTGCTGTCCCCGACTGCCAAACTGAGAATGTACACCCTCACCTGTTTGCACGCAAACCGCCCACTCGCCCTGACCCATCAATAAACTTCCCTCCCTGCCCTCTTCAAGGAAAGTATATAAGCTCTGCTTAAGCTGTTCTCATTGCTCTCTGCTCTATTCAAGTGAGCTCTGAGCCCCAGAATGCTAGACTCCCAATAAACCCAGGGTAGCTTTTGATGTGGAGGGGACCCCAGTAATCATTGAAGTGGATACAGGGGCAGTATACTTAGTCATTAAGGCCCCACTGGGCCCTCTATCAAATAAAAGCTCTCTAGTTCAAAGTGCTAACACCAGTATATATGGGAATTAGAAAACTAAGAAAACCATGGACATGAGGAAAGGAAAAATCCATCACTCCTTCCTAGTAATCCCAGAATGCCTGGCCCCATTGATGGGCAGAGATCTGCTCACCAAGCTCCGGGCCAAAACGACTTTTAACCCTGAAGGCCCCAAAATGATATTTCTAAATCCTTCAGTATAAACTTCTATATTCACGGCTTTAAATATGTCAGTAGAAGATGAACAGCAACTCTTCACACCCCCCAAGACTGATCAAACAGGCAAGCTACCCCAGAAATGTATAACAGATTACCCAGATGCCTGGAAAAAAACTGCTGGGTTAGGCCTAGCCATGAAACAACCTCCAAAAACAGTGGAGTTAAAAACCTCAGCCTCCCCAATCAATGTCAAACAATATCCTCTGAGCAAAAAAGCTAAAGATGGGATAAGGCCCCATATTCAGAAATATCTGGCCTTAGGGTCCTAAGGCCTTGTCAATCATCCTAAAACACTCCCCTGCTACCAGTATAAAAAGCCAAGAACCGGGGACTATCCCCCATTCAAAACATAAGAGAGACCTACAACAGAGTGTAGGACATTCACCCCAGTGTACCTAATCCGTACAATCTGCTTATCACTCTGAACCCTGAGAGGAAATGGTATACTGTTCTGGACTTAAAAGATGCTTTCTTTTGCTTGCCTCTGCATAAATATAGTCAGTTGTTGTTTGCTTACTAGTGGGTAGACCCAGAAACTGGAACGTCTGGTCAAGTAACTCTGACTAGACACCCCAAAAGGGTTGAAAATCTCCCCCACTCTCTTTGATGAAGCCCTCCACAGAGATCTCAACAGATTCAGAACTACGCACCCCGAAGTCACCCAGCTTCAATACGTGGATGACCTGCTACTGGCAGCCAACACCAAGGATATCTGTGAATCTGGGACCCAAGCAGTATTATATGAGCTTCCTCAACTCGGGTATAGAGCTTCTGCCTAAAAGGCCCAAATTTGCCAGCAAGAAGTAATCTTCCTGGGCTATTCCTTGAGGGGCAGTAAACGATGGCTCACTGAGCCCAGAAATCAAATGGTTGTGCAGATACCACCCCCATCTAACAGCAGAAAACACAGAGAGTTTCTTGGGACTGCTGGGTTTTGCAGGTTAAGGATTCCTGTGTTTGGGTCCTTAACTTCTCATTTATACCCGCTGTTAAAGGGAGATGCCCAATTCTAATGGACCCCTGAGCACCAGCAAGCTTTTGATAACATCTAAGGACACTGACACCGTACTCCTCAACTTCACTGAGCAAAGCCTGAAATTTCAGAAAGCCCTACACTACGTTAAAAATGTACATCAGTTCACTCACCTTGGTTCAAAGAAATTGCAGGCATTCCTGAAGGATCAAGAACAGAGTTTTCCACTAACCGACTCACAGTGAAAGGAAATAACTGAACAGGTAAAAAAAAGCCTGTCGGGTCTGTCAATAGGATAATGCTTACACTTCCAAGCTTCCTGCAGGAAAGCACCTATGAGAAACCAGACCAGGACAATTCTGGGAAGTGGACTTTACTAAAATTAAGCAAGCATGGTATGGACTTAAATATCTCCTACTCTTTGTAGATATATTTCAGGATGGATTGAAGCCTCCCCCCCCCAAAAAAAAAAAGGCGCAAATGGTGGTCAAGAAGATCCTGAAAGATATTTTTCCAAGGTACGGCCTGCCTAAGGTAATAGGGTCTGATAATGGACCAGCGTTCATGGCCCAGGTAACTCAGGGGTTAGCTAGGACCCTGGGGATTAATTGGAAGTTACATTGTGCTTATAGACCCCAGAGTTCAGGACAGGTAAAAAAATTAAATAGAACCATTAAAGAGACCTAAACGAAATTAAGCTTAAAAGAGTAGCATAAAAGATTGGACTATGCTCCTGCCTTATGCACTGTTTCATGCAAGAAATACTCCCTCTGTTTCTTTGTGTAACCTCACCCCCTATGAAATTCTCTATGGGGCCCCATCTCCAGTAAGGGACCTAAACCAAACTCAAAGATCTAACGATCCCTTCCACACCACCTTGCTTGACAGACTTAAAGTTCTGGAAGGAACTCAGCAATACCTGTGGAAACAGCTGGCCACTGCCTACCAACCTGCTGAAGAGGGTACTCCACATCTATATCAAGTAAGAGACTTTGTCTACATAAGACGACATCAGGTGTCATCCCTGGAACCCGGCTGGACAGGACCATACCAGGTGCTACTTATAACACCTACAGTGCTAAAGTTAGACGGAATCACTTCCTGGTTCCTAATTCTCATCTCAAGCATGCGCCCTGTCCAGAATCTGGCTGGAAAATGGAAAAGACTGGTAACATTTTCAAATTGCGTATTCACCATGTGAATAAGACTATAGACTCTCCACTTGGCCACCAGTAGTCCTAACCCTCATCAGCCCGTTCAGCAGCGATGGCTGATCACAAATCCTACTAGACAAGAAGTATGGTCTATCGCACATACAGCCCACTTAGGGACCTGGTGGCCATCTCTCCACCAAGAAATTTGTCAGCTGGCTATACGTTTTTCCTATTAGGAAATCCCTGATGCAGAGGATCCCAAAAAATTCCATTAAATACTTTCTGTACAATAGATAATGGAAACAAACATTATGGATGTAGGGACACGCGAGTCAGATGCAGGTTGGCTAGCCTAGATTACTATTTTTGCCCGGCAGACTACCAAAGCCAAAAACAGCCACAACTGTGTGGGGGAAAAGCCAACTTCTTCTGTAAATAATGGGGATGTGAGGATACAGGGGCTACCTGGTGGAAGCCAAACTCCTCATCAAATTCAGTACACAGCATTGGCCATATTACCAGTTAGATAACAAAAACCGATGGCCCCCAGAGGGGTCTCTAGATCCTCAAATTTTGCGTGACCTTTTCAACTTCAACAAGTGCTCAAAAGGGTGGAAGGGAATTTCCCTACGTGTAGGCCTTTTCCCTTCTATGCTCAAATCCTGAACTATGCTTCTCCAATAGATCCTCACCCGCAGCCTTCTGCCCCAGACTCTCTGCTATCACTCCCACATCAGCAACCTGATTTCTAAGCTCCAGTTACTAGATCAAAAACCCAAATTTCTGTCGGTTCTCAGACCATTGCCCCCTTGCTGAGCTTGCAGGTACTGAGGTAATCTTCCACCCACTCACTCCTCTCTCCTCATGACAGTGCCCGCACCGGGTCCCACCAGGTCCTCTTACCAGCTAACCCAAAGCTCAAACCAGCTAAGGAGTGCCCTCAGACGCCTATCCAAGATGTAATTAAAATGGCCTTTAAAGTTGCTTTGTCATCACTGAAAACAGGTTACGAAGAATTTAAAGTCCCTCACAGGCTTTTTGGGATACTCACTCCCGTCTTCCCCTCTGCTCTACCTGTTCTACTGCTCAAGTTTTGTTGCCAGGAAAATCCCAAACCCCTTTCCCATAATTCTTTTATATCTCTTTTTCCTCATTCTCAGATCCACGGAGCTGCTCTCATCCCCTGCATTCCCCGTCTTCCCCTCTGTACCAGGCCCACAGAAAAGTCTTAAATGACCTTCTCCAGAAGTCTTCACCATGGCTGACTTTAAGCCTTTCAGCAACACAGTTCCTATAAAAGAGTTCAATGTAGATAAACTTC